>NC_136983.1:26784133-26909133 GCF_032717465.1 Coenobita brevimanus | reverse complement strand
CGTAAATCTTAACTGTTAAGAGCAGATCACCTTGCAAAGACGTACCTATGTGACTCTCTCTCTCTCTCTCTCTCTCTCTCTCTCTCCTTCCACCACCCACCTTCCCCTCCTCTCTATCACCGTCTTTCCTCCTTTCCTCTTTCCCAGCCTCTTCTCACTCTCCCTAATTATCTCCCTTCCTCTCTCAAGGTCCTTCCATGCCCTGCTCCTCCTCTCCCTCCTCTCTTTCTCACCGCACCCCCTTAACTCGCTCCTTACCTTCCCCGTCCCCTCTTTCATCCTCTCTTTCCTTCCTCTTCCCTCCACCGTCCCCCATTCTCTCCCTGCTACCTCACTCTTACTTTTCCACATTCCCCCATCCCTCTCCCCTTACATTCTCCTCGGTTTCATCTCCTTATAAAAGACGGAATCCACACCTCTCCACATCACTCCATTCACCTTCTCTTCCACAGCGAAGAATCAGGTAACCTCATTCGTGAAGATAATTTAGATACAACATATTTTTACGTGCTACCTCTTAAGATTTTTTCACCTATGGGCACTTCTCAAGGTGAAAGAATGTAATAATCTTTTTTAAATCTGGTTATCCTTTCACACCTACTAAATAGTTGTTTTTAAGTAAGCGTTAAAACAATCTGATTTTCTTGAACTATGAGAAAAACTCTAGTACAGGATTGTATAGAAGCCTTGATTAACTTAGAGAAAACAGACGGCTTTCACATCCTAGAGCAAAATAAGTTGGTATTATTGTGTACGTTTGCTGCATAAAATCCCGAAAACACTTTGATAATCATTCACTCATGATCTATAGCCATAATTTTGTTACATTATTGCCTCTTGGTAATATTCAGAAAAATTAACCTGATGGTGTGAAGCTAAGCTGATTTCATTGCTTCTGTAAACTGTTTTATTTATTTATTTTTTCGTTCAGTATCTTTGAATATAAAACAGCTTTTTGAAGAATAAAAAATATATACCGGAAGTTGTTTGATCCTTGCTTCCCTTGGCATTATTTTTCTCTAACTTGGCCGAAAATATTCATCTCTTCATCGTGAATGCTGATTTGCAATAAGGGGTTAACACTAGAATATGAAGATATTCAAAGAATGGATGTAACGAGGAAACTTTGTCATATCCTACCACTGAGCTGCGTGAAATAAGCTGCAAAAACACGTAAACCTAGAACAAATCAAGGTTAATAGGAATATAAGCACGAAACTTTACTAATTCGTCACTCCTCGCTCACGCTTCCCTCAGTTTCCGTCTCCATTCCGACACGTACCACTTCCCATCTCACCCCTCAAACATCCTTCACTCCCCCTGCCCTTACTTGCTCACTTTCCCACTCACTCTACACACTCATTTCCTTCGCCTCCCTTCCCCACTCCCACACTCACTCACTCACTCTCCCCTACAGGCTCCACCACCACCACCACCACCACCATGCGGACGGCCCTTCTCAGCCTTTTCGTCCTGGGTCTTCTGGCCGGAGGAAGTGTGGCAGGGAGTTTACTGCCCTGCGGCGAGTCCAGCGTCGAACTTGACGTTCTTCTTGCCGGGATTGGTTAGTGGCTGTGTTTTGGTCGCCGTCTGAATGTCATTCTCATTCACTGCTTCTCCTTCTAACATGCATATGCGCTCACACATTCATTTGCACACTTGCTGCTATGAGATATAAAACACACACACACACACACACACACACACACACACACACACACACACACACACACATGCATTTAGCAGTATTTATTGTATTTATTGCTTCATTTACACATATCATTCACCCAAGCACTAACCACAGCGCAGCTTAGAGAACGTATCTACTATATTCTCTCACTCCCTCAGTTTTAATTAACTCCCACAGACACTCGCTTCACCCCATGCAGGTTCCCTCATACGCCAAGGATGCTCCACCTCACTCATTCATTTACTCAATACCCACTTATGGATGGGTGAAAGACAGTTTCGGAGACGGTATAACTCAGGTTCTTTCTCCGTCTGTCACAAGCTTACTATAAAGAAGTTACTTTATTTGCATTATTTTACTATTAATGGGTGGCTCGAATCTACCAAAACGTGCATCAGATAATGCACTTTGATTTATATTCCTATGCACACAAATGTAAACCATTCACACAACCAAAGCTGCATATGAGGAAGAGCCTTGCTTCCTCTCTCTCTCTCTCTCTCTCTCTCTCTCTCTCTCTCTCCGTTCTCTTCCGTTTGTCTTAGTCTTTTCCGTTCTTTTTTGCCTCTTCCTTCACCAGCCACTCTACTAACACCATCCTTAACCCTCCACAGCCGAAGCAATAGGTGAAGGAGAGCATTCACACCTCCTAGTGTCTACTAATTCCTGTCTCTTTATCCCCGTCCTTCCTGTTTCTTCCGCTGTCTCCCTCTTTCCTCCTCCCTCTTTCAGATGCCTTCCCTCCCTCCCTCTTTTCTCCACGCCTCTAATAACCCTAATCTCCGAATCCTCAACAGCCCAGTTAAAATGTGAGGGGCCGCTTCTGTTACCCACGTGCCTGGCCAACGTGTTAGGCTGCGTCGTGGAACTTGACATACTCTGCGGAAACCTCACCCAAGACCTGCTGGACACAATAAAAGGAATTTTGACAGACTGCGTCGCAGAGTTGGGACTAAATGTGGACCTGTCGCTTCTCGCTCAAATCACTCGTAATGTCACTCTCTTTTACGCTGATTTTAATACTGTCACTCGTTTTACACTGATTTTCACAATGTCACTCTCTCTTTCGCTGTTTTCATAATGTCACTCATTTTAAACTGAATTTAATATTGTCACTTTGTTTTACGCTGATTTTCATATTGTTACTCTATTTTATGCTCATTTTTATATAGTCACTCTGTGTTACGCTGATTTTCATACTCTGTTTTACTCTGCCTCCCATACCACAGCTTTATGTTATGTGATTACTCTCCCTCCTATACCTTAGCTTAATGTCATGTGATTCTGTTATAATCTGGCTCCCATACCCTAACTTAATGCTATGTGATTCTGTTTTACCCTGGGCCTCATATCATATTATGTGATTCTGTTTGACTCTCATATCCTACACTTATGTTATGCAATTATGTTTTTCTCTGGTGCCCATACCATAGCTTTATTTTATGTGATTCTGTTTTACTCTGGTTCCCATACCATAGTCTTATATTATTTTGGTGACAGTAATATGACTTTAATCTATTCTTACAGCATGATAGTCATTCCAGGTTGGTGGTGCCGGAAAGCAGGCGAAAGGAACTTCAGTCACTCTCATTCTGTTTCTCAAGGGTCGTACTTGACGGTCTACGTAAAGCTATCTGAAAATTACTTCACTCTCATCCTCTTCTTCTTCACGGATTACCCCAGATGCCTCACTTCTCGCCCTCATATATTATTGGCAGAGTCGTTCTTCCCTAGGCCACTTCATTCCTATTTACTTTATGCCATACACGCTTCTCACACTCCTGGATGGCCACACACCTAGTTAAAAATCTGCATCAGCACTATTGTTTCTCCTTCGTCTAGACCTCATCATTTCCTTCACTCACTCCACTTCTGATCTGCATACTGTCATCAATCGCTCACCAAACCTTCTCTCTATTGGCTATATCATAATATACCCTGATTTGCCCATTCCATTGCACTACGTCTGCTTTCACAAGTTCCTGGTCTTTCAAGTTCTTTCAATGTCCTCTCTCACTCTGCAAAGTCATCTAACTCCGCATACAGACCTGGAGCACTTCATCACCAGCACTTCCATCCTTTGTCGGTCCCTAATATTCAAAGATAGCTGCTTACGTCAGTACAGGGCCGTCGGGGTCACTTTCCTTTCCTAACCTGACCCCTTCTTCCCCATGCTTCACAGTGCCTTAATATGCCTCTTCTCCTATCCTACGACTTACTTAAGGTCCCTGAGTTCTATCTGGTGCTTTGGCCAATTTTAAATTCCTAAAATACTATATATCCTCCTATTCTTTCGCGATCAAGCTTACATAGCGTTCTACTCCATCTGTTTGTTAGATGTCATCACCTCGGCTTTTCTTGTAGTCGCTAAACTTCTTCCCTTTAATAGGAAGACTTATTTTTAGTTTATTCTGGCAAACTGGATTCATCAAGTAGTTCAGTGTGGTGAATCTGTTTAATTTTGTGGCTAAAATGTATCAGTGGTGTTGTAAATCTTTTTAATCTTCTGGCAAACTTGTTTTTAGCTCTGGGATGTAGGGTTCAGTTATTGATATGACGATGACGATGTCAATGACGAAGACATTACACTGATTCCTAAAGAACGAGAGTGAGAAAGAGTTATTCTCTCCCAGTCACGTCCCCCTCAAACATTCCCCCACACGACTCACCTGCCTTGCCGTGCCCTGCCTTCCTCTAAAATATACTGCCCTTCCCTGCCCTCCTCTTCATTACACTGTCCTGCATTCCTCGTCATTACCATGCCCTGTCCTGCTCTGCAATGCGTCCTTTCAAACATCAAGCAGCTTCTCTAATCATTTGACCTAATCGACCCTCCGTCTTTCCTCTGCCACAGCCAACACATCAAGTTTGGTGAACTTGAGTACCTTGGTAACAATCTTCGGCCTTAACCTCCCGGCGGTCCTCTTGTGTCTACTGGACAAGCTTGGCTTGGTGAGTACGATAGACAGATATAGAAAAATTGATATGGAGAGAGAGAGAGAGAGAGAGAGAGAGAGAGAGAGAGAGAGAGAGAGAGAGAGATTATCTAATATTTCTTAAATGTTGCTGTTTGCTGATGATACAGTATTGTTGAGTGAAGATGAATGGGAGGTGCAAGGTTTGGTGAATGAATTTGGGACAGTGTGTAGGAGGAGGAAGCTGAAAGTTAATGTAAACAAAAGTAAAGTTATGGTGTTTGAGAGGAATGAAGTCACAGAGTGTGCAGTGAGGTTGGATGGTGAGGATATGGAGAATGTGAGTGCATTCAAGTACTGGGGTAGTGTGATGAGTAAAGATGGAACTTTGGGGGATGAAGTACGTGAAAGGGTACAGCAGGGAAGGAAGGTTGTTGGTACACTGAAAGCAGTGATGAGAAATAGGGAGGTGAGTATGGAAGTTAAGAAGTCACTGCATGATGGTATTGTGATCCCTACCCTGACGTATGGAAGCGAGGCGTGGACCTTGCAAGAGGGGAACAAGTCAAGAGTGAGAGCATTGGGAATGAGTTACTTGAGAGGAGCATGTGGAGTGACGTGGAGGGACAGGTTGACGAATGAAGAAGTGAAGGAACGTTGTGGGGTAGATGTGGATGTGGTTGAGAAGATTAGGAGAAATACACTGAGGTGGGTTGGACATGTGGAGAGAATGGAGAATGAAAGACTGACTAAGAGGGTGTATGTAGGTGAGATGGAGGGAGGGAGAGGGAGGGGTAGACCGAGGATGAGGTGGAGGGATGGAGTTGAGAGGTATATGAGTTGGGGGAGGGTAGTCAAATGGTGGGTGACAGAGTGACTTGGAGGCGTTTTGTCTGCGGCCACCCTTTGCAGGATTAGGGCGTCGGGCTATAGATAGATAGATAGATAGAATAAATATAGGAATTAAGATACGAAGCTAGCTTTCACGATCATGATCACTCTTTTGAGGAAATTTTACTTTTAAGTGTTACATTGCAGTTGTTCCGAACTGATAAAAACATCCATAACCCCTATAACTCTCTCTCTCTCTCTCTCTCTCTCTCCTTCTACCCTGAAAAGAGATCCATAACCCCCTATAATCTATCTACCTTTCAGACCTGAAAAAACAAAGATCCATAATAACCCGTGGAACCTCTCTCTCTCTCTCTCTCTCTCTCTCTCTCTCTCTCTCTCTCTCACCTGATAAAGATCTATAAACCTTATAACTTACATCGCTAATCTGAGAAAACTAACAATAACCCCTATAACTATCTTTCTTTCTCTCCCCCACAGCTGCTCGACTTCGTCAACTGCTTGAATGCTCCAATTCTTACTCTCTGAACACATGCAATCCGCTGAACCGACCTGAACCCATGTGAACAGGAAGCAGGACCAATCTCCATTCTGTGTGTGTGTGTGTGTGTGTGTGTGTGTGTGTGTGAGAGAGAGAGAGAGAGAGAGAGAGAGAGAGAGAGAGAGAATGTGTGTGTGTGCGCGCGCACGAGTTTGTACGTGAATAAATCCAAAGCAGCATCTTACATTGTTTTCCTTCCTTGACTAATACACAGATTAGAATTATTTTTTACACAGTTCTGTTTAATGGTATTTAAATGATAAAAAATAGAACTCTGAAGAATGTAATGTATGTATATAAATAGATAGATAGATGGATAGATATATGTACACTATATATATATATATATATATATATATATATATATATATATATATATATATATATATATATATATATCCCATTTCAACATAACCCTTAATCGTAGTTCTTCAAGGGAACACTGCTTTGTCTTGGTGCTGAAGCCTGTGCATTCCAGTCATCAAAGGAACTATACTAATCAGGTGCAACCACAGTGGGAAGTTTCTTTACTTGGGATCAGATGAAAATTGTTCCCCTGACACTAACTGCCCGAACTGGACATACGAGGCACCAACTCACTTTTTTTTTTTTCTAATAGTTTACCATCTTGTAGTCTACCAGGTTCTTTTCATAGGATAGGGAAGGATTTCAGAACCGTTCGTATAACAAGTTAGCGAAGTTGCCCGGCTATATCGATGCCACCAAGTGAAGGGGTCCGTGACGAGCAACAGCCTCTTTCTAAACCACAAAGACGAGTTCAGTCAAACGATGGTCCTTAATCTTCTGCAACAATGGAGTATATAACTCTGGCATAGTCAGCGATGATCTGGAGCAAGAGGTGTCAAGAATATAGGAATGTTTACAATCTAGGCGCCTTTGGAAGAGAAACATTGGGTTGAGCAATCGGCATGAAGAGTCCGGCTGTCTCTCCTGTTTTTCTCTTCATGGTCTTTGAAGCTGAGTGTGGTAAGTCCGCAGCAACTAACAATGACGACACTACCCAGCCACATACGTCATCAGTGTCAACTCCTGTGGCTTACCACACTGACACGAACGAATTCGTTGTACAGGAAACGGAGGAGTGTTCAGAGAGACATGGAATAATATTGCTAGATGTCCCGTGGAACAAGAATAAAAGAACCCTTCTTTAAAATGGATCAGACAAAAGTAGGAGGTATAAGCAATCGAAAACCGTAATTTTTCATACGAGGAAGAAAAAACCAAACACTAAAAACCCCAAAAGATCTTCTTTATACGGAAAACAAAACACAGCAATACAGAATTAAGATCCAGTTATTGAGAGATGATGACTCGGGTAACGACAAAGAAAAATACAGGCTGAAGAAGGCAGTTCCGGAGCTGACCTGCTGCATACATGAATGAGTTAGACTATCGGTTAACTCTTGCATTAGACAACTGGACAGACAAGGGGTAAGAGTGTGCTGTCAGAAATGTTCTATGCGCATGCCAAAATGGACGAGGGGTGCAAGTAAGCGTTTCAGATAATCACTAAAACAGCAATGGTGCATAGATAAAGATACAATAGTGTAGAGAAGAGGGATAGGTTGAAGGGAGTCAGTGAGGGGATGTTATCAGACTATAAGCCTTTGACTTCACCCTGTTTACAAGAACTGTATGTGGGGAACGACTCCAATCACAAAAATGCTAGATGTACTCCACACAGGGGCGAATAAGATCCCTAAACAAAGTCAACACCTGTCTAGTGTAATGAAAGTATGGAGTCGGCTTAGTGCACTTAATCTCTTGGAAAGAGATTTTGCTCGGGTGGTAGTATGATCTTTTAACCCGCCGTGTACCGGCCACTTCACGCCCTAAGTGTCACCCCCGTGTCGGCCATTTTTTTTTTTTTTTTTTTTTGGCTATAATGATACATTTAGATGTGAAAAAATAAAAATATATGACCATAAAAAAACTCACCAGAAGCTGGAAGTGCATTTTTCATAGTCCCTCCAGCCACCTGCAGGTGTGAGCAAGCGGGGAATCCCCAACGGCGGAGAGAAAACCCATTTTCTATGCAAGGTAAACTCAGGTGTTCTCGCCAACGTGACTCAAGGAAGGTATAGGAATGGTCTTAACGCTTTTCTGTCCACTTCACAACCACAAAAAAAAAAAATATATTTTCATAAAGAAATCGTGTTTTTTGGGGAAAAAATATCACTTACTCATGCAACACTATAAGTATCACCGTGAATGTATTGTCTTACAGTTACGAGAAAATATGCATAACTTGTCTTCACAATGTACAGCCCTTTAACTTACAGTAATTTATTTACAACATGCCTTCAGTATACACAGACATTAACAGAGTATTTTTGATTACCTCACTGTGAATAAATCGTCTAACACTTACGAGAACATACATAAAACTTTACTGCACAACGATCGGTCCTTACACATACGAAAAAACATTTACAACATCTCATCACTGTATGCAGTAACTATAACACATTCTGAGCATATTTTCTCGTATTTACAACACTTTTTGAGTGTTTTTTTATCGTTCGTCATTATCACACTATTGTTTCTCAAAAGTTAGAGAGAGTGTGGTACTCCTTGAAGCATGGGTATAAGCACAGTCCTACATCACACTCTGCACACATATACCTTGAGTCCCTCTGCTGATTACGTGGCCTTACAGTGCTGTCTGCACACATGTGACACCTCTGCTGGGGATTCTGACATGTTCTAGTTGGAGGGAAGATTCTGGGGAAATGTCTAGAGGCGAGGCGGTGATGTGTGGGGACGGTGTGGCGGTGGCGAGCAGTACTTCTATCTTTCCCATATTCCCCCACTATTTCCCGCACCAGCCCACGAATATAGCCCTCGAAGGTCTCCTGGATGCCAGTGGTATATGCGTGGAGATAGTGAGCATTGAGGACGGTGATGTCGAGGAGATGGAAGAATAATTTTTTATACCACTTCATCGTGGGCCTGGCACAGTCAATGCTGGAAATCATGGGGTCTCATTGATCCACCTGTCACATATCCACATTGTATGCCAAGACAGGTTCTGGTTTCCAGACATGGCGCTGCCCTTCTGCCCTGTAATCTACACTGTCTGTGCGGTGTACAAGGGGCCTATGAACAGACGAGAGGAGGAATACTTCGCGGTTTTGGTGCCATGCTGTTGCGAGGATATTATGTTATTTGTAAAAAACAACCTCGTTTTTTCTGAAGCTTCCTCCCCACCTTCACCATGTGCCGACGGATCTTCCTTACAGTGCCGCACAGACCAGTTTCCTGCAGGTGAAGGTACCTGATGAGAAGGGGGCTTGTGTACCAATTATCGAGGTATAAGACGTAGCCACAATGAAGGTATTTCCCGATCATCGTTTTTACCACAGCCCCTGAGAGTCCCAAACTTCTATCTTCTGTGATGTCCGTCTGAACACCTGTGTACAGGACTATGTCCTTCCTTTCCTCCACACCTTCATTCCATTATTCTTCTTTCTTTTTCTTTATTCCTCCATATACTCCCCTTCCATCCCATCATTCTCTTTCCTTCTCCCTTCATCTCCCCCATCTCCCATCTACCATCTCCACCTTGATTCCAGAGTCCCTCTTTCTTCTCCCAGTTATTCTTGTCACCACTCCCTCTTCTTTTCACCATCTCTCTCCTCTTTCTCCATCCTCTTCCCCGCTCCTTTCCCTCCCTTACCACATCGCACTAAGCACATCACAGCTATAACTGCGCATCTGGACTAGCATGTAGATTCAGTTTAATCTTCAGGTACGTCTTTTCATGAATATATTCCTATATGCATCTTGTGCAGTTTTTGTGACCTGAGTATCAGAGTGACCTTGTAGTCGTATAAAAACTTTTAAATAATGGCAATAACATTTTATTTACAGAAATATAAGACAAAAGAAATGTATAGTAGTCCCAATGATACTAAAAAATTATCCTATTCAGATGTTTTATGTAATCACTAGGGGTACTTCTTTAAAGGAACACTAGCTTGCCGTGGCGAGGAAGCATGTGCCTCTCAGCCATCAGCGGAGCTATACTAGTCTGGTGCAGCCATATTAGACAGGTTCCTTGTTAGGGATCAAAAGAAAAATCTTACAGGTACCTCGCAGTAAGTGACTGACTTGGCCCCGTGAGCAACCAGCTCACACCTAAACAAATACACCTAGTTCTATCAAATCGTGGGCCACACTTCCTAACAGCAATGGAGAATTTGGCCATAACGGGATCAAACCTACTCTGGAGCAAGGATTGCGAAGAATGTCTATGTTTCTCAATACAGACGCCCTTGGAAACTAAATGATGGGACTTGAAACGTCCTAATTCTTGCTAGTGAAGTTAAGTTGGTTCTCTTCATCAGGGATGCAAGTGATGTAAACAAAGATATCACAGGTCTTAGTGAGGTCACAACGCTTGGTGAGGCATTTATAGATCTGTCTGATATTTCTGTCTTGCGATACCAAGGGAAACATGAAGAGGCAGCATGGCTAATGGTTATTGGTCAGTAACGACTAAGGTCGTTATGATGCAAAAGACTTCAGTATAAAGTAACTGAAACAACAGGAAACCTAATGATATAGAGAAAAAAAGAGAAAAATAATTTAATTCAAGTATATGTTTGAAAGTCTCCTAGGTCGAGGACAGAGGAAATTATATTAAGATGAAAAGGAAACCCTGAAAACAATAAGTCCTGACATACGTTCGTGATGGGAGACATAAAACTTAAGGCAAGTAAGAAAAAGGACTTGGTTTATCAGAATATTAAGGCTCTGTTAATGAAATTTAAGGTAATTTGGACACATAAAAAAAAAAAAATAATGCCTTCCTTTAATACAAGCAGTGCAGGAAGTGGATTTGGAGTGGACCATAGGTGAAACAATCACATGTAGTTCATCTTCACTGACACAACACACGTTGAAACAGAATAGAATAAAACTACAAGGAACAGGGCGTATGTAAGACGTAAACAAGAAGAAAGAGTGGTTACGAAGTATCGGATCTCAACAGAGGTGAGAGCTTAATCCAGTGTGAACAGCCATATCCAGAAGCGGTGAGAGAGAATTAGTATGTTATCTCAGAGTAAGTAGTCGCAGTTGATGGATGAAGTAGACCAAGACAAAGAGCACAGGAATAAACAATATATAAAAACAGGTACCGAACACCTGTTCAAGTAGGAGAAAGGAAACTGGTAAAGGGCAACAGCAAAATTTCTCGGAGTTCAAAAGAATTTATAAAGAAGAGTGAGAACGTTATAGAACGAACAAGAGCTGCCGCAACAGGAACTTAACAAAAAATTAACAATTACAGAGAAACGAAGATGCCCGAAAGTACAATATGAGAGGGGTTGAAGAAAATTCAGGAAATTATCGAAGTCGAAAGGAACCAGGTGGATGCCTGGCATGGGACGAAACCAAAGGTCTTCTTTGAACGATGCTACTGGAGGAAAAAACAAATATCAAAAGTGATCTGAACAGAATATTTTTCTTTGAAACTTTACAGGAGTAACATTATGACTGAGGAGCCAGTCCATGATATGGAAATAGCGGACATAGTAATTCCCAGCAATACAACTGAAGTAATCAGAGTCTTAGCAGGAATGAATATGGATAAAGCAGAAGGTGAAGATGATCGCACCAAGGATCTTAAGGATACAGGCGACTGCTTTGAACGAAAGATAAAGACTTTTTACGAGACATTTAGAGCAAAAATTAAAAAAATATATGAATTAGTTCTGCTAGAGACGCAGACCAGCAGAGTGAACAAACTGGACTGTTTTGTAGCTACGCGACAGTTGCCCATATTATACTTATTAACCAGGTGACGAAGATAACGTACAGACATGAAAAGAGAGTTTCCTGGATAAGGGGAAAAAGTAGATAATATGGACAGGTCAAGTCCCTGGCACAGCACACAGCAGACGGACAACCAGGGAAACGGAGAGGCAAGCCCGACATATGAGAGGAAGAGCCAGACAAGGAGGAATATGGAGATACGAAATGGGGAAATTTGCTGGTATTGCATGGACTAGATTAACAGCTAATACTGTAGGACGGGATGGAATAAGATGTCATCGCTCTGCAGTGAACTGACTTAGACTGCTGTTATGAATGTGTGTGTGTGTGTGTGTGTGTGTGTGTGTGTGTGTGTGTGTGTGTGACCAATGTGTTGTTAGTGTTTAATGTATATCCATGTGTGTCTAATTTTGCGGCTACACGTGCTCCAAACATGTGATCAACAAGAAGAAACGAGGCTCAGGGGTCCGTCCAACGTTAAGACTCAGTTACTACAGCGGCTCTAACCCGGTGGGTCGCTTCGTCTTGTCGATCACATGTTTCGAACAAGTGTGGCCGCATCTAACACCAGCTTGCAGGTTTCTGCTCCATATACTTAAACATGTGTTCTTCCTCCCACACCCATACCGTAGGCAAATGCTTCACGCCACGCCACCAGATACTTATTATCTTCATTACCTTAAGAAATATGTTCCTAAATTTACCAGCCTTATCTTACCATTCAGGCAATTACAGGAGTAATTGGCAGTGTCAGATGTGCTAATATGTCGGGAATTATTAGTAAGAAGGGTATATCTGCGAGAGAGTGAGGTTTAGATGGAAAACTGCACGATTACTGAGAATATAGGTGTGTGGGAGTAGGAGGAGGAGGGAATGCAGGTCACAAGTTCGTGGAGTTCATATGGAGCGGCAGACTGTGACTATAAATAATTAATCATCATCATCATCATCGTCATCATTATCATCATCATAATATGATGATAATGATGATGGGGATCATCATCATCATCATTATCATCATCATCATAATATGATAATAATGATGATGGGGATCATCATCATCATCATAATGATGTTGATGATGATAATGATGATGAAAGAGAAGAACAAAAAGAAGAAGAAGAACGGACGTGAAAGTCATCAACCTTCAAAACAAAAACAACAACAACAATAATAACAACAACAATAACAACAACAACAACAACAACAACAACAATAATAACAATAATAATAATAATAATAATAATAATAATAATGATAATAATAATAATAATAATAAGAAAAATAATAATATTAATAATAATAATAATAATAATGATAATAATAATGATAATAATAATAATAATAATAATAATAATAATAATAATGATAATAATAATAATAATAATAATAATAATAATAATAACAATAATAATAATAATAAGAGTAATCATAACAATAAAAAAGTAATCAATCATTATCACCATGATGATCGTCGTCATTAACATCATCATCATCATCATCATGATATGAATAATAATGATAATCGTAATAATCGTTGAGTGAAGACGAAGGGGAGCTGCAAGGCTTGGTGGATGAGTTTGAGAGAGTGTGTAAGAAACGGAACCTAAAGGTGAATGTAGGGAAGAGTAAAGTGATGGTCTTTGAGAGAGGTGAAGTTAGTGAATGTACAGCGAGGTTAGATGGTGAGGAATTGGAAAATGTGAGTACGTTTAAGTATTTGGGTAGTGTGATGAGTAAGGATGGAGGTTTGGAGGGTGAAGTGCTTGAAAGGGTACAGCAGGGAAGAAAGGTTGCTGGTTCCTTGAAAGCAGTGATAAGAAACAGGGAAGTGAGCATGGAAGTGAAAAAGTTACTAGATGACAGTATTGTGATACCAACTCTAACGTACGGAAGTGAAGCTTGGACATTGTTGGAAGGACACAAGTCAAGAGTGAGAGCAGTGGAAATGAGTTATTTAAGAGGAGCCTGTGGAGTCACGTGGAGAGACAGGCTGACGAATGAGGATATAAAGGAGCGTTGTGGTGTGGATGTGGATGTGATAGGAAGCGTTATGAGGAACACACTGAGGTGGTTTGGCCATGTGGAGAGGATGGAGGGTGAAAGACTGACGAAGAGAGTGTATGTGAGTGAGGTGGAGGGGGGAAGAGGGAGGGGGAGGCCGAGGATGAGATGGAGGGATGGGGTGGAGAGGTATATGAGAGAGGGGGGTGTGAGTTGGGAGCAGGGCAGTGAAATGGCGGGGGACAGGGCGACTTGGAGGCGATTTGTTTGTGGCCACCCCAAACGGGATTGAGGCGTCTGGCAATAGATAGATAGATAGAATAATAATAATAATAAATAATTATAGTGATAATAATAATAATAATAATAATAATAATAATAATTGTAATAATTGTAATAATAATATAATATTAATAACAATACTAATAATAACAATAATAATAATAATAATAATAATAATAATAACAAAATCATTATCCCCATCATGATCATCGTCATTATCTTCATCATTATTATCATCATCATCATCATCATCATCATCATAATGAGGACAACAGTAGTCGAGTGTTACACATCTAAAGCACTAAGGTGTGGTGTTCCTCAGGGTTGTGTTCCTTCACGGAGTCTCCTATTCATCAAGTATCAAAGAACCATCTTTACATCCTTCCCTCTTTGCATTTTGATACAATGAACCTAAGAATATATTTTCCAGGAACTCCTCGTAGTTATACATGGCCAGCAATTTAATCGGTACGATATGAAGAAGAAACTTTATGCCACATAAGAAGTAATCAGTTCATTCAGAAATATTCGGCTAAAACAACACGATAAGCAACAGTCAAAGTCAAACCACCTGTCACCTGGGTAATGAAACCACCTGTCACTGTGTAACTATACTATTCTCATTAACTGTATCTATTACCTTATTACATACTGACAACTCACACTCCTATCACACTTATAGGTGTAGAATAAATGACGAAAATATTATGGTAGAAGTATTGATCGATGGATTAGGTGAGACGAGGTATTTTATAAAATTTCTCCTCATAACACTCTTTATTTTTCACTTTAACTGGGAAATCTGGCAGTAATGCGGTAAACGAATGCAAGATCTAAGACATGTCTCTCCTAAGGTATATAAAATCGTCTACAGCTATCTCTAACAAAACAAACAAAAATTCCTTCTGTGATTATTATGTCCTATCATGTAGTTTGCGTATGTGTGTGTGTGTGTGTGTGTGTGTGTGTGTGTGTGTAAAATCTATTTTCCAGGTTTTTCTTTCTGAGATAAAAACAGTCTGGGAACAACGTAAATCTTAACTGTTAAGAGCAGATCACCTAGCAAAGACGAACCTATGTGACTCTCTCTCTCTCTCTCTCTCTCTCTCTCTCTCTCTCTCTCTCTCTCTCTCCTTCCACCACCCACCTTCCCCTGCTCTCGATCACCGTCTTTCCTCCTTTCCTCTTTCCCAGCCTCTTCTCACTCTCCCTAATTATCTCCCTTCCTCTCTCAACGTCCTTCCATGCCCTGCTCCCCCTCTCCCTCCTCTCATTCTCACCACACCCCCTTAACTCTCCCTACCTTCCCCGTCCCCTCTTTCCTCCTCTCTTTCCTTCCTCTTCCCTCCACCGTCCCCCATTCTCTCCCTGCTACCTCACCCTTACTTCTCCACATTCCCCCATCCCTCTCCCCTTACATTCTCCTCGGTTTCATCTCCTTATAAAAGACGGAATCCACACCTCTCCACATCACTCCATTCACCTTCTCTTCCACAGCGAAGAATCAGGTAACCTCATTCGTGAAGATAATTTAGATACAACATATTTTTACGTGCTACCTCTTAAGATTTTTTCACCTATGGGCACTTCTCAAGGTGAAAGAATGTAATAATCTTTTTTAAATCTGGTTATCCTTTCACACCTACTAAATAGTTGTTTTTAAGTAAGCGTTAAAACAATCTGATTTTCTTGAACTATGAGAAAAACTCTAGTACAGGATTGTATAGAAGCCTTGATTAACTTAGAGAAAACAGACGGCTTTCACATCCTAGAGCAAAATAAGTTGGTATAATTGTGTACATTTGCTGCATAAAATCCCGAAAACACTTTGATAATCATTCACTCATGATCTATAGCCATAATTTTGTTACATTATTGCCTCTTGGTAATATTCAGAAAAATTAACCTGATGGTGTGAAGCTAAGCTGATTTCATTGCTTCTGTAAACTGTTTTATTTTTATTTTTTCGTTCAGTATCTTTGAATATAAAACAGCTTTTTGAAGAATAAAAATATATACCGGAAGTTGTTTGATCCTTGCTTCCCTTGGCATTATTTTTCTCTAACTTGGCCGAAAATATTCATCTCTTCATCGTGAATGCTGATTTGCAATAAGGGGTTAACACTAGAATATGAAGATATTCAAAGAATGGATGTAACGAGGAAACTTTATCATAGCCCATCACTGAGCTGCGTGAAATAAGCTGCAAAAACACGTAAACCTAGAACAAATCAAGGTTAATAGGAATATAAGCACGAAACTTTACTAATTCGTCACTCCTCGCTCACGCTTCCCTCAGTTTCCGTCTCCATTCCGACACGTACCACTTCCCATCTCACCCCTCAAACATCCTTCACTCCCCCTGCCCTTACTTGCTCACTTTCCCACTCACTCTACACACTCATTTCCTTCGCCTCCCTTCCCCACTCCCACACTCACTCACTCACTCTCCTCTACAGGCTCCACCACCACCACCACCACCATGCGGACGGCCCTTCTCAGCCTTTTCGTCCTGGGTCTTCTGGCCGGAGGAAGTGTGGCAGGGAGTTTACTGCCCTGCGGCGAGTCCAGCGTCGAACTTGACGTTCTTCTTGCCGGGATTGGTTAGTGGCTGTGTTTTGGTCGCCGTCTGAATGTCATTTTCATTCACTGCTTCTCCTTCTAACATGCATATGCGCTCACACATTCATTTGCACACTTGCTGCTATGAGATATAAAACACACACACACACACACACACACACACACACACACACATGCATTTAGCAGTATTTATTGTATTTATTGCTTCATTTACACATATCATTCACCCAAGCACTAACCACAGCGCAGCTTAGAGAACGTATCTACTATATTCTCTCACTCCCTCAGTTTTAATTAACTCCCACAGACACTCGCTTCACCCCATGCAGGTTCCCTCATACGCCAAGGATGCTCCACCTCACTCATTCATTTACTCAATACCCACTTATGGATGGGTGAAAGACAGTTTCGGAGACGGTATAACTCAGGTTCTTTCTCCGTCTGTCACAAGCTTACTATAAAGAAGTTACTTTATTTGCATTATTTTACTATTAATGGGTGGCTCGAATCTACCAAAACGTGCATCAGATAATGCACTTTGATTTATATTCCTATGCACACAAATGTAAACCATTCACACAACCAAAGCTGCATATGAGGAAGAGCCTTGCTTCCTCTCTCTCTCTCTCTCTCTCTCTCTCTCTCTCTCCGTTCTCTTCCGTTTGTCTTAGTCTTTTCCGTTCTTTTTTGCCTCTTCCTTCACCAGCCACTCTACTAACACCATCCTTAACCCTCCACAGCCGAAGCAATAGGTGAAGGAGAGCATTCACACCTCCTAGTGTCTACTAATTCCTGTCTCTTTATCCCCGTCCTTCCTGTTTCTTCCGCTGTCTCCCTCTTTCCTCCTCCCTCTTTCAGATGCCTTCCCTCCCTCCCTCTTTTCTCCACGCCTCTAATAACCCTAATCTCCGAATCCTCAACAGCCCAGTTAAAATGTGAGGGGCCGCTTCTGTTACCCACGTGCCTGGCCAACGTGTTAGGCTGCGTCGTGGAACTTGACATACTCTGCGGAAACCTCACCCAAGACCTGCTGGACACAATAAAAGGAATTTTGACAGACTGCGTCGCAGAGTTGGGACTAAATGTGGACCTGTCGCTTCTCGCTCAAATCACTCGTAATGTCACTCTCTTTTACGCTGATTTTAATACTGTCACTCGTTTTACACTGATTTTCACAATGTCACTCTCTCTTTCGCTGTTTTCATAATGTCACTCATTTTAAACTGAATTTAATATTGTCACTTTGTTTTACGCTGATTTTCATATTGTTACTCTATTTTATGCTCATTTTTATATAGTCACTCTGTGTTACGCTGATTTTCATACTCTGTTTTACTCTGCCTCCCATACCACAGCTTTATGTTATGTGATTACTCTCCCTCCTATACCTTAGCTTAATGTCATGTGATTCTGTTATAATCTGGCTCCCATACCCTAACTTAATGCTATGTGATTCTGTTTTACCCTGGGCCTCATATCATATTATGTGATTCTGTTTGACTCTCATATCCTACACTTATGTTATGCAATTATGTTTTTCTCTGGTGCCCATACCATAGCTTTATTTTATGTGATTCTGTTTTACTCTGGTTCCCATACCATAGTCTTATATTATTTTGGTGACAGTAATATGACTTTAATCTATTCTTACAGCATGATAGTCATTCCAGGTTGGTGGTGCCGGAAAGCAGGCGAAAGGAACTTCAGTCACTCTCATTCTGTTTCTCAAGGGTCGTACTTGACGGTCTACGTAAAGCTATCTGAAAATTACTTCACTCTCATCCTCTTCTTCTTCACGGATTACCCCAGATGCCTCACTTCTCGCCCTCATATATTATTGGCAGAGTCGTTCTCCCCTAGGCCACTTCATTCCTATTTACTTTATGCCATACACGCTTCTCACACTCCTGGATGGCCACACACCTAGTTAAAAATCTGCATCAGCACTATTGTTTCTCCTTCGTCTAGACCTCATCATTTCCTTCACTCACTCCACTTCTGATCTGCATACTGTCATCAATCGCTCACCAAACCTTCTCTCTATTGGCTATATCATAATATACCCTGATTTGCCCATTCCATTGCACTACGTCTGCTTTCACAAGTTCCTGGTCTTTCAAGTTCTTTCAATGTCCTCTCTCACTCTGCAAAGTCATCTAACTCCGCATACAGACCTGGAGCACTTCATCACCAGCACTTCCATCCTTTGTCGGTCCCTAATATTCAAAGATAGCTGCTTACGTCAGTACAGGGCCGTCGGGGTCACTTTCCTTTCCTAACCTGACCCCTTCTTCCCCATGCTTCACAGTGCCTTAATATGCCTCTTCTCCTATCCTACGACTTACTTAAGGTCCCTGAGTTCTATCTGGTGCTTTGGCCAATTTTAAATTCCTAAAATACTATATATCCTCCTATTCTTTCGCGATCAAGCTTACATAGCGTTCTACTCCATCTGTTTGTTAGATGTCATCACCTCGGCTTTTCTTGTAGTCGCTAAACTTCTTCCCTTTAATAGGAAGACTTATTTTTAGTTTATTCTGGCAAACTGGATTCATCAAGTAGTTCAGTGTGGTGAATCTGTTTAATTTTGTGGCTAAAATGTATCAGTGGTGTTGTAAATCTTTTTAATCTTCTGGCAAACTTGTTTTTAGCTCTGGGATGTAGGGTTCAGTTATTGATATGACGATGACGATGTCAATGACGAAGACATTACACTGATTCCTAAAGAACGAGAGTGAGAAAGAGTTATTCTCTCCCAGTCACGTCCCCCTCAAACATTCCCCCACACGACTCACCTGCCTTGCCCTGCCCTGCCTTCCTCTAAAATATACTGCCCTTCCCTGCCCTCCTCTTCATTACACTGTCCTGCATTCCTCGTCATTACCATGCCCTGTCCTGCTCTGCAATGCGTCCTTTCAAACATCAAGCAGCTTCTCTAATCATTTGACCTAATCGACCCTCCGTCTTTCCTCTGCCACAGCCAACACATCAAGTTTGGTGAACTTGAGTACCTTGGTAACAATCTTCGGCCTTAACCTCCCGGCGGTCCTCTTGTGTCTACTGGACAAGCTTGGCTTGGTGAGTACGATAGACAGATATAGAAAAATTGATATGGAGAGAGAGAGAGAGAGAGAGAGAGAGAGAGAGAGAGAGAGAGAGAGAGAGATTATCTAATATTTCTTAAAAGTTGCTGTTTGCTGATGATACAGTATTGTTGAGTGAAGCTGAATGAGAGGTGCAAGGTTTGGTGAATGAATTTGGGACAGTGTGTAGGAGGAGGAAGCTGAAAGTTAATGTAAACAAAAGTAAAGTTATGGTGTTTGAGAGGAATGAAGTCACAGAGTGTGCAGTGAGGTTGGATGGTGAGGATATGGAGAATGTGAGTGCATTCAAGTACTGGGGTAGTGTGATGAGTAAGGATGGAACTTTGGGGGATGAAGTACGTGAAAGGGTACAGCAGGGAAGGAAGGTTGTTGGTACACTGAAAGCAGTGATGAGAAATAGGGAGGTGAGTATGGAAGTTAAGAAGTCACTGCATGATGGTATTGTGATCCCTACCCTGACGTATGGAAGCGAGGCGTGGACCTTGCATGAGGGGAACAAGTCAAGAGTGAGAGCAGTGGGAATGAGTTACTTGAGAGGAGCATGTGGAGTGACGTGGAGGGACAGGTTGACGAATGAAGAAGTGAAGGAACGTTGTGGGGTAGATGTGGATGTGGTTGAGAAGATTAGGAGAAATACACTGAGGTGGGTTGGACATGTGGAGAGAATGGAGAATGAAACACTGACTAAGAGGGTGTATGAAGGTGAGATGGAGGGAGGGAGAGGGAGGGGTAGACCGAGGATGAGGTGGAGGGATGGAGTTGAGAGGTATATGAGTTGGGGGAGGGTAGTCAAATGGTGGGTGACAGAGTGACTTGGAGGCGTTTTGTCTGCGGCCACCCTTTGCAGGATTAGGGCGTCGGGCTATAGATAGATAGATAGATAGAATAAATATAGGAATTAAGATACGAAGCTAGCTTTCACGATCATGATCACTCTTTTGAGGAAATTTTACTTTTAAGTGTTACATTGCAGTTGTTCCGAACTGATAAAAACATCCATAACCCCTATAACTCTCTCTCTCTCTCTCTCCTTCTACCCTGAAAAAAGATCCATAACCCCCTATAATCTATCTACCTTTCAGACCTGAAAAAACAAAGATCCATAATAACCCGTGGAACCTCTCTCTCTCTCTCTCTCTCTCTCTCTCTCTCTCTCTCTCTCTCTCTCTCTCTCACCTGATAAAGATCTATAAACCTTATAACTTACATCGCTAATCTGAGAAAACTAACAATAACCCCTATAACTATCTTTCTTTCTCTCCCCCACAGCTGCTCGACTTCGTCAACTGCTTGAATGCTCCAATTCTTACTCTCTGAACACATGCAATCCGCTGAACCGACCTGAACCCACGTGAACAGGAAGCAGGACCAATCTCCATTCTGTGTGTGTGTGTGTGTGTGTGTGTGTGTGTGTGTGTGTGTGAGAGAGAGAGAGAATGTGTGTGTGCGCGCGCACGAGTTTGTACGTGAATAAATCCAAAGCAGCATCTTACATTGTTTTCCTTCCTTGACTAATACACAGATTAGAATTATTTTTTACACAGTTCTGTTTAATGGTATTTAAATGATAAAAAATAGAACTCTGAAGAATGTAATGTATGTATATAAATAGATAGATAGATGGATAGATATATGTACACTATATATATATATATATATATATATATATATATATATATATATATATATATATATATATATATATATATATCCCATTTCAACATAACCCTTAATCGTAGTTCTTCAAGGGAACACTGCTTTGTCTTGGTGCTGAAGCCTGTGCATTCCAGTCATCAAAGGAACTATACTAATCAGGTGCAACCACAGTGGGAAGTTTCTTTACTTGGGATCAGATGAAAATTGTTCCCCTGACACTAACTGCCCGAACTGGACATACGAGGCACCAACTCACTTTTTTTTTTCTAATAGTTTACCATCTTGTAGCCTACCAGGTTCTTTTCATAGGATAGGGAAGGATTTCAGAACCGTTCGTATAACAAGTTAGCGAAGTTGCCCGGCTATATCGATGCCACCAAGTGAAGGGGTCCGTGACGAGCAACAGCCTCTTTCTAAACCACAAAGACGAGTTCAGTCAAACGATGGTCCTTAATCTTCTGCAACAATGGAGTATATAACTTTGACATAGTCAGCGATGATCTGGAGCAAGAGGTGTCAAGAATATAGGAATGTTTACAATCTAGGCGCCTTTGGAAGAGAAACATTGGGTTGAGCAATCGGCATGAAGAGTCCGGCTGTCTCTCCTGTTTTTCTCTTCATGGTCTTTGAAGCTGAGTGTGGTAAGTCCGCAGCAACTAACAATGACGACACTACCCAGCCACATACGTCATCAGTGTCAACTCCTGTGGCTTACCACACTGACACGAACGAATTCGTTGTACAGGAAACGGAGGAGTGTTCAGAGAGACATGGAATAATATTGCTAGATGTCCCGTGGAACAAGAATAAAAGAACCCTTCTTTAAAATGGATCAGACAAAAGTAGGAGGTATAAGCAATCGAAAACCGTAATTTTTCATACGAGGAAGAAAAAACCAAACACTAAAAACCCCAAAAGATCTTCTTTATACGGAAAACAAAACACAGCAATACAGAATTAAGATCCAGTTATTGAGAGATGATGACTCGGGTAACGACAAAGAAAAATACAGGCTGAAGAAGGCAGTTCCGGAGCTGACCTGCTGCATACATGAATGAGTTAGACTATCGGTTAACTCTTGCATTAGACAACTGGACAGAGAAGGGGTAAGAGTGTGCTGTCAGAAATGTTCTATGCGCATGCCAAAATGGACGAGGGGTGCAAGTAAGCGTTTCAGATAATCACTAAAACAGCAATGGTGCATAGATAAAGATACAATAGTGTAGAGAAGAGGGATAGGTTGAAGGGAGTCAGTGAGGGGATGTTATCAGACTATAAGCCTTTGACTTCACCCTGTTTACAAGAACTGTATGTGGGGAACGACTCCAATCACAAAAATGCTAGATGTACTCCACACAGGGGCGAATAAGATCCCTAAACAAAGTCAACACCTGTCTAGTGTAATGAAAGTATGGAGTCGGCTTAGTGCACTTAATCTCTTGGAAAGAGATTTTGCTCGGGTGGTAGTATGATCTTTTAACCCGCCGTGTACCGGCCACTTCACGCCCTAAGTGTCACCCCCGTGCCGGCCATGTTTTTTTTTTTTTTTGGCTATAATGATACATTTAGATGTGAAAAAATAAAAATATATGACCATAAAAAAACTCACCAGAAGCTGGAAGTGCATTTTTCATAGTCCCTCCAGCCACCTGCAGGTGTGAGCAAGCGGGGAATCCCCAACGGCGGAGAGAAAACCCATTTTCTATGCAAGGTAAACTCAGGTGTTCTCGCCAACGTGACTCAAGGAAGGTATAGGAATGGTCTTAACGCTTTTCTGTCCACTTCACAACCACAAAAAAAAAATCTTTTTTTTTCATAAAGAAATCGTGTTTTTTGGGGAAAAAATATCACTTACTCATGCAACACTATACGTATCACCGTGAATGTATTGTCTTACAGTTACGAGAAAATATGCATAACTTGTCTTCACAATGTACAGCCCTTTAACTTACAGTAATTTATTTACAACATGCCTTCAGTATACACAGACATTAACAGAGTATTTTTGATTACCTCACTGTGAATAAATCGTCTAACACTTACGAGAACATACATAAAACTTTACTGCACAACGATCGGTCCTTACACATACGAAAAAACATTTACAACATGTCATCACTGTATGCAGTAACTATAACACATTCTGAGCATATTTTCTCGTATTTACAACACTTTTTGAGTGTTTTTTTATCGTTCGTCATTATCACACTATTGTTTCTCAAAAGTTAGAGAGAGTGTGGTACTCCTTGAAGCATGGGTATAAGCACAGTCCTACATCACACTCTGCACACATATACCTTGAGTCCCTCTGCTGATTACGTGGCCTTACAGTGCTGTCTGCACACATGTGACACCTCTGCTGGGGATTCTGACATGTTCTAGTTGGAGGGAAGATTCTGGGGAAATGTCTAGAGGCGAGGCGGTGATGTGTGGGGACGGTGTGGCGGTGGCGAGCAGTACTTCTATCTTTCCCATATTCCCCCACTATTTCCCGCACCAGCCCACGAATATAGCCCTCGAAGGTCTCCTGGATGCCAGTGGTATATGCGTGGAGATAGTGAGCATTGAGGACGGTGATGTCGAGGAGATGGAAGAATAATTTTTTATACCACTTCATCGTGGGCCTGGCACAGTCAATGCTGGAAATCATGGGGTCTGATTGATCCACCTGTCACATATCCACATTGTATGCCAAGACAGGTTCTGGTTTCCAGACATGGCGCTGCCCTTCTGACCTGTAATCTACACTGTCTGTGCGGTGTACAACGGGCCTATGAACAGACGAGAGGAGGAATACTTCGCGGTTTTGGTGCCATGCTGTTGCGAGGATATTATGTTATTTGTAAAAAACAACCTCGTTTTTCTGAAGCTTCCTCCCCACCTTCACCATGTGCCGACGGATCTTCCTTACAGTGCCGCGCAGACCAGTTTCCTGCAGGTGAAGGTACCTGATGAGAAGGGGGCTTGTGTACCAATTATCGAGGTATAAGACGTAGCCACAATGAAGGTATTTCTCGATCATCGTTTTTACCACAGCCCCTGAGAGTCCCAAACATCTATCTTCTGTGATGTCCGTCTTAACACCTGTGTACAGGACTATGTCCTTCCTTCCCTCCACACCTTCATTCCATTATTCTTCTTTCTTTACTTTATTCCTCCATATACTCCCCTTCCATCCCATCATTCTCTTTCCTTCTCCCTTCATCTCCCCCATCTCCCATCTACCATCTCCACCTTGATTCCAGAGTCCCTCTTTCTTCTCCCAGTTATTCTTGTCACCACTCCCTCTTCTTTTCACCATCTCTCTCCTCTTTCTCCATCCTCTTCCCCGCTCCTTTCCCTCCCTTACCACATCGCACTAAGCACATCACAGCTATAACTGCGCATCTGGACTAGCATGTAGATTCAGTTTAATCTTCAGGTACGTCTTTTCATGAATATATTCCTATATGCATCTTGTGCAGTTTTTGTGACCTGAGTATCAGAGTGACCTTGTAGTCGTATAAAAACTTTTAAATAATGGCAATAACATTTTATTTACAGAAATATAAGACAAAAGAAATGTATAGTAGTCCCAATGATACTAAAAAATTATCCTATTCAGATTTTTTATGTAATCACTAGGGGTACTTCTTTAAAGGAACACTAGCTTGCCGTGGCGAGGAAGCATGTGCCTCTCAGCCATCAGCGGAGCTATACTAGTCTGGTGCAGCCATATTAGACAGGTTCCTTGTTAGGGATCAAAAGAAAAATCTTACAGGTACCTCGCAGTAAGTGACTGACTTGGCCCCGTGAGCAACCAGCTCACACCTAAACAAATACACCTAGTTCTATCAAATCGTGGGCCACACTTCCTAACAGCAATGGAGAATTTGGCCATAACGGGATCAAACCTACTCTGGAGCAAGGATTGCGAAGAATGTCTATGTTTCTCAATACAGACGCCCTTGGAAACTAAATGATGGGACTTGAAACGTCCTAATTCTTGCTAGTGAAGTTAAGTTGGTTCTCTTCATCAGGGATGCAAGTGATGTAAACAAAGATATCACAGGTCTTAGTGAGGTCACAACGCTTGGTGAGGCATTTATAGATCTGTCTGATATTTCTGTCTTGCGATACCAAGGGAAACATGAAGAGGCAGCATGGCTAATGGTTATTGGTCAGTAACGACTAAGGTCGTTATGATGCAAAAGACTTCAGTATAAAGTAACTGAAACAACAGGAAACCTAATGATATAGAGAAAAAAAGAAAAAAATAATTTAATTCAAGTATATGTTTGAAAGTCTCCTAGGTCGAGGACAGAGGAAATTATATTAAGATGAAAAGGAAACCCTGAAAACAATAAGTCCTGACATACGTTCGTGATGGGAGACATAAAACTTAAGGCAAGTAAGAAAAAGGACTTGGTTTATCAGAATATTAAGGCTCTGTTAATGAAATTTAAGGTAATTTGGACACATAAAAAAAAAAAATAATGCCTTCCTTTAATACAAGCAGTGCAGGAAGTGGATTTGGAGTGGACCATAGGTGAAACAATCACATGTAGTTCATCTTCACTGACACAACACACGTTGAAACAGAATAGAATAAAACTACAAGGAACAGGGCGTATGTAAGACGTAAACAAGAAGAAAGAGTGGTTACGAAGTATCGGATCTCAACAGAGGTGAGAGCTTAATCCAGTGTGAACAGCCATATCCAGAAGCGGTGAGAGAGAATTAGTATGTTATCTCAGAGTAAGTAGTCGCAGTTGATGGATGAAGTAGACCAAGACAAAGAGCACAGGAATAAACAATATATAAAAACAGGTACCGAACACCTGTTCAAGTAGGAGAAAGGAAACTGGTAAAGGGCAACAGCAAAATTTCTCGGAGTTCAAAAGAATTTATAAAGAAGAGTGAGAACGTTATAGAACGAACAAGAGCTGCCGCAACAGGAACTTAACAAAAAATTAACAATTACAGAGAAACGAAGATGCCCGAAAGTACAATATGAGAGGGGTTGAAGAAAATTCAGGAAATTATCGAAGTCGAAAGGAACCAGGTGGATGCCTGGCATGGGACGAAACCAAAGGTCTTCTTTGAACGATGCTACTGGAGGAAAAAACAAATATCAAAAGTGATCTGAACAGAATATTTTTCTTTGAAACTTTACAGGAGTAACATTATGACTGAGGAGCCAGTCCATGATATGGAAATAGCGGACATAGTAATTCCCAGCAATACAACTGAAGTAATCAGAGTCTTAGCAGGAATGAATATGGATAAAGCAGAAGGTGAAGATGATCGCACCAAGGATCTTAAGGATACAGGCGACTGCTTTGAACGAAAGATAAAGACTTTTTACGAGACATTTAGAGCAAAAATTAAAAAAAATATATGAATTAGTTCTGCTAGAGACGCAGACCAGCAGAGTGAACAAACTGGACTGTTTTGTAGCTACGCGACAGTTGCCCATATTATACTTATTAACCAGGTGACGAAGATAACGTACAGACATGAAAAGAGAGTTTCCTGGATAAGGGGAAAAAGTAGATAATATGGACAGGTCAAGTCCCTGGCACAGCACACAGCAGACGGACAACCAGGGAAACGGAGAGGCAAGCCCGACATATGAGAGGAAGAGCCAGACAAGGAGGAATATGGAGATACGAAATGGGGAAATTTGCTGGTATTCCATGGACTAGATTAACAGCTAATACTGTAGGACGGGATGGAATAAGATGTCATCGCTCTGCAGTGAACTGACTTAGACTGCTGTTATGAATGTGTGTGTGTGTGTGTGTGTGTGTGTGTGTGTGTGTGTGTGTGTGTGTGTGTGTGTGTGTGTGTGTCTGAGACCAATGTGTTGTTAGTGTTTAATGTATATCCATGTGTGTCTAATTTTGCGGCTACACGTGCTCCAAACATGTGATCGACAAGAAGAAACGAGGCTCAGGGGTCCGTCCAACGTTAAGACTCAGTTACTACAGCGGCTCTAACCCGGTGGGTCGCTTCGTCTTGTCGATCACATGTTTCGAACAAGTGTGGCCGCATCTAACACCAGCTTGCAGGTTTCTGCTCCATATACTTAAACATGTGTTCTTCCTCCCACACCCATACCGTAGGCAAATGCTTCACGCCACGCCACCAGATACTTATTATCTTCATTACCTTAAGAAATATGTTCCTAAATTTACCAGCCTTATCTTACCATTCAGGCAATTACAGGAGTAATTGGCAGTGTCAGATGTGCTAATATGTCGGGAATTATTAGTAAGAAGGGTATATCTGCGAGAGAGTGAGGTTTAGATGGAAAACTGCACGATTACTGAGAATATAGGTGTGTGGGAGTAGGAGGAGGAGGGAATGCAGGTCACAAGTTCGTGGAGTTCATATGGAGCGGCAGACTGTGACTATAAATAATTAATAATCATCATCATCATCATCATCATTATCATCATCATCATAATATGATGATAATGATGATGGGGATCATCATCATCATCATAATGATGTTGATGATGATAATGATGATGAAAGAGAAGAATAAAAAGAAGAAGAAGAACGGACGTGAAAGTCATGAACCTTCAAAACAAAAACAACAACAACAATAACAACAACGACAATATCAACAACAACAACAACAACAATAATAACAATAATAATAATAATAATAATAATAATAATAATAATAATAATAATAATAATAATAATAATAATAAGAAAAATAATAATATTAATAATAATAATAATAATAATGATAATAATAATGATAATAATAATAATAATAATAATTATAATAATAATAATAATAATAATAATAATAATAATAATAATAATAATAATAATAATAACAATAATAATAATAATAGTAATCATAACAACAATAAAAAAGTAATCAATCATTATCACCATCATGATCATCGTCATTAACATCATCATCATCATCATCATCATATGAATAATAATGATAATCGTAATAATCGTTGAGTGAAGACGAAGGGGAGCTGCAAGGCTTGGTGGATGAGTTTGAGAGAGTGTGTAAGAAACGGAACCTAAAGGTGAATGTAGGGAAGAGTAAAGTGATGGTCTTTGAGAGAGGTGAAGTTAGTGAATGTACAGCGAGGTTAGATGGTGAGGAATTGGAAAATGTGAGTACGTTTAAGTATTTGGGTAGTGTGATGAGTAAGGATGGAGGTTTGGAGGGTGAAGTGCTTGAAAGGGTACAGCAGGGAAGAAAGGTTGCTGGTTCCTTGAAAGCAGTGATAAGAAACAGGAAGTGAGCATGGAAGTGAAAAAGTTACTAGATGACAGTATTGTGATACCAACTCTAACGTACGGAAGTGAAGCTTGGACATTGTTGGAAGGACACAAGTCAAGAGTGAGAGCAGTGGAAATGAGTTATTTAAGAGGAGCCTGTGGAGTCACGTGGAGAGACAGGCTGACGAATGAGGATATAAAGGAGCGTTGTGGTGTGGATGTGGATGTGATAGGAAGCGTTATGAGGAACACACTGAGGTGGTTTGGCCATGTGGAGAGGATGGAGGGTGAAAGACTGACGAAGAGAGTGTATGTGAATGAGGTGGAGGAGGGAAGAGGGTGGGGGAGGCCGAGGATGAGATGGAGGGATGGGGTGGAGAGGTATATGAGAGAGGGGGGTGTGAGTTGGGAGCAGGGCAGTGAAATGGCGGGGGACAGGGCGACTTGGAGGCGATTTGTTTGTGGCCACCCCAAACGGGATTGAGGCGTCTGGCAATAGATAGATAGATAGAATAATAATAATAATAAATAATTATAGTGATAATAATAATAATAATAATAATAATAATAATTGTAATAATTGTAATAATAATATAATATTAATAACAATACTAATAATAACAATAATATTAATAATAATAATAATAATAATAATAATAATAATAACAAAATCATTATCCCCATCATGATCATCGTCATTATCTTCATCATTATTATCATCATCATCATCATCATCATCATCATAATGAGGACAACAGTAGTCGAGTGTTACACATCTAAAGCACTAAGGTGTGGTGTTCCTCAGGGTTGTGTTCCTTCACGGAGTCTCCTATTCATCAAGTATCAAAGAACCATCTTTACATCCTTCCCTCTTTGCATTTTGATACAATGAACCTAAGAATATATTTTCCAGGAACTCCTCGTAGTTATACATGGCCAGCAATTTAATCGGTACGATATGAAGAAGAAACTTTATGCCACATAAGAAGTAATCAGTTCATTCAGAAATATTCGGCTAAAACAACACGATAAGCAACAGTCAAAGTCAAACCACCTGTCACCTGGGTAATGAAACCACCTGTCACTGTGTAACTATACTATTCTCATTAACTGTATCTATTACCTTATTACATACTGACAACTCACACTCCTATCACACTTATAGGTGTAGAATAAATGACGAAAATATTATGGTAGAAGTATTGATCGATGGATTAGGTGAGACGAGGTATTTTATAACATTTCTCCTCATAACACTCTTTATTTTTCACTTTAACTGGGAAATCTGGCAGTAATGCGGTAAACGAATGCAAGATCTAAGACATGTCTCTCCTAAGGTATATAAAATCGTCTACAGCTATCTCTAACAAAACAAACAAAAATTCCTTCTGTGATTATTATGTCCTATCATGTAGTTTGTGTGTGTGTGTGTGTGTGTGTGTGTGTGTGTGTGTGTGTGTGTGTGTGTGTGTAAAATCTGTTTTCCAGGTTTTTCTTTCTGAGATAAAAACAGTCTGGGAACAACGTAAATCTTAACTGTTAAGAGCAGATCACCTTGCAAAGACGTACCTATGTGACTCTCTCTCTCTCTCTCTCTCTCTCTCTCTCTCTCCTTCCACCACCCACCTTCCCCTGCTCTCGATCACCGTCTTTCCTCCTTTCCTCTTTCCCAGCCTCTTCTCACTCTCCCTAATTATCTCCCTTCCTCTCTCAACGTCCTTCCATGCCCTGCTCCCCCTCTCCCTCCTCTCATTCTCACCACACCCCCTTAACTCTCCCTACCTTCCCCGTCCCCTCTTTCCTCCTCTCTTTCCTTCCTCTTCCCTCCACCGTCCTCCATTCTCTCCCTGCTACCTCACCCTTACTTCTCCACATTCCCCCATCCCTCTCCCCTTACATTCTCCTCGGTTTCATCTCCTTATAAAAGACGGAATCCACACCTCTCCACATCACTCCATTCACCTTCTCTTCCACAGCGAAGAATCAGGTAACCTCATTCGTGAAGATAATTTAGATACAACATATTTTTACGTGCTACCTCTTAAGATTTTTTCACCTATGGGCACTTCTCAAGGTGAAAGAATGTAATAATCTTTTTCAAATCTGGTTATCCTTTCACACCTACTAAATAGTTGTTTTTAAGTAAGCGTTAAAACAATCTGATTTTCTTGAACTATGAGAAAAACTCTAGTACAGGATTGTATAGAAGCCTTGATTAACTTAGAGAAAACAGACGGCTTTCACATCCTAGAGCAAAATAAGTTGGTATTATTGTGTACGTTTGCTGCATAAAATCCCGAAAACACTTTGATAATCATTCAATCATGATCTATAGCCATAATTTTGTTACATTATTGCCTCTTGGTAATATTCAGAAAAATTAACCTGATGGTGTGAAGCTAAGCTGATTTCATTGCTTCTGTAAACTGTTTTATTTTTATTTTTTCGTTCAGTATCTTTGAATATAAAACAGCTTTTTGAAGAATAAAAATATATACCGGAAGTTGTTTGATCCTTGCTTCCCTTGGCATTATTTTTCTCTAACTTGGCCGAAAATATTCATCTCTTCATCGTGAATGCTGATTTGCAATAAGGGGTTAACACTAGAATATGAAGATATTCAAAGAATGGATGTAACGAGGAAACTTTATCATAGCCTATCACTGAGCTGCGTGAAATAAGCTGCAAAAACACGTAAACCTAGAACAAATCAAGGTTAATAGGAATATAAGCACGAAACTTTACTAATTCGTCACTCCTCGCTCACGCTTCCCTCAGTTTCCGTCTCCATTCCGACACGTACCACTTCCCATCTCACCCCTCAAACATCCTTCACTCCCCCTGCCCTTACTTGCTCACTTTCCCACTCACTCTACACACTCATTTCCTTCGCCTCCCTTCCCCACTCCCACACTCACTCACTCACTCTCCCCTACAGGCTCCACCACCACCACCACCACCATGCGGACGGCCCTTCTCAGCCTTTTCGTCCTGGGTCTTCTGGCCGGAGGAAGTGTGGCAGGGAGTTTACTGCCCTGCGGCGAGTCCAGCGTCGAACTTGACGTTCTTCTTGCCGGGATTGGTTAGTGGCTGTGTTTTGGTCGCCGTCTGAATGTCATTTTCATTCACTGCTTCTCCTTCTAACATGCATATGCGCTCACACATTCATTTGCACACTTGCTGCTATGAGATATAAAACACACACACACACACACACACACACACACACACACACACACATGCATTTAGCAGTATTTATTGTATTTATTGCTTCATTTACACATATCATTCACCCAAGCACTAACCACAGCGCAGCTTAGAGAACGTATCTACTATATTCTCTCACTCCCTCAGTTTTAATTAACTCCCACAGACACTCGCTTCACCCCATGCAGGTTCCCTCATACGCCAAGGATGCTCCACCTCACTCATTCATTTACTCAATACCCACTTATGGATGGGTGAAAGACAGTTTCGGAGACGGTATAACTCAGGTTCTTTCTCCGTCTGTCACAAGCTTACTATAAAGAAGTTACTTTATTTGCATTATTTTACTATTAATGGGTGGCTCGAATCTACCAAAACGTGCATCAGATAATGCACTTTGATTTATATTCCTATGCACACAAATGTAAACCATTCACACAACCAAAGCTGCATATGAGGAAGAGCCTTGCTTCCTCTCTCTCTCTCTCTCTCTCTCTCTCTCTCTCTCTCTCTCTCTCCGTTCTCTTCCGTTTGTCTTAGTCTTTTCCGTTCTTTTTTGCCTCTTCCTTCACCAGCCACTCTACTAACACCATCCTTAACCCTCCACAGCCGAAGCAATAGGTGAAGGAGAGCATTCACACCTCCTAGTGTCTACTAATTCCTGTCTCTTTATCCCCGTCCTTCCTGTTTCCTCCGCTGTCTCCCTCTTTCCTCCTCCCTCTTTCAGATGCCTTCCCTCCCTCCCTCTTTTCTCCACGCCTCTAATAACCCTAATCTCCGAATCCTCAACAGCCCAGTTAAAATGTGAGGGGCCGCTTCTGTTACCCACGTGCCTGGCCAACGTGTTAGGCTGCGTCGTGGAACTTGACATACTCTGCGGAAACCTCACCCAAGACCTGCTGGACACAATAAAAGGAATTTTGACAGACTGCGTCGCAGAGTTGGGACTAAATGTGGACCTGTCGCTTCTCGCTCAAATCACTCGTAATGTCACTCTCTTTTACGCTGATTTTAATACTGTCACTCGTTTTACACTGATTTTCACAATGTCACTCTCTCTTTCGCTGTTTTCATAATGTCACTCATTTTAAACTGAATTTAATATTGTCACTTTGTTTTACGCTGATTTTCATATTGTTACTCTATTTTATGCTCATTTTTATATAGTCACTCTGTGTTACGCTGATTTTCATACTCTGTTTTACTCTGCCTCCCATACCACAGCTTTATGTTATGTGATTACTCTCCCTCCTATACCTTAGCTTAATGTCATGTGATTCTGTTATAATCTGGCTCCCATACCCTAACTTAATGCTATGTGATTCTGTTTTACCCTGGGCCTCATATCATATTATGTGATTCTGTTTGACTCTCATATCCTACACTTATGTTATGCAATTATGTTTTTCTCTGGTGCCCATACCATAGCTTTATTTTATGTGATTCTGTTTTACTCTGGTTCCCATACCATAGTCTTATATTATTTTGGTGACAGTAATATGACTTTAATCTATTCTTACAGCATGATAGTCATTCCAGGTTGGTGGTGCCGGAAAGCAGGCGAAAGGAACTTCAGTCACTCTCATTCTGTTTCTCAAGGGTCGTACTTGACGGTCTACGTAAAGCTATCTGAAAATTACTTCACTCTCATCCTCTTCTTCTTCACGGATTACCCCAGATGCCTCACTTCTCGCCCTCATATATTATTGGCAGAGTCGTTCTCCCCTAGGCCACTTCATTCCTATTTACTTTATGCCATACACGCTTCTCACACTCCTGGATGGCCACACACCTAGTTAAAAATCTGCATCAGCACTATTGTTTCTCCTTCGTCTAGACCTCATCATTTCCTTCACTCACTCCACTTCTGATCTGCATACTGTCATCAATCGCTCACCAAACCTTCTCTCTATTGGCTATATCATAATATACCCTGATTTGCCCATTCCATTGCACTACGTCTGCTTTCACAAGTTCCTGGTCTTTCAAGTTCTTTCAATGTCCTCTCTCACTCTGCAAAGTCATCTAACTCCGCATACAGACCTGGAGCACTTCATCACCAGCACTTCCATCCTTTGTCGGTCCCTAATATTCAAAGATAGCTGCTTACGTCAGTACAGGGCCGTCGGGGTCACTTTCCTTTCCTAACCTGACCCCTTCTTCCCCATGCTTCACAGTGCCTTAATATGCCTCTTCTCCTATCCTACGACTTACTTAAGGTCCCTGAGTTCTATCTGGTGCTTTGGCCAATTTTAAATTCCTGAAATACTATATATCTTCCTATTCTTTCGCGATCAAGCTTACATAGCGTTCTACTCCATCTGTTTGTTAGATGTCATCACCTCGGCTTTTCTTGTAGTCGCTAAACTTCTTCCCTTTAATAGGAAGACTTATTTTTAGTTTATTCTGGCAAACTGGATTCATCAAGTAGTTCAGTGTGGTGAATCTGTTTAATTTTGTGGCTAAAATGTATCAGTGGTGTTGTAAATCTTTTTAATCTTCTGGCAAACTTGTTTTTAGCTCTGGGATGTAGGGTTCAGTTATTGATATGACGATGACGATGTCAATGACGAAGACATTACACTGATTCCTAAAGAACGAGAGTGAGAAAGAGTTATTCTCTCCCAGTCACGTCCCCCTCAAACATTCCCCCACACGACTCACCTGCCTTGCCCTGCCCTGCCTTCCTCTAAAATATACTGCCCTTCCCTGCCCTCCTCTTCATTACACTGTCCTGCATTCCTCGTCATTACCATGCCCTGTCCTGCTCTGCAATGCGTCCTTTCAAACATCAAGCAGCTTCTCTAATCATTTGACCTAATCGACCCTCCGTCTTTCCTCTGCCACAGCCAACACATCAAGTTTGGTGAACTTGAGTACCTTGGTAACAATCTTCGGCCTTAACCTCCCGGCGGTCCTCTTGTGTCTACTGGACAAGCTTGGCTTGGTGAGTACGATAGACAGATATAGAAAAATTGATATGGAGAGAGAGAGAGAGAGAGAGAGAGAGAGAGAGAGAGAGAGAGAGAGAGAGAGAGAGAGATTATCTAATATTTCTTAAATGTTGCTGTTTGCTGATGATACAGTATTGTTGAGTGAAGATGAATGGGAGGTGCAAGGTTTGGTGAATGAATTTGGGAAAGTGTGTAGGAGGAGGAAGCTGAAAGTTAATGTAAACAAAAGTAAAGTTATGGTGTTTGAGAGGAATGAAGTCACAGAGTGTGCAGTGAGGTTGGATGGTGAGGATATGGAGAATGTGAGTGCATTCAAGTACTGGGGTAGTGTGATGAGTAAGGATGGAACTTTGGGGGATGAAGTACGTGAAAGGGTACAGCAGGGAAGGAAGGTTGTTGGTACACTGAAAGCAGTGATGAGAAATAGGGAGGTGAGTATGGAAGTTAAGAAGTCACTGCATGATGGTATTGTGATCCCTACCCTGACGTATGGAAGCGAGGCGTGGACCTTGCATGAGGGGAACAAGTCAAGAGTGAGAGCAGTGGGAATGAGTTACTTGAGAGGAGCATGTGGAGTGACGTGGAGGGACAGGTTGACGAATGAAGAAGTGAAGGAACGTTGTGGGGTAGATGTGGATGTGGTTGAGAAGATTAGGAGAAATACACTGAGGTGGGTTGGACATGTGGAGAGAATGGAGAATGAAAGACTGACTAAGAGGGTGTATGTAGGTGAGATGGAGGGAGGGAGAGGGAGGGGTAGACCGAGGATGAGGTGGAGGGATGGAGTTGAGAGGTATATGAGTTGGGGGAGGGTAGTCAAATGGTGGGTGACAGAGTGACTTGGAGGCGTTTTGTCTGCGGCCACCCTTTGCAGGATTAGGGCGTCGGGCTATAGATAGATAGATAGATAGATAGAATAAATATAGGAATTAAGATACGAAGCTAGCTTTCACGATCATGATCACTCTTTTGAGGAAATTTTACTTTTAAGTGTTACATTGCAGTTGTTCCGAACTGATAAAAACATCCATAACCCCTATAACTCTCTCTCTCTCTCTCCTTCTACCCTGAAAAAAGATCCATAACCCCCTATAATCTATCTACCTTTCAGACCTGAAAAAACAAAGATCCATAATAACCCGTGGAACCTCTCTCTCTCTCTCTCTCTCTCTCTCTCTCTCTCTCTCTCTCTCTCTCTCTCTCTCTCTCTCTCTCTCTCTCACCTGATAAAGATCTGTAAGCCTTATAAATTACATCCCTAATCTGAGAAAACTAACAATAACCCCTATAACTATCTTTCTCTCCCCCACAGCTGCTCGACTTCGTCAACTGCTTGAATGCTCCAATTCTTACTCTCTGAACACATGCAATCCGCTGAACCGACCTGAACCCACGTGAACAGGAAGCAGGACCAATCTCCATTCTGTGTGTGTGTGTGTGTGTGTGTGTGTGTGTGTGTGTGTGTGTGTGAGAATGTGTGTGTGTGCGCGCGCACGAGTTTGTACGTGAATAAATCCAAAGCAGCATCTTACATTGTTTTTCTTTATTGACTAATATACAGATTAGAATTATTTTTACACAGTTCTGTTTAATGGTATTTAAATGATAAAAAATAGAACTCTGAAGAATGTAATGTATGTATATATATATATATATATATATATATATATATATATATATATATATATATATATATATATATATATATATATATATATATACATATATATCCCATTTCAACATAACCCTGAATCGTAGTTCTTCAAGGGAACACTGCTTTGTCTTGGTGCTGAAGCCTGTGCATTCCAGTCATCAAAGGAACTATACTAATCAGGTGCAACCACAGTGGGAAGTTTCTTTACTTGGGATCAGATGAAAATTGTTCCCCTGACACTAACTGTCCGAACTGGACATACGAGGCACCAACTCACTTTTTTTTTTTTCTTTCTAATAGTTTACCATCTTGTAGTCTACCAGGTTCTTTTCATAGGATAGGGAAGGATTTGAGAACTCGTTCGTATAACCAGGTAGCGAATTTGCCCAGGTATATCGATGCCACCAAGTGAAGGGATCGGTCACGAGCAACAGCCTCTTTCTAAACCACAAAGACGAGTTCAGTCAAACGATGGTCCTTAATCTTCTGCAGCAATCGCGCAGATGAATCTGGCGTAGTCAGCGCTTATCTGGAGTAAGAGGTGTCAAGAATAAAGGAATGTTTACAATCTAGGCCTTTTTGGAAACGAAACCTTGGGATGAGCAGTCGGCATGAAGAGTCCGATTGTCTCTCCTGTTTTTCTCTCCATGGACTTTGAAAATCAATGTGGGGAGTCCGCAGCAACTGACAATGACGACACTACCCGGACACATATAATATCATCAGTGTCGGCTCCTGCGGGTTTACCACACTGAGGCGAACAAAGTCGTTGTACAGCAAACGGAGGAGTGTTCGGAGAGACATGGAATAATATTGCTAGATGTCCCGTGGAACAAGAATAAAAGAACCCTTCTTTAAAATCGATCAGACGATGTAGGAGGTACAAGCAATCGAAAACCGTAATTTTTCATACGAGGAAGAAAAAAACAAAGACTAAAAACCCCAAAAGATCTTTATACGGAAAACAAAACACAGCAATACAGAATTAAGATCCAGTTATTGTAAGATGATGACTCAGGTAACGACAAAGAAAAATACAGGCTGAAGAAGGCAGTTCCGGAGCTGACCTGCTGCATACATGAATGAGTCAGAGTATCGGTTATTTCTTGCATTAGACAACTGGACAGAGAAGGGGTAAGAGTGTGCTGTCAGAAATGTTCTATGCGCATGCCAAAATGGACGAGGGGTGCAAGTAAGAGTTTCAGATAATCACTAAAACAGCAATGGTGCATAGATAAAGATACAATAGTGTAGAGAAGAGGGATAGGTTGAAGGGAGTCAGTGAGGGGATGTTATCAGACTATAAGCCTTTGACTTCACCCTGTTTACAAGAACTGTATGTGGGGAACGACTCCAATCACAAAAATGCTAGATGTACTCCACAGAGGGGCGAATAAGATCCCTAAACAAAGTCAACACCTGTCTAGTGTAATGAAAATATGAAGTCGGCTTAGTGCACTTAATCTCTTGGAAAGAGATTTTGCTCGGGTGGTAGTATGATCTTTTGAATATTCGTAGAGCATGAAAAAACAAGGATATTACGAGACAATGAAGGATGAAACTGTGTTTGGTTAAATATTTAGAGATATTCCTGTGCAAGATTTTAACGGGACAGAAAGTGTAGATACTGTGTATATATATATATATATATATATATATATATATATATATATATATATATATATATATATATATATATATATATATATATATATATATATATATATATATATATATATATATATATATATATATATATATATATATATATATATCCCGCAATATAGATAGATATATAGATAGATAGATATCAGTCTACCTATCTCTCTCTTTATATCTATCTACCTGTGTATCTATCTATCTATCTATATATACCCATCCATCATCCAGTCGTACGTTGCCCCATGAGGAGCGTAGGGGCCAGGGGCTACGCAGTTGGTCCTGACATTTAAGGTAAGAGTGACCAACCTCACTCATCACTGGGTGCCATTACGTGAATAATAAACCCCAAGCACACCTTGAATATAAACCTTCATCAGCTCAATCTGATTGAAGGGCAATAAGTATCCCCAAACTACCAGGCATCAAAATTTGGTAATATGGTTACCACCCAGCGCAGTAAAAGGTTTCATGTTGAACAGGAATCCATTTGGTTTGTCACTCAGTATAGAGTCACCCAGAGGCAGAAGGAAGAGGAATGAATGAAAGAAAAAGACAGAAAAGGGAGTGTAAAGTCACCCGTAGGCAGAAGGACGAGGAAAGACTGAAGGAACAATAGACAGAAGAGGATGGAAGGAAAGAAGGATGAAGGAGAGGAAAGGGTAGACATACGAGAGCAGCACTACATTGAGTGAGTGGATGGTGAGCGCCCCCTCCTACCACTCTCTCTCTCTCTCTCTCTCTCTCTCTCTCTCTATAAATATGCAGTTTATCTATATATACCTACATCTATATCTATCTATCTGTTTATCTATCTATCTATCTATCTATCATGAAGTGCTTTTAATATATATCCATCATTAAATCCTTCACCAATAAATATCTCCTGAGTTGAATTTTAATCGTCTGGTCCTCGCAATAAAACAAAACAAAAATGGTCACTGGACTATAGATGTGATTTCTTTGTTCCATTAACGTTTCTGTGCAGCTTTTACATTTATGGATTTACTGTATACAGCCATCTTCTTGGGTTTGCAATTCTCCATCTAACTTCAAATTTCACACAATAATACATCATTCATGAGCCATTTCAAGTCTATTGTCTATGTAACCAGACAGTCCACCAAATACCATGCTGCCATAGTCGGTAGTAACATTTCCACTCCTTATGGCTTCTCGTACATATTCTCTACCACAGCATCACACCCGTATGTTAACATGAGCACTGATACACCCTCATACAGTCCTCTAACATCACGTTTAATTTTCTGGTCGGAAATCGTGGTTTTCATAGCAACAACCACATTTGTTTTCAGCTTTTTAACAAACTTCATTGCCGCTTCCATGTTTGATTATGGTACTCATATTTTAGTGTTATCGGGCATACGTAGTTAAAATGTTAGAGGTCTTTGTGTAGCGACCTGTACATGAATATTATTATTATTATTATTATTATCTATCTAATGCCAGACGCCTCAATCCCGTTTGGGGTGGCCACAAACAAATCGCCTCCAAGTCGCCCTGTCCCACGCCATTTCACTGCCCTGCTCCCAACTCACACCCCCCTCTCTCATATACCTCTCCACCCCATCCCTCCATCTCATCCTCGGCCTCCCCCTCCCTCTTCCCCCCTCCACCTCACTCACATACACTCTCTTCGTCAGTCTTTCACCCTGAATCCTCTCCACATGGCCAAACCACCTCAGTGTGTTCCTCATAACGCTTCCTATCACATCCACATCCACACCACATCGCTCCTTTATATCCTCATTCGTCAGCCTGTCTCTCCACGTGACTCCACAGGCTCCTCATAAAAAACTCATTTCCACTGCTCTCACTCTTGACTTGTATCCTTCCAACAATGTCCAAGCTTCACTTCCGTACGTTAGAGTTGGTATCACAATACTGTCATGTAGTAACTTTTTCACTTCCATACTCACTTCCCTGTTTCTTATCACTGCTTTCAAGGAACCAGCAACCTTTCTTCCATGCTGTACCCTTTCAAGCACTTCACCCTCCAAACCTCCATCCTTACTCATCACACTACCCAAATACTTAAACGTACTCACATTTTCCAATTCCTCACCATCCAACCTCGCTGTACATTCACAAACTTCACCTCTTTCAAAGACCATCACTTTACTCTTCCCTACATTCACCTTTAGGTTCCGTTTCTTACACACTCTCTCAAACTCATCCACCAAGCCTTGCAGCTCCCCTTCGTCTTCACTCAACAACACAGTATCATCTGCAAACAACAGTACAGGGAGTTTCCAAACACCATCCTCTCTCACCAGGGCCACTCCAACATCCACTACCCTACCTTGTACCTCTTTTATTACCCCATCCATGTACAGATTGAACAACCATGGAGACATGACACATCCCTGTTTCAAACCAACTTTCAAAGAGAAAAATTCACTTAGTTCACCATCCACACGCACTGCAGTCTTCGCACCATCGTACATACTCTTCACAGCATTCAACAACTTCCCATCTACTCCATATATTTTTAACACTTTCCACAATCCTTGTCTATCCACCCTGTCATATGCTTTCTCCAAATCCATGAAAGCCGCATACAACTTCTTTCCCTTCTCTAGAAACTTTTCCACTAAAGATCTAAGAATGAATATCTGATCTACACAACCTCTTCCCTTCCTAAAGCCTTCCTGTTCTTCTCCAACTAATTTCTCTGTTCTTTCTCTAACTCTGTCTATAAGTATCCTACCATACACTTTTCCTATTATACTAAGAAGACAAATGCCCCTATGATTACCACACACTTCCTTTTCCCCTTTTCCTTTGTACAAGGGAATAATTATACCTGACTTCCAATCCTCCTGGACTCTACCTTCCTCCCAGGCCAATCTGCACATCTTCTACAACCATTCTACTACTATCTCTCCCCCATGCTTCAGCATTTCACCACACACTCAATCAATTCCTGGGATTTTCCCCGATTTAACTTTCTTCATTGCGTCCACAACTTCTATCCTACTGATTTCTTCCTGTCTTCTCACCTCCCTCCGTCTCCCAGCCATTCCCCAGCCACTTATACTCGCATTACTTCCATCCTCTACGTTCAACAATTCCTTAAAGTGTTCTCTCCATCTGCTCACTTTTTCTCCCTTCTCCACTAGTAATCTACCATTTTTATCTTTCACTCCCCTGCTAACTTCACTTCCACCCTGTCTTACTCTTTTCACTTCTCTCCAGAACATTTTCTTACAGTCCCTCCACTTTACACTCAAATTCCTTCCAAATTCCTCATCCACTCTCTTCTTACTCTCTCTTACTAATCTTTTCACCTCTCTCTCTCTCTTTCTACATATAACTCTCTCTTCCGCCTCTCAACTTCTTCCACGCCCCTATTTCTCATCCATTCATTGTATGCTTTCTTCTTTTGTGCCACAGCCTGTTTCACCTCTTCAGTCCACCACGCTGTTCCTTGCACCCCCCTCCGTCTTCTCTTCCTTGCACACACCACATCACATGCTGCACATATTTCTTCTGTAAATATCTTACACACACCTTCCACGTCTCCCTTCTGCTCCAATTCATATTTGCCCAATCGTTCCTCCACTTCTCTCTTATACTCTGCCTTTTTCTCATCCTCTTGTAACCTTTCCACTCTCCTTGCAACTACTCCTTCCTCTCGTCTTTCCCTTCTTCTATTCCTCCATCTTACTTGCATCCTAATTCTGGCCACCACCAAGTAGTGGTCAGAAAGTCCACTCCCCCAACCTCTATACACTCTTGCATCCTTTACACATCTTCGCATCCTTTCATCCACACACAAATAATCAATCATTGCCTTCCTTTCATTCAGTTCACCACCCACCCTTCTCATCACTCGCCATGTATACCTGTGGATCATTTTATGCCTGAAGAGGGTATTGGCTATCACCAACCCCCTCCCAGCACAAATGTCCACTAACGCACTCCCATTCTCATCTATCTCGGCAGGCACACCTCACTCACCAACTATTCCATCCACCTTCACATTACCAACTTTACCATTCATATCACCAATCAAAAACACTCTCTCATTCCTTCCAAACTTTTCCATGCACACTTCCACATTTGTCCGGAACTCTTCTCTCACTCTTCTAGCACGATCTTGCGTTGGCGCATACACACACACACTCGCCCACATTTGTATTCCAACTTTCAACTTTACCCACACAATCCTTGACCCAACTGATCCATACTGTCTTATGCTCTTCTTCCATTTATTATTATAATAAAATTATTATTTTTATTATTATTATTATTATTATTATTATTAAAATTATTATTATTATTATTTGTAGTAGTAGTCGTAGTAGTAGTAATTTCATTTCATTCATTTTATTTCGTAATATAATTACATAGTTTGATATCATTTTATACTGTGACATTCTGTATGTACCAAAGTATATCCTTCACTGCATCCCTCTGTACTGTCATCATTGTTTCAATATACAATTATTATTCATTTCCTTTTCTACAAAGACATATAACCCATATACGCATAAGCGGAAGTTGATTGACATTTGCTAAAAATATTCAGTACAAAATAATATGAAAAGAATAACAGAAATAAGAATATAAATGTCCAATAAAAAGACAATGATTTTTTAAATCATTCCACACATGATAAAAATAATACTAAAATGTTTAATTGTAACAAATAATCCCCAGAAACCAAGATATAAAAAAATGCTTTAAAAATATTGTACCCAATTCATCAAACAAAAAAGAAGAAAGTTTTTAAAAACTAAGTCATGTATTAAAAAACAATAAAATAATAAAAGATAAAATTAATAAAAATATTAAAAAGCAAAATTATAAAAGTTCAATGTCAGATACAATAAAAAAAAAAACTTATAAAAATATTTGGTTAAAATATCTTTTAAATCTCAAATAAATAAAAACTCTATTTAAAAAAGATAAATAAATTAAAATCTACATCAATCCCACACCCATATGGCAAGTACACTAAAATCCATAGAAAATACAGTGCCCCCTCCTATCCTCATGTCTTTGTACCCACGTTATGCGAGAGGTTATAACATCCAAACTTTTTCTAAGAACATCCACTTCATACTCATTTCTGAACAGGGAAACAACACTGTTAATAAGTATGCCATTCGATAAATGTGGAATGTTAAATTTGATAAGCGGGTTGTGATTTTTCTTTAATCTCTTGATGTACCTGGCTTGGGTCAGAGCTGTGTGGTGTTTAAGTTTTTTTTATTTTTATGCGAGGAAGAAGGAACCAAAGGCCATGAGCCCGTAGTAACAGTTCTCTCAAAGAGAAAAACAAAATACAATAGAGAGCCAAATTCAAGATCCGATCATTTGGAGATGCCTGGACACACTGCGTTTGAAAGACTGGAGATCATAGGCAGCAGGAAATACAGACAGAGGGAGACAGTTCCAGAGTTGACCTATTGCATAAATGAAAGACTGGGAGTAACGGTTAACTCTTGCATTAGAGAGTTGGACAGAAAAAGGATGAGAGTTTGCTGCCAGACGGGTGCTACACGCCCGTCGTAGAGGTGGAGGAATGCAAGCAGACAGTTCAGAGGAGCAGTGACCATTAAAGTAGCGATAGAAAAGAGATAAAGATGCAACAGTGCGGCGAAGAGACAGAGGTTGAAGTATCAGAACTCCATATTATAATTACAAATCATAATAGATAGATAGATAAATAGATAGATAGACAGCTCTATGCGAGCCTGGGAATAGGAAATGAGCTTGCAAATTACACTGAGGAAAGCTGACGACAGTGGCCAGTAAGGAGATGATGCAGTTAGTTGTCAGCAATCCACCAGTGAACAAAGCCCTAGTGACCATACACGCACATACACACATACTCACACACAGGCTTCTTAAACTTTCCATCCACAAGGAACACACGTGATATGTCTCCTGTTTCACCAGAATTTAGGAAAGAGAGCTCAGAAGGAGACAAGCCATACAAGAGACAGGTCGCAGGGAGAAGGGCTTGGCAACTTGAGAGAGAGACAGAGAGAGCGAGACAGAGAGATAGCTAGCGGGACTGGACTCTATACTTCGCTCTGTGTGAGAGACTTGTTAATATTTCCAAGACAAATAAAAATAGTCCCATACTATTCTTTACCTCTCCTGTCACTACATGACAAATGGGAAAGAAGATTATCTACTACAAGCTACTCCAGTATAATAACCGCTCGTCCACAAGTCTAATATATATATAACTCAACCACAAAGGAACCACAAAGTCTTTTTATGACATTTGGTAGCAGCGAATCTACGGACATCGTCTCCGAATTAAAAGCAAATTCCTACAAAAGCAGGCGAGACTCTATGAGATTAGCTTCAATTCTACAGTGAATTCCTACAAAATACAGCCTACAATGCAAATAGCCTACAAGTCTACAAAACAACTCTATAATCTTCACGTAACTTCAAGCAGCAACAAGAAGAATGTAAAACAAAGCAAGTAAAGAAGCGGAAAGACCAAAGCAACAAGCACACAAACCCCCACCACTCTCTCCCGCCTACGCTGACGCAGAGGTCAAGACGACGAAGCAAACACCAAGTCCATATTCACAACTCATCTTACTCACCCGTCTTCACTCAAGTTACTCATCGCTACTCATTCACTCACCACAGCTACCAGTGTGGGAAGCCGACGTCACCATGTGCTGAGATGACATCACAACGCGAGTCTGCCATGCCAAGCAACGTGTGACTGACACCAGGCACTTCTCACCCACTACTCATTACTCATTATTCACATAGCTCCTACTCATACTCATTTATTTTCACAGTTAAGTTGGAAATTCGACGTTCTATGCTGAGGTTTGCCTGGGACAGCTGTTAACCACCACAAGCACCAGGCCATGGAATTCCCTGAGTAATATTGTCCACCAACACACCACTAGAATTATCAAGAGATCTTCAATCAAACCTGTATTTTTCTTCCGAGATCGACTTTTGTATCGACACACCTCTACGATCTGTATCAAGTGGGTAAAATTATACTTACTCATTTCTTCTCAGTGCTAAAATTAGCTATATTCAACTTATTTACTCATCTATTTTGCTAGGACATAAATAAACAAGAGGCGTATTTCATAACACCATATCTTAATGACAGGAATATTTTCGCCACCACCCACGTTAATACCAGATGACACACAATTTGCCACAACAACAGACTCACAATTAAGAGAGCCCCAAGGCAACACGCCAGATGACACACAAATTGCCACAACATCAGACTCACAATTAAGAGAGCCTCAAGGCAGCCCACCCCTTGTACAAACCTCACCACACACTAAATATCAAGAAACAAATACAGCAGTTTCAGATGATGAGTGGGAAATCACCTCTGACGTAGGAAGTGCGGACTTTGCCGCTGCCTTGCACACATATGCCAATACACTTAACAGGGTTCACCGGTCCGGTTGTACCTATTCCACCATTCCCTCACACAACGATAAACACGTCCAAGTTGAATTAACAGAGCAAACAGTAAAAATGGATCAAGAAACAAATACCGCTGATCTAACAACCACACCTCACGTGTTTGTGTATCTCGAGGATAAAACTGCCCCAAAATTCTCTGGCACAGACAAAGATCGCATTGATGTCATTTCATTAGTCAGTCAGTGCGAACAAATGTTCATGAAGCGCCACATACTAGATGAACAAGAGAAAATTGCTATTTTTTCATCTTGCATAAGCCAGGAAAGATGTCCAGCGAGCAACTTGCTTCGCTCCGACAAGCTCTATTGTGCTAGGACATATGATGAATTTAAAACTGAATTCCTGAAGAAATTTTCTGGAGGTATGAACTTCTTGCCAGGTATATTTCCAGAATTACATAAAATTGTAGATCTTGTAAGGGAGCACACTACAAACCATGTGCTCAGTGAAATAACTGCTGATGTCTCCACAATCAAGAGAACTTTATTAGCTACATTGGCGAATTCTAATTGGATAACAGATGATGGAAAGATGTCCCCAGACCTCGTCGTGGACATCATTGGTTATGTAGCTGCCTTGTGTAAATTACCTGATAGGATCCTTAAGATCGCCAAGATGATCGCGTACACCCTAGGTATGTGCTTGCTAGACTTAATGGACGAGGTAGAGATGCAGTGCAGTAAAGCAGGTGTGGTCGACACACATGCACATTCTGGTAGAATCAGGGTACCTGAGACAGTATCAGCTGTGAAAACATCTACACCGACCCCAAACAGAGAACAAAATCGATCGCGACCAGAAATCAGGCAGGCCAAACAAACAAACGCGCCAAGGCCTCGTTCCCAGACGCCTTCCTACAGGCAGTTTCATAAGTTTTCGCGCAGCCCGAGCAGGTCTCGCTCCATAAACAACACTTCTTATGGGAAATCACCTCGTAGGTCACAGTCAAAGGATAGGTCCATTCTATGTCATTATTGTGCAAAACCAGGACACACAAGGTATGAATGCTTTATCAAGGCAAAAGAGGACAAACAAAAGACACAAGGATTTGGTCCTTACTGTAGGCATCATAGATACCAAGGGCACTGGACTAGTGATTGCAAAACAGTAGAAAAAACTGTGTCTATGTTCACATCGGGGGAAGACCAAGTCATGACAAAAAACGAACAAACGTAAAGAAGAACAAGGCTAAACTTCACATAGGAGGCATGTTGGGAAATGAGTGTATCTTGATACCAGCTGTATGTGAGGATCAAAACGTTTCCTTATTTTTAGATACAGGCTCTCCAGTGAACTTAATAACACATGAAGAACTAGATAGAATTCTTAAAAATAAAAAGAAAGTAACTTTTCTGGATGAAGCTGATTTAGATTTATACACAGTAGATGGACAAGAGATTACAGTGAAGGGTATGATAAGATTAAATCTCAGTTTCACAGAAACTACAAGACCATTCTCTGCATTTTTCTATATCGTTGAAAACTTAGCAATTAAAGCTCATATGTTACTGGGCTTAAGATCCATGAGAGCTGAGAACATAACTATACTCCCACAAATGAATGGAATAGACTTTGATAATGAATTCATAGAGGAAATAACTTCAGAGCCCTCACCGATTGGTAGAAGAGAGCCAAAAAGAATTGGTAATATTAAAGGCTTAAACAAACATACACAAACAGATGGGTGTATAGATCCACTCCCACCACCAACCCCATCCTCCAGAATTAGTGACCCAGATAACAGTACTGATTTATCAATTTTTCCAGCCCATCTCACTAATGATTTAGTTATACCACCTAATTCATACATGAAGGTTACCATAAAGAGCAAATTACGGAATAGTACTGTTCTTGTCTTAGAAGAATTATGTAAAGGGATTGTCAGTAGAAAACGCATTATGTCATACGAACGACGAAGGGCAAACTCAGATATTCATAATTAATCACATGAATGGGGAAGTTCAGTTGAAAAAGGGAACTTGCATAGTTAATATTGAAAAATGTCCCGCCCCTGTGAAGGAAATAGTTATAGCTGGAGTAACAAGTGAGATAAAATCTACGGATAGAGAAAGAATAAAAGAGAATTTAATTCACTCAGGTGAATTTGATGAAGAAAATGATTTGTTAACCCTGCTGGAAACACACAGGGACACCGTAGCATTGCCCCGAGAACAATTAGGGTGTACTAACTTGATTAATCACATGATTAATGTGCACCCAGAAACACCACCAATTTTCGTACCAGCTTACCGCATACCACACTCCCAACGTACAATTGCAAATCAGTATGTCGATGAAATGTTAAAACTTGGAATCATTGAGTCTTCAGTCTCCCCGTGGAATGCCCCCCCTATTCTTCGCGCCCAAACGAAATGGAGAAATGCGTGTGGTAGTAGATTACTGTAAACTAAATAATCACACAATCCCAGACAGATTTCCCATGCCATTGCTAAGCGATGTTCTACAGAATGTTGGTCCTGAGAATAATATATTCTCGACCATCGATCTCCTAAACGGCTACTATCAGATTCCGGTATCTAAGGAGTCACGTAAATACACTGCCTTTTCAACAAACAGAGGCCATTATCAATATACAAGAATGCCAATGGGACTAAGGACAGCCCCAGGCACATTCCAGCGTCTTATGAATTACGTATTGTCCGGAATTTTAGGACAAGGAATATTTGTTTATCTTGACGATATTATAATCGCAACGAAGAATATTAAGGATCATCTCAGGAAATTAGACTTACTCTTACAAAAGCTTAGTGATGCTGGATTAAAAATTAAACTTTCTAAATGCAAATTTTGCTTTAAGGAAATAAATTTCTTAGGCCACAAATTAAGTTCTGATGGTATTCACACCACTGATGACAAAATACAGGCAGTGAGAGATTTTCCTGAACCCACTACGACTGACGAAGTTAGACAATTTTTAGGTCTGGCTGGGTACTATAGGTCATTCGTACCACAGTTCTCTCATATAGCCTTTCCTCTATTCCAACTACTCAAAAAAGATGCTGTATTCCAATGGGAAGAAGAACAAAAAAGGGCATTTAACAATCTAAAAATTAAACTAACAAATGCACCTTGTTTAGGATATCCGGATTACACAAAATCATTTCTTATTTGTACAGATGCATCAGTTAAAGGATTAGGGGCTGTACTGATGCAGGAAGATAAAAGAGGAAAGAATCAACCAATTGCATTTGCCAGCAGACAAACAAGAGGTGCGGAGAAAAATTATTGCACTACAGACTTAGAGGCACTTGTAGTGGTTTTTGCATTACAAAAGTTTCGAGATTTGGTATATGGTTACGAAATCCACTTATTCACCGACCATAAACCACTGGTGGGTATGTTTAAAGAAAAACTCCTTTCTGGGAGGAGAGCAAGATGGAAGTGTACAGTTGAAAACTACAATGTACAAATTCATTATATACAAGGTAAAATGAACATAGTAGCTGGCGCGATTATCTAGGAACCCGAACACAATTCAGGTCGCGGCGTTAGATCTCAAAGGAAATATCCCAAACCACGAGGATATCGCAAAGGCACAAAGACTTGACCCAATATGGTCTAAAGTAATATACAAGTTAGAAAGTGGAGATGACATACAATTACCCAAACTGCATGTCCCACTTGAACAATTCACAATGGTCAATAATACATTATACAAAATTAACTCTAAACAACCAAAACGCCAAAGAAATACTAACCAGTTGGTAGTACCTAATGACATGATACCCCAAGTATTACGATTGATACACGACAGCCCGCATGCAGGACATCCTGGAAAGGATAAGACATTCAACCAAGCCCAGCTATTATATTACTGGCCTTCATTACGAAAAGATATAAACAATCATATAGACAGATGCGAATCATGTGCGAAACACAAAGGATACCCAATCACACCTGCACCAATGGGTAATTACCCTGTACCACATCAACCATGGGACGTTGTCGCTGTTGATTTACTCAAGATGCCATTATCATACAATAATAACCTATACTTATTCGTAGCAACGGATCATTTTTCCCGTTATGTCATTTTAGCTCCAATTAAAGATAAGAGATAAGACAGCAGAGACAGTAGCAAAGGCAATAACAGATAATGTAATATGTCGCTTTACTACCCCAAAGGTACTAATAAGTGATAATGGAGGAGAATTTAATTCTGAGATCTTACAAGAAATATGTAAACACTACAACATCAAAAAGGTTAACGTTTTGGCCTATCACCCAGCATCGAATGGGTTGGTAGAGAGACAAAATAAAAAAGTATTAGATGTGCTACGACACATTCTCAGTGAAAATTATGCAAGCTGGGATGATTGGATTCCCAGAGTAGAAGCCTCAATTAATGGGTCTATAAATAAATCCATTGGTGACACACCACATTTCATTATATATGGCACAGATAAAAAATTACCATATGAGCTCCTAGAAGGTGACAGCATGCCTATATACAATTACGATGATTACTCTAAACTCCGTTTACGTGAATTCCAGGACATTCACAAAAGAGTCAAAAAACAATTAACGATGTCCAAGGAAGAAATGACGGAGGCATTTAACAAGAAGGCAAAAGATTCACCTATCAGCTTAGGAGACATTGTTTACGGTGTCATTCATACGAGAGACAATAAATTATCCCCAAAATTTGAAGGCCCATACAGAGTAATTAACATAAAAGCAAACAAAGTTTTAATTAAGTCACTTTCAAGTGGCGAGGAGAAACAAGTTCATATTGACCATTTAAAACGAGTTTCAAGGGAATTATCACACAATTATTCAGCCTCGGATACAACCGAACAGGCGAACGTACCTCAAGAAACCAAGCAAGAACACAACAATGATTACAAAAAGAAATTAAGGTCATATACCAAACAATCGAACATAGATGCAACTGTTCCAATCAAATCTACAGTACATCATTTACGAGAATTAAATATCGATTTAAACTCCTTCTATAAATGAAATAACAATCAACCGTAACGCACATCATCACTATCATCGACCACAGCATTATAGGAAATTAATATTTTTTTTTTTTTTCGGTAGGTTACGATGAAGGGACTTATGCTATGGATTCTCCTCTACATAGCAAGAGGATATGCGCACTTAGACCCCAGACATATAGTACGACAAGGATGCCTCATAGCTCCAACGGCCACGACTACAATCGTTAAGGACGTCATGAGTACTGAAATAAGTCTAGATTACTTGTATGACTTACCTACTTATCTAGACAGACTTGCGACGCCGATGCGAACTCTGGACTTCATGATAGGAAATTATGTTTCACAAGCACATAACACCAAGGAAGTGAATGAAATGGTAAAGTTAGCGAAATGGAAACTAGAACAGGCGAAGTCAACTATGCTCGTCATGATCCAAGATCTCCCATCTTATGGAACGGAGGTACTGAGCGACAGGAACAACATCACACGTACTCGCCAAAAGCGCGGTTTGTTCGACCTGGGTGGCGCAGTTCTTGGGAACATCTTTGGATTGGCTACAGAGGATGACCTTAAAGAAATAAACAACAAATTTAATAAGATAGCTCAGGTACTAACATACCAAGATAAATTCATCACAGGACAGAACTCAGCAATGAAGACAATTGTGAAAAATCTGAAACAAGCAGAAAACATAGCTCTCGAGAGTGTAGATAAAATAAATGAATTGGAGGGAAACGTTACACTTTTCCAACACTTCTCCATCATCACAGAACATATTGACACGATTCTACTACAATTAGAGAACACTAGAGATCGTTTCAGGGCACTTATGCAAGGAATTTCGAATGCTGGTGATGGCAAGATCACAACTGACTTACTCCCAGTTCATGAGCTACGTCAGATAGTTAGTCAAGGCATACATAAACATAAATTGAAGCCGTTGTTCTGCAGTAGGGAATTTATGCAATATTACCCGTATTTAGAAGCAACACTAACACCAACATCAGTGGTAGTTCATGTACCATTCATCACTGAAGACCTGTTCACAGTTTACCAAATACACCCCTTCCCCTATAAAAATAACAACACTTTGGTCATCATCAACATCAACACAGACACCGAACTCATCATGGTCTCCAATAGACGGGACACTGTCACTTTCGCAAGTGAGTCAACGATTGAACGAAAGTGCCGCACATCCTTACATGCTGTTCATCTTTGTCCTGCGTACATTTTCACGTTTCAGCCTACTGATACAGTCCCTTGTGAAATGGCTATCATCAGAAATGACAATATTCATCATCATTGCAACTTCACTTTTGCTCCAGATAAACTTGTACACCATCAACGTATTGGACACTCACAGTTTTTTTATTTCCCTCATAACACTTCAGTTTACATAGTCTGTCCAGACATACCACCATCTCATACATCAGCATCAGGATTATACATAGCACCAGACTACTGTGCAGTATTTACACCAGCCATGTCTACTTTATCCACCATCAATCACTACGCCATTCTCAATCATACACAAACATTTCCACCCACTGCCTGATATGAACTTAAACATGAGCACAAGTATTAAGCTGACTTCACCTAAGTTTCAAACTATGCAGCTGATCAATGAAACAATGAAGCCCTGGGAAGATTTGAGTTTGAGTATGTTCAACCCATATTATGTGTATAGCCCAGCACCTACTGTCTTTATAATCGTCTGCATTGTAGTTGCAGTACTGCTGTTCGCAATGCACAGAATGCATGCAAGAATTGCTAATTTGCAGTCATTATTTAGTGGGGGGAGAGTTAACATCAAAGTTAACCACCCTGAATGAAGTGTATATATTTTGTATATAGTATTAATTATATATATATATATATAAAGAATGACCCATGTATGGCAGACCAGTAAAATTATCTTTAAATGAAATATTAATAACTCTTACCATAATCTTAATTTTAAACTATTTTTTTTCTTGCATGTATGCATTTCACTACAACCCAAGTACATACTGTATTACAGTTAAATAATTTACTTTAATGCATTTATTCAAATATGTATACAACTTGTTTAAAATGTAATATTACTGAATAATCACTATTTACTATGAATATTATATGTATACAATATTCATACAATTATATTACTTTTACAATATTATGTATTTCACTTAATTAGCTTATAAATTCATTATAATGTGTATATAATGTGTATTAATATGTCAGAACTATTGACTGTCGGTGGTACGCCATTTTCGCGTGACCGAGCAGATATCAGAACTCCATATTATAATTACAAATCATAATAGATAGATAGATAAATAGATAGATAGACAGCTCTATGCGAGCCTGGGAATAGGAAATGAGCTTGCAAATTACACTGAGGAAAGCTGACGACAGTGGCCAGTAAGGAGATGATGCAGTTAGTTGTCAGCAATCCACCCGTGAACAAAGCCCTAGTGACCATACACACACATACACACATACTCACACACAGGCTTCTTAAACTTTCCATCCACAAGGAACACACGTGATACGTCTCCTGTTTCACCAGAATTTAGGAAAGAGAGCTCAGAAGGAGACAAGCCATACAAGAGACAGGTCGCAGGGAGAAGGGCTTGGCAACTTGAGAGAGAGACAGAGAGGGCGAGACAGAGAGATAGCTAGCAGGACTGGACTCTATACTTCGCTCTGTGTGAGAGACTTGTTAATATTTCCAAGACAAATAAAAATAGTCCCATACTATTCTTTACCTCTCCTGTCACTACATGACAAATGGGAAAGAAGATTATCTACTACAAGCTACTCCAGTATAATAACCGCTCGTCCACAAGTCTAATATATATATAACTCAACCACAAAGGAACCACAAAGTCTTTTATGACAGAAGGGAGTCAGTAAGAGGAGGAGAGTTAATGAGACGAAAAGCCTTTGACTCCATCCTATTGAGAAGAGCTGTATGTGGGGAGCCTTCCTACACATGAGAGTTGTACTCCACACAGGGGCGGATAAAACCCCTGTATAGAGTCAACAATTGTGCAGGGGTAAAGAAAGAATGGAGTCGGCTTAGCACACCTAATCTCTTGGAAGCAGATTTTACAAGAGATGTAATAAGATCTTTCCAAGATCTTCCAAGAGATGTAATATGATCTTTCCAAGATAAGTCCCGAGTAAATGAAACCCCAAGCATGTTCAAGGATGATGCAGGATTAAGCTGAATATTATTAAACATTAATGGGTATACCTGTGAAAGATTTTGTCGGGTTGATAGGTATAAGAACTGAGTCTTAGATGCATTAAAAACAACCATTTTATTTTTACCCCAGTCAGAGATACGAGCCAAGTCAGACATTAGGTGTGCCATAGCCTCATCCCTTGTTTGTTGAAGCAACTGTTGAGATGGGCATTGCGGGAACCGAATGGAAAGGTGAAGGGTGGAGTCATCAGTGTATGAGTGGATAGGGTTAGATGTACAGCTTAGAAGATCATTGATGAATAAAAGGAAGAGAGTTTGTGATAGGACAGAGCCCTGAGGAACACCACTGTTGATAGATCTAGGAGAAGAACGATGGCCGTCTACAACAGCGGCTATAGAACGACCAGAAAGAAAGCTAGCGATGAAGGCACAGATAGAAGGATAGAAACCGTAGGAGGGCAGTTTGGAAATTAAACATTTATGCCAGACTCGATCGAAAGCCTTTGAGATGTCAAGTGCAATGGCAAAGCTTTCGCCAAAGTCCCGAAAGGAGGATGACCAGGAGTCTGAAAGGTAGGTGAGAAGATCGCCAGTGGAGCGTCCCTGACAGAACCCATACTGACGATCAGAAAGAAGGTTGTGATAGGAAAGATGCCTTAAAAGTTTTCAATTGAGAATTGACTTGAAAACTTTTGAAATACAGGACGTTAAAGCAATTGGACGATAGTTGGAGGGTTGGGAGTGGTCACCCTTCTTTGGGACTGGCTGAATGAGAGCAAACTTCCAGCAAGAAGGAAAGGTACAAGTTGACAGACAAAGGTGAAAGAGTTTGCCTAGGTAGGGTGTAAGCACAGAAGCACAGTTCTTGAGAACAACAGGAGGGACCCCATCAGGCCCATATGCCTTGTTAGTACTGAGGCCAGTGATGGCAGAAAATACATCAACTGAAGAAACTTTAATGTCAGCCATGAGGAAGTCAGAGGGGGGAAGTGATGGAGGAACAGCACCGGAATCGTCTAAGGTGGAATTGGAGGAGAAAGTCTGTGCGAAGAGATCTGCTTTATCAGTAGAAGAAATAGCTACAGAACCATCAGATTAGAAAAGAGGAGGGAAGGATGATGAGGTAAAGTTGTTAGAAAGATTTTTGGCAAGGTGCCAGAAGGAGCGGGAAGAATTCGAGTTGGAGAGTTGAGAGCATTTAGTATGGATGAAATTATTTTTAGTAGAGCGAAGAACAGACTTAGCACAATTCCGGGCAGAAACGTAAAGATGATGTGATTCAGGAGTGGGTTGGCTCCGGTACCTTTTATAGGCCCTCTCCTTGTTGCGGACAGCATTAGAACAAGCGTGATTAAACCAAGGCTTTCTTGCGTTAGTCAAAGGATATGAGAAAGGAATGTATGCTTCCATGCCCGAGAGAATAACCTCCGTAATGCGCAAGGCACACTCAGATGGCTCCCGGCCACAGAAGAAATAATCATTCCAGGGAAAATCAAAGAAGTACTGCCTGAGGGCCTCCCAGTCCGCGGCTCCAAAATGCCACAGACGACGTTTCCCTGGAGGGTCCACAGGCCATACCGGAGTGATAGAACAGGTTAAGGTAATAAGGTTGTGATCGGAGGAGCCCCATGGAGAGAAAAGATTAACAGAGTAAGCAGAAGGATTAGTTGTGAGGAAGAGGTCAAGTATGTTGGAGCTCTCTCCAAAGTGGTCAGGGATACGGGTAGGGTGCTGTACAAGCTGCTCTAGGTCATTAAGGATAGAAAAGATGTAGGCTTGTTCACCAGGTGGATCCGTAAAAGGAGAGGAGAGCCAAAGGTGGTGGTGAACATTGAAATCTCCTAGAATGGAGATTTCAAAGAAAGGAGAAATGGATAGAATATGTTCCATCGTAGAAGTAAGATAGTCGAAGAATTTTTGATAGTCAGTAGAATTAGGGGATCAGTAAACAGCACAGATATATTTAGTCAGAGAATGACAGGAAAGCCGAAGCCAGAGTGTAGAGAATTCAGAAGAATCGAGCTCAGGAACACGAGAGGAAGATAAGTCGTTGCGTATATATACACAACAGCCACCTTTGGCTTTGAAATGAGTATAGAGAAAGTAGGGGGATACAGAAAAGGGTTTGCTGTCAGTTGCCTCAGACAGCTGAGTCTCCGTTAGAAAAAGAAGGTGAGGTTTAGAGGAGGAGAGGTGGTGCTCAACAGAGCGAAAGTTAGAGGAAAGGCCGTGAATGTTGCAGAAATGAAGAAGAAGAGAGTCAGACAGTGGTTCCAGGCACCTCGAGTCGTCACCGGGAGAGGGGCGGATGGTGGGGGCATTTATGGTCCCCCCCCTTGGGACTCCGAGGCTGTGTGTTGTGACGCCATGATTTTTTATTTTTGGAAAAGGAAGTGTAGTGTGTACTGTGCATGTAGTTTGGTGTAGATAGAGATTTTTGTACTGGAGAGGATGCTGGTCTACTCTCTGTGTAACTGAGACACTGAAAAAGTTCAGCAAAGGGGGATGGTCAGGAACTAGTCCTGAGGGCTGATGAAACGAGAGCTCCAGCACTCCCTGTCATCAGCTTTCCATCCACCTCGGGAGTACTGACCTGCTCGACTGGTGCTACAGTAGGATCTGATTGCAGTTATTAGCTGTTATATGGCTACTAGCATGAACAGGAACACCACACATTTTTTTCACAGCCTTATTGTACGCCACTTCAAAACATTTAAAAATATTTGTTTTGAAACTTTTTGCATTCCATAATGGAAGACCATACTGTGGAACACAATATGAACTGAATAAGAATAAAAAGGTATAAATATTTACATGACTAAAACCCCTAAAAATAGTGTTAAAAGAGGCATAAAAGTTATTCAGCCTAAACTCTATATCATTAAAATCACAAAAAGTATATAAAATATAATGCCCCAAATACTTATAGCAGTTTACCACTTCAGTGTGGTCACTGTTCAAGTTTAAAGTATCACTTATAAAAGCTAATTTTTGCTTAAAACAAATACATTTAGTTTTTCTTAATAACTAATTTGTGGTCCTCTATACAGGAACACAAAGTGGCATACAGAATCTCCATATCTGCCACTGACCCAGCAAGAAGTACTAAATCATCTGCATACGCCATGATATTAAGCTTAATTATACCAAGAGTACATGCTTCATTGCATATTGAGATATTATTGATAATATCATTGATGTAAAAATTGAATAAAAATGGTAAAAGAATTCCTCCTTGTCTCAGACCTTGATCTATATACGAGTACTTACTGCTGCTGCCCTGCCAGTTAATATTTGCCATTTGATTTCTCATATAATGCATTATAATTAAGGTTATATCTATTGGAACATTAGAATTAAGTAGTTTATTTCCAAGCATCATGTGGTCAATTTTATCAAAAGCTTTGCTTAGATCAACAAAAAGAGCTATAGGGGAGCTCTTAGATGTTTATGATGCCATAACCTCCTTTAGTAAATAGCATGCGTCAGTGGTTGATGATCCTCTTGTAAAGCCAAACTGCCAAAAATTCAGATTTACCTTTTCCATTAAAATATCTAAAATCAAGAGCTCAAAAATTTTCAAAAGACATGAGGACTGCATTACAGGCCTGTAATTCATGGACTCAGTGGTATTTTTCTTGTCCTTAAGAATGGGACTGATAGTGCCCTTCAGTAAAGCACTAGGGAGATAGCAGTGGGTAAAACAAACATTATAAAAACCAGCCAGGGTGCACAAAAAAATTTCTGAAGCACGTTTTAAAAATACTGAGTGTAGGATTATACCATCATGGCCAACATCTTTATTTAGCTTAGAAATTACTTTTTTGAGTGATTGTGATGAAGTTCTTAAGTGCAACTTTTTTCTTCCAGGCCACTGATTTTTTAGGTCTGTAATAAAACTATTCTCACTCATTTCATCCACCGAAGATTGATTTGATAAAAATCTTTTCAAAAATATATTTGCAATTTCTGATTTATCACTGCAGCCATCTATCACATCAGCTGACTTTCTGCTTCCCCTGATCTTCACTTCTTTCCAAAACTGAGTTTTATTCCTAAAAGTAAATTTCTATATAAGTGACAGGCATATCTCCCTGTGCTTGTTTAATTTACAATCATTTAGTGCTCGTTTAAAATCTCTTCTACTATTTAGCATTGCTTCATGATGTGGAGTACCTAATTCTCTGCCACCTCTCACCCAGTCCAAGTAATTATGTCTGGGAACATTATGTAAATGCTTGATATTTCTATTCCAACCAGAATTACCTTGTATTTATTTGTATTAACAAATTTGCACCTAAAGCCACCACTTGCAGTGTAGCCTATATACTATTAACTATAGCATTGTACATTTTATCAATCTCTTTCAAGTGATTAGGATGGTGGCATCCAGTTACATGGCAGCGGTATACAGTAAAATTATTAAATGCATCTATGTGACTATCCACAATGACATTTATATTACTCTGGTCTTCCACATTTAACTTATTCCTATTCACAAATGCCTGTTTTTCCTCATCATGTGTTGCTTTTACATTTTTTTCTTGAGGTGCATTGGCAAACAGAAATTCTAGTACTACCTCAATTGGTAGGTGGTCTGAACCATTCATATGGTTTATAATATTAACATCTCTTACTGTAATATCATTATGGACTTTTCCTATAAAATGGTCTAACCATTTACTAGCAGTACAGTATTGCCATAACCTGTGAATGTAACTGAGTCTTGATCCAAGGCATCAACAAAACATACAAGAGGGTTCCTGCTCATAAAATTATTTAAGTTTCTCCATGCTCTACCATAAAAAGGATCTGCATTAAAATCACCAATAAAATATATTGAGTCATAGTTAAAATCATTGATAAAATTCTGTAAAACCGCTAATGACTCCATATACTGTACTTATTTAGTGTAGAGATTTGTCAGAGATCACTATTCAAGTAAACATTTACAAATATAATATCTTTACCACATACATTAATGTTAAATAACATAATGTTTTTCTCAAGACAAATATTTTGAACTTTAAAGAATGAATCTTTCTTCCACAGTATTGCCATTCCTCCTTCTGGCCTACCTGCCATAGCAGTTAGGACTTTATCTGAATAAGTTGCTCCAACCCCAACACAGTTATAATGTTCATCAATATAATCGAGGATTCCAAGTTTATCTTTTACAACAAAAGTTTCTTGTAAAAATATTATATCATAGAAAAGCCATTAAGTCCCTAATCTAGTTTATATTTTTCTTTAGTGAGCAACAGTTAAAAGAACAAATTTTAAGTAGACTGGCAGTCATTATGAACATTTAAGTCACACAATTATTTCTTTAAAAAAAAAAATCACCAAGTATATGGAATAAAAAAAAAAGTTACAATGTCTTAGTATTAAAAAGATCACAAAGTAGCAAATAAAAAGATGGTAATGATAAAAAAAAAAAAAATAAATAAAAAGATGGTAATTATTAAAAAATAATAAAAATAAAATATCAACTTCAGTAAATAAAACTGATGTAAAATAGAAATAAAAAGGAATAAATGCTAAAACAAATCACTAGTCATAGATAAAAAAAAAATAAAAAATAACAACAATGACTAATAAAAAAAATTGAAGCAGTAAATAAGACAATAAATTAAAAGCCGTGTGTTCAGTCCAATAAAATTGCTTATGCCACAAAGAAAAAATAATTAATATCACCAGCAATAGTTTTATCGTTTTTCTTCCCAGTTCTGTTATAAAACTTGTCAACTATGATATGCTCAGGCCATAATTCTGGCTTAAATAACTTAGCCCTGTCTGCAATATTCAAAGTAACTTTATATGCTCTGAATTCATTAGATCTTATTTTTGGCTCTGAGATTGAATTAATAATTACTTCAAACACATCACTGATATATGTCTGAATATCATTGCTCTTTACCTCTTTATCCACTCTGCCAATGAAAACATCAACTAATTTAGTGGCTTCCTTAAAAGATGTACCATCATACTTTCTTATACCTTTAACGACGGGCTGACTTCTGCTGAAACCTCTTTTATTCTCCTTCCTTGCTTACACCAAAGTCCATTTTTCCTCAGCGAGTGTGACAACTATCCTGCCTCACCTGGGTCGTCTGACGCACATCTTGGTGTTGTGGGGTTTGAGGGGTGCTGTGCACACCCTTGCTGATGGCCCCAGTGCTACGGTCTGTAATGCAGGGTGCTGGGCTGCTACACATCACTGCATCACCATTCCTAATACCCAAATTCCTTGCATTCATCCTGCCTACATTTTCCATTATCATTCACTCTGCCTGCATTTTCCATTATCATTCATTCTGCCTGCATTTTCCATTATCATTCATTCTGCCTGCATTTTCCATTATCATTTCCGCATTTAGTGGTATGTAGTGGCGACCATCATCCACTCACTCGATGTAGTGTTGCCTACTTCTTCCCTAGCCTTTATCATTATTTTCTGTGCCTGCCCTCCTCTCTTCCTATTTCTCCCATCTTTCCTGTCATTTCTTATTGCTCTTCTTTCCTTTACAGGTGGCTTTACATTGAGTGACAAGCCAAATGGTTTCCTGTAAGCCAATAAACCATTTACAACGCTGGGTGGTAACCATATAACCAAACCATACGTGCTCCCTACGTGTCAACAAGTGGGTTGGTGAAGGGTTAGTGCCCCTCCCCATAAAATAAATAACTCAAAGTCATATGGCCACCCCTTCCGGGATTATGGCGTCTGGCAATAGATAGATGGATTTCCGCATTTCTGGTGCCTCTGACATCATCACATTCCCTTTCATTAATAACACTTCCCCTGTTCCTTCCACCATCCTCCCCAGCAACTCCTCCGTCACTCCGCTCTCCCACAGAACCAACGCCTCCCACCGCCCCTTCCACGTTAATAGATGAGCGTCCTGACACCACATCGGCCTACTCCCTGTTTCTTACTGTTGGAAGGTCAAGGACGTCAGCTTCTGTGTCCCGTGTAACTTCTTGTATGACGTCCCTACTAGCCTCTTGTAACCCCGATGTAGCACAACCAAACTTAGATTTAAGGTCACTCACGTCTTTCTTTTTTTTCTTTATGTGAGGAAGAAGGAACCAAAGGCAATGAGCCCGCTAAACTGTTCCTTCCAAGAGAAAAACGAAATACAAGATAGAGCCAAATTCAAGATCCATTCATTTCGAGATGCCTGGACACACAGTGTTTAAAAGACTGGACATCATAGGAAGCAGGAAATACAGACAGAGGGAGACAGTTCCAGAGTTGACCTGTTGCATAAATGAAGGACTGGGAGTAACGGTTAACTCTTGCATTAGAGAGTTGGACAGAAAAGGGGTGAGAGTTTGCTGCTAGACGGGTGCTACGCGCCCGTCGTAGAAGAGGAGGAATGCATGCAGACAGTTCAGAGGAACAGTGACCATTGAAGCAGCGATAGAAAAGAGATAAAGATGCAACACTGCGGCGAAGAGAGAGAGGTTGAAGGGAATCAGTAAGAGGGGGAGAGTTGATGAGACGAAAAGCCTTTGACTCCACCCTATTAAGAAGAGCTGTATGTGGGAAGCCTCCCCACACATGAGAGTTGTACTCCACACAGGGGTGGATAAAACCCCTGTATAGAGTCAACAATTGTGCAGGGGCAAAGAAGGAATGGAGTCGGCTTAGCACACCCAATCGCTTGGAAGCAGATTTTACAAAAGATGTAATATGATCTTTCCAAGACAAGTCTCGAGCAAATGAAACCCCAAGCATGTTCAATGATGATGCAGGATTAAGTTAAGTATTATTAAACATAAGTGGATATACCTGTGGAAGACTTTGTCGGGTTGATAGGTGCAAAAACTGAGTCTTTATTGCATTAAAAACAACCAGATTATTTTTACCCCAGTCAGACATTAGGTGTGCCATAGCCTCATCCCTTGCCTGTTGAAGCAACTGCTGAGATGGACGTTGTGGGAATCGAATGGAAAGGTGAAGCGTGGAGTCATCAGCGTATGAGTGGATAGGGTTATGGTCAGACTCAAATATGAAGTCGGTTTGGGTGGGGTCCACGCGGAGATTTCCCTCTCTACAGCTCTGCCAAACCTCCTCTCTCTCTCTCTCTCTCTCTCTCTTTCTCAGTTGATTGAGAAAGTTTTTATATATTTATAAGTTTTGTTTTCTTCTATATTGTTTCGACCTTATTTCCACACCACCACTGAGGTAAAAGTCTTGGCGCGTTTTTTTTATAGAGGTTTCCCCAGTAGGCATAAGTCCTCTCTGATCTTTAATCAGACAATTCATCCTCTGAGCTTTCTGATATGTTGATTAAGAATGAATCCACGAAATGGTCGACTGCTACGTCTTGCTGTGAATCTTCTTCTTGCTGTTGTTCAGCATGCTGCACTGCTTTCATCCAGTTATTCGGTGTTACATGATTCAAAGCTTCTTTGGCAAGACGTTTAAGATCAACCATTTTGAAGGTGTTTGCCTTGGCTATATAGGTCTTCACCTGAGCCCAAATGAGCTCAATAGGGTTGTACTGACAATGGTACGGTGGTAATCTTATGACCCGATGCCCTGCTTCTTCAGCAATTGTGTCAATTACATACTTTGTGCCAGTATCAAACTTCTTTGCAAGTTCATACAGCTCGTGTTTTAAGAGATCGTCGCTGGGCCGTACTCCCTTCTTTATAAGCCAGTCCCTTATATCCGATTTTCTCCAGGACGAGGTTGTTGTTTTTTCAAGTTGGACTGAATGATAGGAAGCGTTATCCATAACAATTACAGAGTTTGGTGAAATGTTTGGTATTAGTTGATTCCTGAACCAGTCTTCAAAAAGTGTTGAATTCATCTGATTATGGTAGTCCCCATCGTTTTTTGCTTGAAATATCAACTCATCATTGTTAACAAAGCCATTTCTCGTTCCAGCATGCACAATAATTAAACGACGTCCTTTTCCAGTCAGTTGCTGTATTCCAGTGGCTTGTGGGGATGCAGTGTCAGTCCAGCATTTTCCAACTGTATAATTTTGATTTACCCAAGTTTCGTCAAGATATACAATGTTCTGGGAAGACACTTTGACCTGCCGAATTTCTCTCAAAAATCTGGTTCGAGCTGCTGCTACATCGCTCCTTTCCATAAGGAACTTTCGGCCATCAACTTTTGCATATTTGAAGCCTATCTGCAAGAGAATCCTGCGAAGAGACTCGTTGCTTCCGTTGAAAGATATGTTTTCCTTGAGTTCTTCGTAAATCTTGTGCAATGTAGGAATTTCATGCCTTTCATAGAATCCCAGGACAGTTCTTCTGACCACACGCTTGTCGAAATCGTCGAGATTCGTTACAGTTGCACTGCGCTTCTTTTTTGGTGACGAGAATACAGGCTGTTCTGGTGACATTTGTGTCACACAAGCTTTATTAAATTTTGAGCAGATTCTTTGGACTGTTTTTTCGCTAACGTTGGTAGCTTTGGCAGTGCCAGCAACTGCTCCTGAAGGTGGAATTATAAAGTCTCCAATAGCCTTTTCTTCTAAAAAATACTTGTTCACATTGTAAATAAGTTCTTTCTCCCGACTGTGGAGCACACGAGAGCGAGTCGGAGTAGCTGCCATCGTGGGTGGGGATCAGGGAGGAAATGACCGGTCACCTGTAGTCTGAGGTGGGTGTCCTTGACCTCTGGCAACGTCGGAAAGCGACGTTGTCACGTGGTGTGGAATTTATACAAATCATTGTTATTATCCTAAAAAGCGACACATTCATAGCACTATATAGCCTTATTTAATATATTTAATAAGTACAGAATATTTAATATACAATTTCAAATAGTAAATAGCTGACGAATGAGAGAGAGAGAGATAGGTACTGGGGTTGATGCGGCAGAGCTGTAGAGAGGGAAATCCCCTCTCGGGCCCCACCCAAACAGACTTCATATTTGAGTCTGACCATAGATATACAGCTTAGAAGGTCATTGATGAATAAAAGGAAGAGAGTTGGTGATAGGACAGAGCCCTGAGGAACACCATTGTTAATAGATCTAGGAGAAGAACTATAGCTGTCTACAACAGCGGCTATAGAATGACCAGAAAGGAAGCTAGAGATGAAGGCAGAGATAGAAGGATAGAAACCGTAAGAGGGCAGTTAGGAAATTAAAGATTTATGCCAGACTCGATCGAAAGCCTTTGAGATGTCAAGTGCAATGGCAAAGCTTTCGCCAAAGTTCCGAAAGGAGGATGACCAGGAGTCTGAAAGGTAGGTGAGAAGATCGCCTGTGGAGCGTCCCTGACGGAACCCATACTGACGATCAGAAAGAAGGTTGTGATAGGAAAGATGCCTTAAAAGTTTTCTATTAAGAACAGACTCAAAAACTTTTGAGATACAGGATGTTAAAGTAATTGGACGATAGTTAGAGGGTTGGGAATGGTCACCCTTCTTTGGGACTGGCTGAATGAGAGCAAACTTCCAGCAAGAAGGAAAGGTACAAGTTGACAGACAAAGGCGAAAGAGTTTGCCTAGGCAGGGTGTAAGTACAGATGCACAGTTCTTGAGAACAACAGGAGGGACTCCATGAGGCCCATATGCCTTATTAGTATTGAGGCCAGCAATGGCAGAAAATACATCAGCTGAAGAAATTTTAATGTTAGCCATGAGGAAGTCAGAGGGGGGAAGTGATGGAGGAACAGCACCGGAATCGTCTAAGGTGGAATTGGAGGAGAAAGTCTGAGCAAAGATATCTGCTTTATCAGTAGAAGAAATAGCTACAGAGCCATCAGATTAGAAAAGAGGAGGGAAGGATGATAAGGTAAAGTTGTTAAAAAGATTTTTGGCAAGGTGCCAGAAGGAGTGGGAAGAGTTTGAGTTAGAGAGTTGAGAGCATTTTGTACGGATGAAATTATTTTTAGCAGAGCGAAGAACAGACTTAGCACGATTCCGGGCAGAAATGTATAAAAGATGTGATTCAGGGGTGGGTTGGCTCCGGTACCTTTTATAGGCCCTCTCCTTGTTGCGGACAACATTACAACAAGCGTGATTAAACCAAGGCTTTCTTGCATTAGTCAAAGGATATGAGAAAGGAATGTATGCTTCCATGCCTGAGAGAATAACCTCCGTAATGCGCAAGGCACACCCAGATGGCTCCCGGCCATGGAAGCAATAATCATTCCATGGAAAATCAAAGAAGTACTACCTGAGGGCCTCCCAATCCGCAGCTCCAAAGTGCCAGAGACGACGTTTTTTTGGAGGGTCCGCAGGCCGTACCAGAGCGATAGGACAGGTTAAGGTGATAAGGTTGTGATCAGAGGAGCCCAACGGAGAGAAAAGCTTAACAGTATAAGCAGAAGGATTAGTTGTAAGGAAGATATCAAGTATGTTGGAGCTCTCTCCATGGCGGTCAGGGATACAGGTAGGGTGCTGTACAAGCTGCTCTAGGTCATTAAGGATAAAAAAGGTGTAGGCTTGTTCACCAGGTGGATCAGTGAAAGGAAAGGAGAGCCAAAGGTGGTGGTGAACTTTGAAATCTCCAAGAATGGAGATTTCAGAGAAAGGAGAAATGGATAGAATGTGTTCCATCGTAGAAGTAAGATAGTCAAAGAATTTTTGATAGTCAGTAGAATTAGGAGATAAGAGGACAGCACAGATATATTTAGTCAGAGAATGACAGGAAAGCCGAAGCCAGAGTGTAGAGAATTCAGAAGAATCGAGTTCAGGAACACGAGAGCAAGATAAGTTGTTGCGTATATATACACAACAGTCACCTTTGGCTTTGAAGTGAGTATAAAGTATGATACAGAAAAGGGTCTCCTGTCAGTTGCCTCAGACAGCTGAGTCTCAGTTAGGAAAAGAAGGTGAGGTTTAGAGAAGGAGAGGTGGTGCTCAACACAGCGAAAGTTAGAGGAAAGGCCACGAATGTTGCAGAAATGAAGAGAGTCAGACAGTGATTCCAGGCACCTTGAGTCGTCACCGGGAAAGGGGCTGAAGGTGGGGGCATTTATGATCCCCCCCCCCGGGGGACTCTGAGGCTTTGTTATTCGACGCCATTTTTTGAAAATTTTGAAAAGGAAGTATGGTGTGTACTGTGCATGTAATTTGGTGTTCATAGTTGGAGAAACTTGTATTGGAGAGCATGCTGGCCTACTCTCTGTGTTACTGAGACACTGAAAAAGTTCAGCAAAGGGGGATGGTAGGGACCAAGTCCCGAGGGCTGATGAAGCGGGAGCTCCAGCTCTCCCTTTCATCAGCTTTCCATCCACCTTGGGAGTACTGTCCTGCTCGACTGGTGCTACATGTCTTACAGTATCAGCTGTGTTTACTACCTCCGTTTTCATGTCCAAATTTTTGGGGAGGAACTCACTTATTCTTGCCAGCTCCACAGACAGAGTCGATAGCAATGGGGCAAAGATTTCAAACCCGATAGGAGGCAGTCTTTTATAAGTTTCACTCACAAATTTGTATTCTTTTGAGTTTTTAATTTCAGCATGCAGGTCCAGAAGATCATTAAAGTCTTTACGTTTTTTGTAGGGTCCCGTCACCATGGCAGATCCTTCTTCAGAATGTTACATAACGTTTCTTTTCCTTTCTTTATTTCATATGAGAATAAAAAGGAGAGTATAATTTCTGTCAGCGAATGTGGTGGATAATCCTTTCTAGCTCAGTGTTGCCATATCGTGGATATTATCCACAAATTTGTGGATAAAATTAACTTTTGTGGACCCTTTTGTGGACAGTCAAGTTGAACAAGAAATTTATGGATTTTTTTGTGGATATGTACACTGTCCATGGATTTTTTTTGTGGATGTTTAATATTTTGTGAAATCTCGTGGAAAGATATAGACTGTAGATACTCTTTGAGGGAAAAATAAGATGAAAGAAAAAAAAATGTGCACAATGAAAATTTTAGCCCAGAACCTGTATTACTAAACACGCTCCGTTCTTTGACGCGTTTCTTTCATGTTCACTTCGCGTCCCTGCAGCCAGCTGTCTCTCCCTGCCCTCCCTTCCCCAGTCCTCCTTTGGCTTGGCCAGTCACAGTACGTCACGATCACTTGCGTTTCATTCTTCACACTCTTGTATTACAAATACAGTACCTTACTTTTTTATATTATATATAATCTATACTATATCTATATCTAATCTAATACTACATACTAATCAACAGTGCCAACATGAGTGAAAAGAAATATACACAGAGGTACAGATGTACGTACGTGGGAAAACGATGGCAGATTCAAAGGTAAAATAGTTTTGTGTATGTTGTGAATTTTCATTCTTAATGGATATTTTTTCTTACGTGCAGTTTTAATGAACTGCAACTAGGAAACATGCCATGATGGTGTAGGATAGATGCGAGGGCTACTTTTTTTTTTTTTTATGAACAAGGAACCCCAGTGTTTAAGGGTGTGTGTGTGTGTGTGTGTGTGTTTGTGCGTGTTTTTTTGGGTGGTTTGTAATGCCAACCCTGATTACTATAGGATGGCTACAACAGTGTCCTAGGGACTCAACAAAGGCCAGCTGTAAGACCTGTGGGACGGTTCTTCAAGCCCATATGAAGTCGCTGCTGACTCACGCTTCAGGGAAGAAGCACTTGGACCTTATGTCAGTAGCAGGAAGGAAAGTACAGGGATCCATTAAGGACAGTCTCCAACCATTGGTGAATGACCCAGCAAAAATAGCAGAATTAAAACTGGCAGTGTTTGTGACAGAACATTCATCTAATCTATCTGTAGACCACTTGGGTGAACTGGTCCCACAGCTAGATAATAAGTCAAATATTTTGCAAAAAATAAAGTTACACCGCACTAAATGTTCTCGGTTACAGAAACATGTTCTTGCACCAAGTTTCGCAAAACAATTGAGAGATGAAATTAAAGACCAACATTTCAGCTTGATTGTTGATGAGAGCACAAATGAAGCGAAAATTTCATGCCTAGCTATGAGCATTCGCTTCTTCAGTCCAAAAAAAGGAGCAATGGTTGACACTTTCTATCGACTTGTGCCCTTTAAAGATGCTACTGCAGAAGCTGTATACAAGACTGTAAAGGAATGTTTGCAGGAGGACAATTTAGATATTAATAAACTGATAGGAATTGGTACAGATGGAGCTAGTGCTATGGTTGGACGCACTCACTCTCTCATAACATTATTGAGAAGGGATAATCCAAATATCACACTAATCAAGTGTGTATGTCATTCTCTTCACTTAGCAGCAAGTAAAGCATGCGATGAGCTTCCTACAGTCGTTGACTACATAGTGAAAGAAACACACACATGGTTTGCTAACACCCCAAAAAGAAGGCAAACTTACACTGAGTTGTACCAACTATGTACCAAAGAAAGTTCCAGGGCTAGCTGGCACACGCTGGTTGTCACGCTTGGAGGCTGTAAATGCTATTCTTGATCAGTGGGACGCACTGAAGCTCCACTTTGATCTATGTTCTACAAAAGAACGCTGCCACACTGCAAAACAACTTAGCCTAGCATTTAAAGATCTCCAGAACGAACTATTCCTTTTGTTTGTTCGTAAAACACTTAAAGAAGTTGTGAGAGTGAACAAACTCTTTCAGGGACAGAATGTAGACATTACAAAGCTTACAGAAGATCTTCTTGACATGTATAGAAATCTGATGCAACTGGTAATTGAACCATGCTTTCTGTCAAAATGCCCAAAAGAAGATCTTCCTAAACTTAATTATGCAAGTTATCTCTTGCCACTGAATGTCATTAACTTTGGATATGAATTCAATAGGCTACCTATGCTAATTCCTGTCCTCTAAATGGTAATCAAATAATGTATGTGAAAGAGCGTTGTCAGAAATATCTGTTAGAACTCCTGAATCAAGTACAGATTCGATTGCCTGGCAACGTTGAAACTCTGCTAATGCTGAAAAAATTACATCCTGCCATTGCTACTTCCCAGCACAAAGACTCCATTGCACCAATTGCCTGTGGGAATCGGAAAGAATCAGGAAAAAAAGTAACAGTCAAAAAGTAATAACTTTTCCTAGGTTAGGTCAGGTTAGATTAGGTCAGGTTAGGTTAGGTTAGATTAGGTCGGGTTAGGTTAGGTTAGATTAGGTTAGGTTAGGTTAGATTAGCTCTTTCCCTTACGTTTTTTACTGTTACTTTTTTCCTGATACTTTCTTTCCGGGAATCATTGCCTGTCAGTACCAGTCAACCTTTAGTGACATGGATAGCTTAGAAAATGAATGGAATGCTGTAAATTTAGATCAGTGGCCCAAGTCTTGTTTGGAAAACAGTGTTTCTTTTTGGGCTGAAGTTAGAGAGAAAAAGAATTCTGCTGGGGAATCAAAATACCCCAACATTTCATCCCTAGCACTGGCATTGTTTGCCTTACCTTTCTCTAATGCCTCTGCAGAGCGCATTTTCTCTCAAATGAATGTGGTACACACTAAGCTAAGAAATCGTTTTTGTGTAAGATCAGTAGAAGCAATACTGCAGATCAGATATGGATTATCTGTTCGAGGGATGTCATACGTCACTTTCAGGCCAACTGAAGATATGGTAAAAAATTTCAGTGCTAAGGGAAATGCCGAAAGTGATGATGACAATGCAGATATTATATCTCTTGAGTTGGATGCAGAATAGTAAAAAAAAAGAATGATACACAAAGAAGATAGATCTTTTTCATGGTTTTTGTGCCATATAATTTTGCTTTTGTTAAAAAAGTACAATTTGTTTTAATTTTATAGCATTCAAGTTTGTAATCAGTTGTCAAAAAATGTGACGCAACAGTAAAATTATGATTTCAATATTGTCTAGTAAGGAAATATGTTTGTGGAATACACTGTGGAATATTGATGATTTTTGTGGATATTTTGTGGATAAAAAGTAACTTTTACGTGGATCATGAGTGAAAGTAAAGTGGCAACACTGAGCTGAATGCAGAAAGCATAAGTGTTTACAAAATATTGCTCCATCGTATTCACTGGCAACTCATAGTTACGTGGCTTCATAGGCTAGTATTGCACATTAAAAAACGATCTCCCACCATACTCACATAATAGTCAAGATATTACATTAAAAATATTCAGAGGCAAGTCGTCACTCACTGGAAGAAAGCGATAATAACGTCCAACCAAGATGTTATAATGCTGACCAGACGTCCATAACAGCTGGAATCCATAAACACTGGCAGTCACGTTCGTTAACAGCTGCAAATCCTTCCTGTGCTTAATTTTCCCACGAACTCATCATGTAGGGATGCTGTATATCTTCACACATCTGTAGGTAATGCGCCAAACTCTGAGAAATGTCACAGTCCTTAATATTAAAGAAAAAATACCGGAGCTTTCACCAAAGCTTGATCTGCTACGCCCTTTGGTAGTAGTACCGTAGTAGTAGTAGTAGGATCATTATCATTATTATTATTATTACTTCTACAACAACAACAACAACAACGATAATAATAATGGTAAATTTTTATAAGTAACCAACGGTTTTTTTTAATGAAAATTTATTTGTGTTCCAATGCAAAATAGTGTTTTAATTAATTCTGACCTTCATTTTGGGGGGAAAATCCCCCCTTTGGAAATTTGAGTAAGAATTCCTAAAGTGGGTTTATCCGGCTAAATCAAGATCAAGATTAATTAAAAACACACTATTTTGCATTACTCTAACCTAACCTAACCCAATCTAACCTAACCCAGCCTAACCTAACCTAACACAACCAAACCAAACCTAACCCAACCCAACCAAACCTAACACAACCCAACCAAACCTAACCCAACCCAACCAAACCTAACCCAACCCAACCAAACCTAACCCAACCCAACCAAACCTAACCTAACCTAATCCAACCCAACCTAACCTAACCCAGCACAACCTAACCTAACCTAACCTGACCTGACCTACCTTTTAGGTTGGGTTAGGTTAGGTTAGGTTAGGTTAGTATAATGCAAAATGGTGTGTTTTTAATTAATCTTGATCTTGATTTAGGCGGATAAACCCTGTTCGGGATTCTTACTCAAATTTCCAAAAGGGTGATTTTTCTCCCAAAGTGAAGGTCAGAATTAATTAAAACACACTATTTTGCATTGGAACACAAATAAATTTTCATTAAAAAAAACCCTTGGTTACTTCTAAAAATTCACCGGTTAGGTTAGGTTTAGTTACACTTACAGTAGGTCGATCCCTTCCACCATTTCTAATATTTCCAGTCAGATTGTCATAGTCATATTATGGTTATTATTCATTTGCACAACAAATGAGGCCTCAGAACAAATGAACTTAAAAAAACTATCATGTGGAACCAAAGTAAATCAATAAATAAACCAAAAATAGGAAACAGCGATAAAGGGAATATTTACCCTCTTAGTTTTTGATTAATAAGTCTCCAAAACAAAAACTTATGTCGTCCTTACTAGACACAAACATTACAAAGAAAGCAAAGATGCTGGCATGGGAAAGTATTATCTATAGGGTGAATAGTGTTAGCAGAGTGAAAAGTAAGAGCAGTGAGGTGAGGAAGAAATTTCGTAATTTTAGATCACAAGCTAAGGGGAAGGCAGCCAAGGCAATGAGGGAGGCAAAGAAAACTGTAAAAAAAAAAAAAAATGCATATTTCTATTGTTAGTTACATATTGCCTGTGAGGATGTAAGCTGTTTGTTCTAACTTACCCTATCAAACAAACCTAACCCATTCATGAGGCTTTACTGGCAGAGGTAGGGTTTGATTATAACACTTTGGTTAGCTTGATCTCTAAGTCTAAAACTAGGAAGTAATTTCGTTTTGGGGGAGGGAGGTGGGGTTGTGCTTTTGTCATTGATGACTTAGAATCGTTTGGTATTGTAAGCAATTACCTTAGACAAATTTCCTATATGCCAAAGGTTAAAGTTGATCCCATCCATCAGTAATAATTTTGCTGGTCTTATGTTGAGCATTCATATTGTCAAAGAAGTCATTCCATTTGATTTTCCTTGTTACCTTATCCAGTACACTGATGCATGAAATGGTTTGTATCGCATAGGCTTTGTTTAGGTAATGATTGTTAGGTTATTTGACACCTTAATTCCAGTGCCATGTCTGAAATAAAATTATTGTCTTCATATATGTTTAATCTCCTTAGTATATCAAACTGTTATTGTTCAGCATATCCATTATCAACCCATGAACTGCCAGAAGTCTGATTTCATGTCGTGGAAACCTATTATATCGTAGAAAATGCTCATCAGGCACATGGAAAGGGTCTAATGGGTCTCTTCTCTCTCGATGTAAATTTCAGCGAGCAAAATACACAGCTACAGACTCCATCACTGTAAATATCAGCAGCTGACTGCTCAAGTGACCCCAGGCTTTCCCAGTGGCATGTTTAATTTTGACACATTCATATTACCTTGCAAAGTATTGCCAGAGTTCTTAGCTGCACTCAAACGAATATGGCACATCTTTTATGTTTCTATCTGTTCAATTTCTTCTTTTACGACGCTGATTAGAAGTGAAGAGGGCTAAAGGCAATCAATAGTCCAAGAGGTTGTATACTTGATGAACATACTGATTCCGGGTTGTGATGTAGGTTAAGGTATATCTAAGGTGACCAGGTTTACTGGAGCTAAAAGTGGGACATTATCACGTATATATATATATATATATATATATATATATATATATATATATATATATATATATATATTATATATAGATAGATAGATAGATAGATTGCATTGCACCCCACCGTAAGGCTGCTAATCAAACACTAACCCCTCCGTGGCCGCCGGCGTTGAATGACATTGTCGAATGACATTTAGCTGATCAATGGCCGCAGGCGTTGTTTGAGCGCAGCCTATAAAAAACTGCACAAATTTTTGGAAAGTGAACGAACGTTCTGAACGTCTTCATACTGACCTACACTACACTCCCATACACCTCAACAAGCAGTTCAAAGCCTGCTGCTGTGATGAGTGGATTTTCGATTTTTTCGCTCCTAGCCATGCCTAAACAAGCACTACTACACCCATTATCTCGACCCAGGCAGAACAAAGCATCTTTGTCCTCTCTTGCAAAACACACACAACCACCTGTTTACGATTATGAAGTAATACAGGCACATACAAAAAAGACATGAAAATAAGTGAAAAATACATTTTTGTCTTGGTATCTTTACCTATTTGCTCAGGTTTGTTGTAATGGTTTGGATCATTTGATGCAGTGCAACTTATAGAAAACTGTGAAAACCTTCGGGAAGTGAACGAAAATCTGGGACATGAGACTGACCTTGACTTCACCCTCTCACATAATTCATCTGCCAGTTCACCACCTGCTGTCACGACGAGTGGATGTACGATTTTTTCGCTCGTGGCCATGCCTAAAAACACATAGTTACACCCATTATCTAGACCCAGACAGAAAATACAATCTTTTTCCTCTCTTGCAAAACACATACAACCACCCTGTTTATGAGACAGTAAATATGCGAAAATAACAAGTGGAGAAGGGAGAAAAAGTGAGCAGATGGAGAGAACACTTTAAGGAATTGTTGAACGTAGAGGATGGAAGTAATGCGAGTATAAGTGGCTGGGGAATGGCTGGGAGAAGGAGGGCGGTGAGAAGACAGGAAGAAATCAGTAGGATAGAAGTTGTGGACGCAATGAAGAAAGTTAAATCGGGGAAAGCCCCAGGAATTGATGGAGTGTGTGGTGAAATGCCGAAGCATGGGGGAGAGATAGTAGTAGAATGGATGTGGAAGATGTGCAGATTGGCCTGGGAGGAAGGTAGAGTCCCGGAGGATTGGAAGTCAGGTATAATTATTCCCTTGTACAAAGGAAAAGGGGAAAAAGAAGTGTGTGGTAATCATAGGGGCATTTGTCTTCTTAGTATAATAGGAAAAGTGTATGGTAGGATACTTATAGACAGTTAGAGAAAGAACAGAGAAATTAGTTGGAGAAGAACAGGGAGGCTTTAGGAAGGGAAGAGGTTGTGTAGATCAGATATTCATTCTTAGATCTTTAGTGGAAAAGTTTCTAGAGAAGGGAAAGAAGTTGTATGCGGCTTTCATGGATTTGGAGAAAGCATATGACAGGGTGGATAGACAAGGATTGTGGAAAGTGTTAAGAATATATGGAGTAGATGGGAAGTTGTTGAATTCTGTGAAGAGTATGTACGATGGTGCGAAGGCTGCAGTGCGTGTGGATGGTGAACTAAGTGAATTTTTCACTTTGAAAGTTGGTTTGAAACAGGGATGTGTCATGTCTCCATGGTTGTTCAATCTGTACATGGATGGGGCAATAAAAGAGGTACAAGGTAGGGTAGTGGATGTTGGAGTGACCCTGGTGAGAGAGGACAGTGTTTGGAAACTCCCTGCACTGTTGTTTGCAGATGATACTGTGTTGTTGAGTGAAGACGAAGGGGAGCTGCAAGGCTTGGTGGATGAGTTTGGGAGAGTGTGTAAGAAACGGAACCTAAAGGTGAATGTAGGGAAGAGTAAAGTGATGGTCTTTGAGAGAGGTGAAGTTAGTGAATGTACAGCGAGGTTGGATGGTGAGGAATTGGAAAATGTGAGTACGTTTAAGTATTTGGGTAGTGTGATGAGTAAGGATGGAGGTTTGGAGGGTGAAGTGCTTGAAAGGGTACAGCAGGGAAGAAAGGTTGCTGGTTCCTTGAAATCAGTGATAAGAAACAGGGAAGTGAGCATGGAAGTGAAAAAGTTACTACATGACAGTATTGTGATACCAACTCTAACGTACGGAAGTGAAGCTTGGACATTGTTGGAAGGACACAAGTCAAGAGTGAGAGCAGTGGAAATGAGTTATTTAAGAGGAGCCTGTGGAGTCACGTGGAGAGACAGGCTGACGAATGAAGATATAAAGAAGCGTTGTGGTGTTGATGTGGATGTGATAGGAAGCGTTATGAGGAACACACTGAGGTGGTTTGGCCATGTGGAGAGGATGGAGGGTGAAAGACTGACGAAGAGAGTGTATGTGAGTGAGGTGGAGGGGGGAAGAGGGAGGGGGAGGCCGAGGATGAGATGGAGGGATGGGGTGGAGAGGTATATGAGAGAGGGGGGTGTGAGTTGGGAGCAGGGCAGTGAAATGGCGGGCGACAGGGCGACTTGGAGGCGATTTGTTTGTGGCCACCCCAAACGGGATTGAGGCGTCTGGCAATAGGTAGATAGATAGAACAAGGTAAAATTATAAAGAACATGTTATTACCGAAAAAATACGTTTTCCCCCGTTTGTAAACTTATTTATCTCTGCTTTGTATCTGTATTCGTAATAATTAGACTTCTCAAATTGCATTACGATTCTATTTTTAGCCATGCTCGTGGTTTGGGAGCTCAAAGTTGCGACTCAACCTCCACATTGCTAATGGGATCTGACCCTCCACTTTATTCTCCTGTGGCAGAGTCTAACCTTGGAGGACGTGCAGTTTTCTCATTTAGGACCGAAAATTCAACTCTTTCGCTCCCTTTTCCAAGCATAGGCACAATGATAACTTAAAAAATAACTCGAAACTACCATAAACATATTTTATATCAAAAAGGTGAAAACGTATTCATAACAATTTTCTTTCTAGTCATTCCTAACAGATTATGTACTGAAATCATTCGATATCATCATATCTCATATATGCACAGCATTTCAGCACCATTCGTATTGTTTTGGGAGGTAAAACAAAATAACAACACCTGCCCAGTTGCGTTGCGGCACGCCCCTGGGCGGCCGATATCTGTTGCTGATATTTCTGCAACTTCTGTGCTCCATTGCAAGCAATAAAATACGTCTAGGAAGCTGGGATTTGCACTGGTAGGTGCATCTGAACTTTCTTTTCAATATGGGAAGAAAAAAAAAATCAATTTTCGAAACTTCAAAAAATGGCCCCAGCGTTGGCCTGGTGTGCACTGCAAATTCCGGGCCTTCAGCCACGGAGGGGCTAACATCTCAAACGAACAATGCAAACATACTGTACGGTATTGTGAATGGGCTGACCAAAGTTACCGGTTAGTGAGTATTGCATATATTACAACCCGTATTTCATTTGGTTTGGATTATGCATAATTCTGCAAATTCACCATAATTTCATAAAAGAATTTATATATAAAATAATTGTGAAAAATGTTTAATAGTTCTGGTAAACAAATCGGGGCCCTCTTTCTGGGCAACAAAATGTGAAAAATATTTAATGTATACAAATCGGTATCCCTGCCGGAGCACCGCTATGCAATAAATTTCTGATATTTAAATAATAAACAACTCGTAGGTCGTTACTCGTCTATAAAGTTCTTAAATAAATCAAACAAGTCTCATAGAGTTAGGCGAAACGTAACTTAACCTTAACTCACCTACAATAACTATTTCTCTTCTATCTCATAGCTAATCCTCCGTTGAATTGGCCAATTCGTAAAGGTTACTTAGCTAGTGAAGAGGGAGTGATCAATAACCGATGACGATGAGGCTGCTTAGTGTAGTTGCTTGAGCAAGCAAGCGTCCTTATGGTGTGTATATACAACCGTGCTAGCTTGAGAGTGACTAGAAACGGAGTGTTAACTCCACAAGGTCTGGGAGCAGAGTGCAGAGTGCGGCAGGACCCACCTCCCTCATAGAATGGTAGGTTGCCAACTATTAATTATTTACAATACTAAATACAGTTAAATTACATCATGATATGTACAGAGTAAATCTAACAAATTAATCTTAGTTTTACTTAAACTAAAGTTAGACCAAATATTCCCTTTAACTGTGTAAATATCTTAATTCCACATCTGCTAAACAGGAGAATCTTTCCCTTCTTGCCACGTCATCTAACGCGCAGACGCAGTTTAGGTCAGTGGAAAATACCACATAATTACATGTATTTACAGTGTATAGTTGTCAACGGGGGTTAAATGCAGTAGCATTTAATTTATCAAAAACAAGAATTATTAAAGAGAACGTAAGTTCTGGGTTATTAAAACCGCCTGAACAATTAACAACGGTCTCAATTTTTCCTCTGCCTTTAACCAGGGATAACTATGATAAAAATAGAGAGCGCAACTGCTCTGGGGGAAAATATTTCCCACAGTTTTGGGGCCGGCGGAAAATGGTACGCTGTATCATGTAATATGACCCTTAGCCAAGAGTTCCCTCCATAGTTCTCGAGAACCCTGTGCTGCGGCCCTACTAGGTCGCGCCTCTTGACCCGTTTGATCTTCACCATCCTCTGGATCCGGAGTGGCTGCTAACTCAAGGGGTACCAGTTTATCAATAGTTTTTATAGTGGTATGTCCCCTGCATTTTATTTTTACGAGTCTCAGCACCCCTTCAGAATCTGGGTGTGTGGAGATCACTTTAGCTAATGGCCACTGGGATCTTGGCTGTTCAGTCTTCACTAAGACCACATCTCCTATGTTAATAACTGATTTGTTGCTGGCAGCCTGAGCTCCATAAAACCTCTCGCGTAGGCTCAAAAGATACTCTTCGCTCCAATGTCTATTCCAAGTATCCAACATCCTTTTCAGATGTTGATATCCCTCCTGCAGATGTTGTCCTAAATCATTATTTTCTATGTTAGGATCATCAACTTCTTGGATATCCACACAAGGCATCGAATGAGCTTCCTGCCATATAACATGTGAGCCGGTGTTAAGGCCTCTAGCGAGTCGCTAGTGTCATCTTGATAAGTCAGTGGTCTATTATTAACCCTGGCTTCAATTTCAGTTATTACTGTTCTTAAATCTTCTCTCGTGATCTTAGTTCTATGTAATGTTTTCCTCAGGCAGTTCTTGACAATACCAATCATTCTTTCGGTAAATCCATTTTGCCATGGAGCTCTTGGAGCTGTGAACTGCCAAATACAATTTCGGATTCCCAGTGCCGACTTAACCTTTGGGTCGTTCATTATGTTCAACAGTAAAGGTGCTGCTCCAACAAAATTAGTTCCATTGTCGCTTATTAACTTGCCAGGACAAGACCTTCTATAGTAGGACTCGCATAAATTTGCGGCTATGGTGTGGCCCACACCTGTGTACAGTGTTGCCACGTTTTCTATACCGTTATCTCTCTCTCTCTCTCTCTCTCTCTCTCCTGGCGGGAGATGTGAGCCACCCTGAGTACTTTTGATTCTTTTATAAGTTGTTTATAATTGTGCTTTCATTTGTTAATTTGATTTTGTTGTATTTAGTGATATTTATCATTTTTTGTATACGGCGACAGATGACCCGTTATTGCAGTACCATGATTGATTTTCATTCATTCATTCTCTTTCCCCTTCCTCCATCTCTCTCTCAGCCTGACAATGTCTCCACCACCAACACCCCCCGTCATGCCAACAATTCATTTAACCTTGCCCCTCTCCTGCCTCTCTCTCTCTCTCTCTCTCTCTCTCTCTCTCTCTCTCTCTGTCTGTCTCTGTCCCTCTCTCTCTCTCTTTCTCTCTCTCTCTCTCTTTCTTTCTCTCTCTCTCTCTCTCTCTCTCTCTCTCTCTCTTTCATGGCAAGAGACATTTTGGATATTTTCTTTTACATCATATTGTATATATTGTAAATTTGACATCATTTCCACACCACCCTTGAGGTCAAGGCCACCGACTGGGTGTGGAAGTGTTGCCGCTCGCGAGTGAATTATGTTTTTTTTTTTTTTTTATTCGGTATTGGCATATGCCTACTATTTTGTTCTACATATTAGCTTATGATTGTAAATGTGATTATTCTTCGCCCTTAAAATTACAGTAAAAGCCAGTAAATGTGACAATTTTTCCCTAGCAACACCTGTACAAGCTGTGCTTGGGTCTATGGAGGGGTACGTACTTTACCTTAGGCCAGACTGGGTGTGTCAGTGTTGCCACTCACAAGAATTATATGAATTATTTCTTTTACTGTGGATATTGGCATATTTCTTCTTTTTTCAGGCTCATAATCTTATATCCATAACTGTGATATTATTACCCACCCTAAAACTACGCTAAAAACCATTAAAAGTGACTACAATTTCCATTAGCAACACTGTACAATATGTATGCCATGTTTCTGTGTTACTGTATAAATATTTTATGCATAATAAGATTACTGTTGATTCATCCATCAAAATACACAAGTGTAAGTTTTATTCATCTGAACTTATCGTATTTGTGATGCCTTGTACATAAATAGCTTCCGTTTCACATCGCAAGTTGGGGAAACGTGGCATCATTGTACACAGGTGCAGGCCACACCACAGCCGCAAATTTACGCGAGTCCTACTATAGCGGCAAATCTGCAAAAGACATTGAGGAATGTCTCTGAGCTTAGGTCTTCCGCTAATTCTAGATGGACTGCCCTTGTGTAGGCACAAGTAAATAAACAAATGTAAACTTTATGGGTAGTTTCCTCACCCGTAACAGTTATAGCCCCTGTGTAGTCCACTCCTGTTATATGGAAGGGCCGACTTATGTTCACCCTATCCTTCGGTAGGGCTGGTGGTCCTGGGTAGATATTAGGTCGCTGCTCATACCTCCTACAAATGATGCAGTTTTTGAGATATTTTTTAATAACCTGTCTACCCTTAGGAATCCAGTACCTTTCCCGAATTTGGGCTAAGGTCTGCGGTACACCTCCATGGAGAGTGGAATCATGGGCTTCCTTTATAATAAGTTGTACAAAGCATCCACTCTTGGGTAATAAAATGGGATGTTTGGTTTGGATGGGCAAGTCAGCCTTTACCAATCGGCCTCGACATCTTATCAGACCTTTTCCGTCTAAGAACAAGCCTAAATTCTTCATCAGCTTATTCCCTTTTCCAGTGTCTTGGCCTAAAAGTTTATATATTTCCCCGTAAGAATTTCTTTGTACTCTTTTCAGCCAGTATTCTAGGGGATCTAATTTCTGAAACCCCACCTTCTTATTCATAAATTCAACTACCAATTTAGTAGTATTTAGAAGATGTCTTATTGACGAGAATCGGCTGATGTTAATTGCTTCTGGCTCAGGTACGATAGGATCCAAGTTCACTACACTAATCTCAGCAATACTGTACTGTTTCTGTTCAGGCCAATCCTTAGTGAGTTACCATTTAGGACCTTTAAACCACAAATTATCTTTGATCAGTCTCCTTACGGTCGAACCCCTCGAGAGCAGATCAGCTGAATTTTGTTTGGAGGACACATGCATGAAATTAAATTTGGAAGACAGCTCTTTAATAGTCTTCACTCTATTACGGACGAAAGGAATTTTACTGTCTTCCTTCCCTATCCAGTAAAGACAAATCTCACTGTCAGTCCATATGTAAATGTCCTCAAACTGAGTAACAAGAGTAGTGGTTATATACATGGCCAATTTAGTTCCTACTTCTATGGAAGCCAATTCCATTTGAGGTAGGGTTCTTTCTTTAATTGGCGCAAGTCTGGCTTTGGACATTATAATTTTACTATCCTCTCCTGTTGCGCAATAAGCTACTGCTCCATAGGCCCTTTGAGAAGCATCACAAAATATGTGTAAGTGCGACTTCTCATTACTGTTTATTTTCCTGGGAATACATATGCTTGATGTAGTTTCAAACTCCTTTCTAATCTGTTCCCATTGTTCCACATATGTCTCACCTAATTCAGTGTCCCAGTCTAACTTTTCTCGCCAAGCCTCCTGTACTAAACATTTTCCCCTAATAACTATAGGACTGACAAATCGCAATGGGTCAAATAGCTTGGAAACCTGACTTAAGAAGGACCTCTTGGTGAGAGTGACATCAGAGAACTTAATTGGTTTCAAACTTATTACATCAGCTGTTGTATCCCAGTTAAGACCTAACACATTTTGAATTTTGGGAATGTCAGAATCTGGATAGTCCTTTTGTATTTTATTCCTCAAAAGCAGTGAATTTGTATTCCAGCTCTGTAACGGCAAATTTGCCTTCCCACATTCGGAATTGGCTACTTCATAAGCCTTCAAAGCTTCCGACTCTGTATCAGCAACACCTTGCAAATTATCCATATAAAAAGCCTGCCCTATTTCTGGGCATTTGGCATTTTCAAAATAATGCTTCAAAGTGTTGCAAAGTACCAAAGAGCACCGATCGGAAACAGTAAGTTTTCAATGGACTATCCTCATTTTGAGGATCATGAGGCCAGAGGAATCTTGTAAATTTCCTATCCTCATCTCTCAGTCCTATTCTGAGAAAAGCCTTACTAATGTCAGCTGTGTAAGCGTAAGGTTTCTCTCTAAATCTTAGTAACACATTCCCTAACTTCTCTGTTAGTGTAGGTCCAGAGTATAGGCAATCGTTCAAGGTAGCTGATCCCTTGGACGCTTTACTACTACAGTTAAATACTATCCTTATGGGAGTAGTTACTGAATCCTTGCTTACAGCATGATGTAGTAAGCAGTGTCCTTCTTTGTGGTTAACAGGGTATTCTACCTCTTCTATAAATTTATTCTTCAATTGATCCCTTATAATATTATCATACAGGATCAGATGTTCTGGTTTATCTCTCAACTTTCTTAGAAGAGAATTTAACTGAGCTTTAGCTGCTTGGTAATTTGTTGGTAACTCTGTATGGTTTTTGGAGTAGACTGTAGCACCAGTCGAACAGGGCAGTACTCCCGAGGTTGATGGCAAGCTGGTGACAGGGAGAGCTGGAGCTCCCGTTTCACCAGCCCTCAGGACTTGATCCTGACCATCTCCCTTTTCTGAACATTTTCAGTGCATTCATTTACACAGAGAGTAGGCCAGCATGCTCTCATGATACCTCTACCTTCAACTGTCTACACCACACTACATGCGCATAACATATCACACCTTCTATTCACATCTTTAGTAATGGCCGCTGCAATCTCACAATCAAATGAGGTGGTATCTCGGATTGCCACCACCGGCAGGGTAGGGCTGGAGGCACAGGGTCCTCCCAGTCGCTATCAAGCGACTGTGCCAGCAGCGACTGTTGCTATTTCTGGGAATGCTCGTCGGCGAAGAGGTGACGGTGCGGCCTTATTCTTTACCAACATCCGCGGCCTTACCACAAATTTAAACTCAGTTCATTTTTTCCTTCAGTCCATATCCCCTTTGGCCCTTTTCCTCACAGAACCACAAATCTCACCCTCTACCGATATATCTCCATTTTGTTTTCCCGGTTACCATCTCCTTACAAACTTTCGAAACAAGGGCGGCACCTGTTGTTGTATCAAATCCCAATATGCAGTTGATACTATTTTAAACTTCACTTCATCCAGTTTTGATTACTCATTATATAAATTAAATTGCCAAAACATTACCAAATATATCTGTGTAGTTTATCGTTCCCCCAATGCTTCTTCGGAACCCAGTGTATTTGATTCCATATCCACTCAGTTGAGTAACCTTGACCTTGCCTTTGGCAATGAAATTACCATTTTGGGTGATTTTAACATACACAATGTTGAATGGTTATTGCATTCTGCCCGGACTGACGACGCTGGTCTAGAATGCGAACTGTTTGCGGAATCGTTTAATCTCACCCAGTTGGTAAAGCAACCAACCAGAATACCTGATAATCCTGACCATAATGCCCATCTCTTGGACTTATTCTTGACAAATAATCCAGATCAATACAGGATAGAGGTACTGTCACCACTTGGATCCTCTGACCACAATCTCATCAAAGCCTCATTAGTTAACCCTCCTACACCTCCCCATTCCGAACCTGTCAGGGTGACCTGATGGCACTTTGACAGGGCAGACTGGGATGGATTTAGAAATTATCTTGCTGATGTTCCATGGCCGTCTTTCTTCTCTAGTGATCCCAATTCTACCCAGTCCCACATTTGTGACTTAATACTAGCTGGTATGGATTTATTCATACCAAGTCAACAATTCACTAAAAGATCAAACTCTCCAAAATGGTTTGATGGCAATTGTGCCAGAGCAACAGCCCAAAAGTCATTAGCATATAACTCTTACTTAAAATAAAAAACACCTGAATCACTCTCCCAATTTAAAATTGCTAGAAATCATGCAAAAGCTGTATTAAATCTATCTAAATCAAACTTTCTTCAAAAGCAAGCATCAAAACTACTTAACAACCCTAATGACAATAGAATATTCTGGTCAACTCTTAATTCTTTCAATAATAACTTTAACAAGTCATCTTCCATTCCCCCACTAAAATCTTCAGATGGCAATATTACAAATGACCCACGTGGGAAAGCAGATATCTTTGCTAGTACCTTTGCAAGAAACTCTACCATAGATGATACCAGCCAGAATGTCTCAGTACTGGAACTTGATTCTCCCGAAATTGCCCCACTTAAAATACAGACAAGATTTGTAAAATCCATCCTAGACAATTTACCTACCAACAAAGCTCCAGGTCCAGATGGAATTCCGCCAATTGTTTTGAAAAAGTGTTCCCCTGAACTTGCCTCTGTCCTAGCTAAATTATTCAGATTATGCATACGTACTTCTTTATTCCCAAATTCATGGAAAGAAGCCAATATCCACCCAGTTCCGAAGAAAGGAAGTTCGTCTGACCCCTCCAATTACAGACCAATAGCTATCACATCTTCTCTTGGTAAGGTATTTGAAACTTTAATTAATAAGCATATTGTTAAACATCTTGAATCCAACAACTTAATTAATGATAGACAATACGGTTTTCGCCACGAAAGATCCACCATTGACATACTCAATCTCTTAACTCATACCATCCATCAATCAATTGATCTTTTTGGAGAAACTCATGCAGTAGCTCTTGATATCTCTAAAGCTTTCGACAGAGTATGGCACCGTTCCCTGCTGTCCAAACTCCCTTCCTATGGACTAACGTCTTTTGTTCCTTTGATTTCTTCTTATCTTAGTGACAGGAAAATAAGAGTAAAAGTAGATGATGTATATTCGAATTTCCACTCAATTAACGCCGGCGTGCCGCAGGGATCAGTTCTGGCGCCAACCCTATTTCTGGTTCATATTAATGATCTCTTATCTGTCACTCACAATCCCATTTACTCATATGCAGATGACTCAACACTACATAGTTCATTCACACTCAGACATCCATTTACAAAGTCTAATATCTCTACCTCTCAACTCAATACAGCCATCTCCATAAATCAAGATCTATCTACAATCAGTGAATGGGGACAAAACAACCTTGTCTCTTTTAATGCTAGTAAAACTAAATATATAGAGTTTACTAATAGACAGATATTGCCAGATTCGTACATTACCTTCAGTGCTACTAGTATTCCCATCTCCAAAAGTATTGAAATTCTTGGTGTCTCACTTAACAGTGCCCTCAGCTGGACCTCTCATGTCAGATCACTTGTTAAAACCGCCTCAAAGAAACTTGGATTATTGTACAGAGTCCGTAACTTCTTCGCCGATGAGCAGATAGCTATAATTTATAAGAGTCATGTGGGCTCTCAGCTTGAATATTGCTCACCCTTGTTGAATGGTTGTGGAGAGGTTGCATTAAGACAACTAGACAAAATTCAGAATAAAGCTGTTAGAATCATTAACAACCCTGCCATTACATATAAACTACCTCCCCTGCAAGTAAGAAGGAATGTTGCCTCCCTTGCATTATTTTACAGATATTTTTTTGGCAAATGCTCAGACGAAGTTGCGTCCATGGTGCCACCTCTCCATGCCTTCCCTCGTGCTACACGGGCATCTGGTAGCGCTCATGACTGGAATGTCACTCAGCCATATTGCAGAACTTCTGCCTATCAGAATTCTTTCATTCCCCGAACTGCATCTCTCTGGAACTCGCTTCCCCAGAGTTGTTTTCCTCCAAATTTCAACCTACAACTGTTCAAGTCTAACTGTTACAGCTATTTTATGAACAGAGGGCACCAGTAATCTGGTGTATGGATTATTTTTTTTCTCCATTTGTTTTTCCTTCCTCCGTTCTGTTATAAAAAAAAAAAAAAAATGGTAATCCTACCCAATACTGTCCATCCTTAAATTCCACAGACTGATTATACAAGTCCAATGTTATTTTATCTTCAGGGGTTGGTTCCTCAGAGTGTATACCTACACTGTCTAGGTCCCACAGTTTGTGTACAGGTTCAATATTTTCATCCAACAAGTCATTTATCTCAGTAGGTTCTAATTCTGCACCTATTCTAGGTACCATCAATGACTGTGCGGGGGTAACAAAGACTGAGTCTACTAGTTTGTCCTCTCCTTTAACTTGTTTTCGAAAAGGCAACTGACCCATAATAAGGTTACCTCCTGGACTCTTGAACAACTGTACCTTATTCCTTTTGAAAGTCCTATGTAGGAATCTTCCACAATAATCAGAACCAATTATCATTTTTATGGGACCCACAGTATCTGATTCCACATTCCGTTTAGCCATCTTTATCCCTGAGTTTTGTAGATGATCAGAGGTTTCCTTCAATCCTTTTATGTATATACTTGTCTCCATAGTATCAAGCACAGCTGCTGTTATACGGCATTTATATCTGCCTAATTGTATTACAGGTCTAACTAAATCAAACGACTGAGCTTTCTTAGTTGTTAAGAATCCTGTAATGGCTAGATTTACCTTGCCGATAACTGGTAACTTTAATTTCTCCAAAATGTCTGCAGAAATGAAAGTTTTCTGAGCACCCGTATCAAACAGGGTACATACTAATTGGTTTCTATTCTCAAACCATACTTTCACATCTGCTATTGGTACTGCAGCTGGCATTACTAATGGAGCATTCCCTTTTGCAATTGTCATATTGACGCTTGCAGGTTTAGGAACCTCAATTTTCATCCTAGGGCATAAAGCACTATGATGATGATCTCTTTTGCATTTAAAGCAATGATTTAATTTAGTCTTACAGTCCGCGGCAGTATGTTCGGAGTTCATACAGATTATACAACACCCCAGTTCCTGAAGCTTCCCTACTCTAGAAGCATAATCAGGGTACTGTTGACAAGATGCACTGGAATGTTGCTCACCACAAAAGACACAAACTTTCCTGTCTTTTACCATGGAAGGTTTTACTTCCTTAATATCCTCAGCATGTTTATTCCTTTGTTTTAGTACTTTATTCTCAGCCTTTAAGGAGCTAAGGAAAGTACCTATTTCTTCTTTAGGCACACACTTAGTCTTCTCTGACTTAACTTTCCCAACCAGTTGATTAGTGGGTTTTTTCTTTACTTCAGTCTTCTGTTTGACCTCAGTAGTGTTTAATGTTCCTTGCAAATGTTTACAGAGTTGCATCAAGCCTTCCTCAATCTCTTCACAGGAGAAATTATCCTTCTGATACCTACCATACAAAGCATCCTTGGTTTTCGGTGGTAGCTTTAAGGACACAATTCTTGAAAGCACCCAATCTGATGTCTTAATATCTTCGTAAGTACCTAAGGCCTTTAAATTACAACCTAGTGCAATTCTAAATTTTTGCAAGAAATCAAAATCGTGCCTAGGCGTGGGTAATTCTATTAGAGCCCTCAATAATTGATTTATAACTTGCTCCCTGTCTTCGTAATTTTGTCTAAGGATGGTCAAAGCCACCTCATAATTAGTTTCTTCTACTGGTAATTCTTTTATCAGTTGATATGGTGTTCCCTTGACCTGTCCTAACAAATACGCCAGTTTGGTGACTTTAGGGAGATCTGTTCTATCGTGTACCAAATATTTGAACTGGTCCCAAAAGGATTTCTAGTTCTGCTCCCCATCAAACTCCGGAAACGTTATTTGTGGTACCGTAACACAGCTTTACTCTGCTGTGCCACAACTTGTGTTTCCGTGGCAGTGTCAGCTAATTCTGACTCTTGTGTCTTTACTACAGTTAAGTATTCTTCTAATTTGTTTTCAAACTTCGTAGTTTTTGACTCTAAGAGTTCCTTATTCTCAGCCTTTACTATAGCCGCTTCTAAAGTTAAGTAACTCTCTTCGTACTTACTCCATCGATCTTTCAGGATATTTAGGAGACTATTTATTCTCTCCTTGGACAGAGGTATTTGGTCCAACGACTGGTTACAATCATTTATGGCTTTAGTTATCCATCCTTCCTTACTACTAGAAGATCTTTGCAATAAAGAAACAGACATGTTGACGGAGTTCTAATTTAATAATTTAATTATGAATTCCAACCACAAATTTACCTCAACTTAGTAATGATATTATTTTAAATTTTGAACAGGGTAGGGATTAAGTCCTCATTGTGCAAATTATCCCCTCTCCCAATTTCGTAATATTTATTACAGCTCAGCTAATCATTCATTTAATTTTGAGGAGTGTAGGGATTAGGTCTATAATTTCAACCTATCCCCCAGGGTTATTAAACCTCTAGGGTTTTATTTCATCCCCACACTCAATTGCCAAAACACCCATATTCCCCAAGCTCAGAATTAATTACCTCAATACTCCATAGGCCCACCCATAGCTTGTACAGCATAGAACTCTCCTTTCTTATGTTCTACATAATTTATAAATTTCTGCAGAACCGCTTCCCTACCATGACGGTTCCAGTGAATACCATCAGCTTTCAACATTGCTTGGAAAATGAAATCCCTTCCCTTCCTGATCCGTTGCAACTTTCAGTTTACAGCTCTGCTAATTAATTTATATGTTCCATAACAAACTGGAGAGCCATATGGCAGGTTCCTTGGCTCGAGGAGGGTTATGGCTACTGAGGATTTACAAGAGCCCTCTATGGCTCCTATCACTGCTAAAATATTCTCCACTACGTCATTGACCTCCACGTCCTCATGGATATCATTTCCTCCAAGGAACAGGACCGTACGGTCATGCTCCCAGTCTAGTATGGCATTCAGCCTTTCATCTTCAGAGAAAGCGCTTGCCGTTCCTCCCGGAGCTCTATAGGCACTTACGTCCACGTCTTCCACTTCAACCGAACGTGGTAGTAAACTGTGTCCCACAAAAGCAACTTTAAACACATTCAGCGCTTCGGCACACATCGGTTTTCCTCACTCGGTCGGGGCACCAAAAATGTGAAAAATGTTTAATAGTTCTGGTAAACAAATCGGGGCCCTCTTTCTGGGCAACAAAATGTGAAAAATATTTAATGTATACAAGTCGGTATCCCTGCCGGGGCACCGCTATGCAAGAAATTTCTGGTATTTAAATAATAAACAACTCGTAGGCTGTTACTCATCTATAAAGTTGTTCTTAAGTAAATCAAACAAGTCTCATAGGGTTAGGCGAAACGTAACTTAACCTTAACTCACCTACAATAACTATTTCTCTTCTATCTCATAGCTAATCCCCCCGTTGAATTGGCCAATTCGTAAAGGTTACTTAGCTAGTGAAGAGGGAGTGATCAATAACCGATGACGATGAGGCTGCTTAGTGTAGTTGTTTGAGCAAGCAAGCGTCCTTATGGTGTGTATATACAACCGTGCTAGCTTGAGAGTGACTAGAAACGGAGTGTTAACTCCACAAGGTCTGGGAGCAGAGTGCAGAGTGCGGCAGGACCCACCTCCCTCATAGAATGGTAGGTTGCCAACTATTAATTATTTACAATACTAAATACAGTTAAATTACATCATGATATGTACAGAGTAAATCTAACAAATTAATCTTAGTTTTACTTAAACTAAAGTTAGACCAAACATTCCCTTTAACTGTGTAAATATCTTAATTCCACATCTGCTAAACAGGAGAATCTTTCCCTTCTTGCCACGTCATCTAACGCACAGACGCAGTTTAGGTCAGTGGAAAATACCACATAATTACATGTATTTACAATGTATAGTTGTCAACGGGTGTTAAATGCAGTAGCATTTAATTTATCAAAAACAAGAATTATTAAAGAGAACGTAAGTTCTGGGTTATTAAAACCACTTGAACAATTAACAACGGTCTCAATTTTTTCCTCTGCCTTTAACCAGGGATAACTATGATAAAAATAGAGAGCGCAACTGCTCTGGGGGAAAATATTTCCCACAATAATGGTAATTTTCTAAAAGCAGGACATTTAAGATAATTTGTTCAAAAGCGGGACATTTTAGTCAATTTAAAAAGCAGGACAGACATAAAAAAAGCGGGACTGTCTCACCTAAAAGCGGGACTCTGGTCACCTTAGGTATGTCCCGCAAGCGCTTAACATGAGGTGCCAGATCTTGGGGCAAGATGGCCACGCCCATGCTTAGTGAATGACTGACTCTGCCTCAGCACCACATCTTTAGGCACCGTTAGGAGATCCAGTGCCTTAAGTGTTTAGTGAATCCAACCCCAGGTCTGGGACTGGGAGGGACTGGACTAAGCTGGACATAGGTTCAGGTTGTGGATTCCAGACTGTTTGGACGGTTTCATTTCATAGTGGACAGAGTGTTAGGCTAACAGCAACCATCATTATGGCACATTTTTAAATTTCTTCAAACAACATGGTGTTATCAATTATTTCCGTTGTTACTTTCACATTCCACTGTTATTCTCAGTTTTCTCAATATATATTTATGCTAAATGTACCAAAATTATGCTAAAATTATTCTAAATTCATGAGTGTGCCATATATTATGCAAGCCTATGAAATTCCCTTCAGATTATGCTAAAAGCATAAAATTATGCTAGATCTGGTAACACTGCTGGCCAGGTCACTGCTAACAGGTGAGTTGCCAAGAAAATGGCGTGCAGGGGGGGAGGGGGGTCAGGCGGGGCCAGGCAGTATCCCTGCCTGATGGCGGGTAAAAGAAGGTCTCCCACATATGCCTACCAAAAATCACCCACAAAAATTGAAAAATGTGCATATGACGGACCTCGCAATTGCAAAACATATGGATACGTCATCAGGTGTCACCATGACAAAAGGTGGTGACGTATCCGTACATCAACACAATGCCTTGGGTTAAGGGCAAGGAGTGGTTCATCTATTGTAAGCTCCTGGTTGTACAGGAAGTCTACATCATGTGACAAAGTCTAATATTATAGCTCAGCCAGATGTTTATGATGTTCAAAACGCTGCTCTAAATTGGTTGTGCAACTGACTAGAGTAAAACTCCTGGCAGGATGTTAGCTATGTCCATGGGATCATCATAGATGTTATTATTCACCTGCAGAGTGGTCACAGGGATGGAAGGACTTTTATTATTTAATATTTTAATGGTGGGCCAGTCTTTACTGAATGGAGTAAAATGATTCACTGTGGAGACAAAAGACTGCCAGAAGTCACATTTAACCTTTTTAATTACTTTGTTTTCTCAGCCCTTGCTAATTTGAATGTAATGAAGTTTTCCTCAGGGTGATTATAAAAAATCCTGTATCTGATATTGCATTTCCTTAATGCTTGTCCACAATCTGGTGTCCAGTAATGAGCTCAATGCTTTGCATTAACTGTAGACGTCTTGAGAACAACAGCCAAAGTTGAGTGTAATGTGGAATTAGTTTAAAATTGGACTTTGATATCTATGTTCCAGCCAGATATATCTGAATCAGCGTTCCTTGAGAAATATCCCCAATCTGCTTTCTTATAGTTGAATTTTGGAGGTGGAGGGTCTGAAATATTGTTGCATGAATAACAAAGACAGATCGGTAAATCGTTATTTTACAAGCAGTCGTCATAAGTGTCTTACGAGAAATCCTGATGTATATCTGGGGAGATCTTAGACAAGTCGATGGCTGAAAAAAATAGCAGTTCAGTCATCTACACAAGTCGCTCTATCATCGTCCAGAAGACAGAGAGTTGGATTGTAAGCTACTCTCTCCCCACGGCCATCAATCCTTAAGACACCCCACTTAAAATGAAGGGAGATAGTCACCCAAAACCAACTTATTTCTAGGAGGATGTTCAAAAAATGAATTTAAAGCATCACTATAAATGGGACCATGCACAGGACAGTTGAGAGAGTAAATTGACAGATACGTGTTGTTAAAGTTGCCTCTGCACGTGACAGCTTCCAGAGATCAAATTAGAACCATTTCTGTTTCTGGGAATGACTTGTGTATTTATATGTCTGTAAGTACACATAGCTGAGGTTATCCGGCCACCAATCTCGATAGCGTGGTCTTAAGTACTTGTAGTGAGATAGGGCAATCGATTATGGATCGTAAAGCTCAGCCAGAATGAAGTAGTGAGACGCAGTGTCAACGAGGTGAGTTACAGCACTCTTGGGTTATAAAGTTTATTGCACAGTTATTAAAAATGAGTTACAGTTTAGCAGAGCGTGACCCTAATATCAGACCTTTTCTCTAGCCCTACTCTCCCCTTTTCTCTCTCTAACCCCGTTCTGATCTGAAAGGACTCTCTCTGGCGTGAGGAGGATGTGTATGATAAATTTCCTGTCACGTGGACTAACTGACTTGGGCTGGTTACTCCACGTGTTTGGATACGTCATGAAATTCTTGTTCGTCAGGCCTACGAGGAAGTTTGAGATACATCGTATGGTTAAGAATTCTTGATGGTCTGGGACAACAAGGGTTGTGGATATACATTATGTGAATTGATATTCGTGGTTCATATAGGCAAGGGGATGTGTTCTCTAACTCTTCCTGGAGGACTCAGACTTAAGTACCTGTTCTACATATTGTTACCTATAGCTATATACAGTAGTTACATATAGTATTGTGTTATATTATGCCTACATATCGTTCAGTCATGCAAAACTGATGTACCATCGACAGTAGTCTTAACATATTAATGGGTAGTATTGTAGATACACATTACAAACAATTTGTAAGTGAAATACATAATATTGTGAAGGTTACATAATTGGGATAATGTAGTTATTGTAATTATGAAATTGCACATGTATAATAAAATAGTAATATTAAAATACTACCATGGCAAGTCTACTGCTGTCAATTATACAATATATATGAGAAGGACTTGCTGTATATATATATATATATATATATATATATATATATATATATATATATATATATATATATATATATATATATATATATATATATATATATATATATATATATATATATAATAATTGAGATATGATAGTAGTATAATTAAAGTAAGCATACATTATGTGTAACCCATATTTTGTTATTTTATGTTAAATATATATATAGTACTTACAATATTTACACAGTTTATCTCACTTGTACATAACAGTTCTTAAAAACGCTGATTCTAGATTAGCAATCTTTACTTGCATTCTGTGCATGGCCAAAATTAATACAGTAAATATGATGGAGAAAATTACAATGATGATTGCAGCTGGGCTTTATACATAATATGGGTTAAACGTAATCCTACCGTAATCTTCCCAAGGTTGTATTGTCTGATTTATTAATTGGATGGTTTCATGCTTGGGTGAAGTCAACTTAATGTGTGCACTTACATTTAAGTTCATCCTAGGCAATGGCAGGAAGTATTTGTGTGTGTGGTAGAGAATGGCATAATGGTTTTTAGCGGGCAAGGTTGATAGTGTAGGTGTCAGGACTGCACAGTAATCTGGTGAGATGTATAAACCCGATGCTGATATATGGGCTGCAGGTGTGTCTGGGCAAGTCACAAAAACTGATGTATTTTGAGTGAAATAGAAGAACTGTGAATGTCCAATGCGTTGATGATGGATCATGGGTTTATCTGGAGCAAATGTGAAGTTACAGTAACGAGGGATGTCATGATCTTTTATGATGGCCATTTCGCAAGGAACTGTCTCAGCTGGCTGAAACGTGAAGATGTACGCAGGACAAAAATGAAATGCATGTAATGAGCTGCAACATTTGTGTTCAATTGTTGTTTCACTAGTGAAAGTGACAGCGTCCTGTTTCTTGGAAACCATGATGACTTCTGTTTTGATGTTGATGGTGACTAATGAGTCATCCTTTTTAGAAGGAAAAGGGTATATTTGATAGACTGTGAAAAAATCATCCGTTATGAATGGTACATGAACTACTATTGATGTTGTGAGTGTTGCTTCCAAATATGGATAATGTAACATCAAATTTCTTTCCTCAAACAAAGGTTTCAAACCATGCTTATGTATGCCTTGATTAATTATTTGTCGGAGGTTGTGAATGGATAGTAAATTAATGGTGATCCTTCCGTTACCAGCATTAGCAATTCCTTTCATGAAGGCCTGATACTGAGCTCTAGTATAGTCTAACTGTAGTATTATTACATTAATATGTTCTGTGATCACAGAGAGGTGTTGGAATAGTGTATTGTTACCTTCTGGTGCATTTACTTTCTCCACAATTCCTGGAGTTGATGCATCTGCCTTCCTTAGGTTCTTCACAATCGTCAGCATTAAGGTGTTCTGAGTATCAGCTAACTTATGTTGGTATGAGAGAATTTGTGCTATTTTGTTAAATTTGTTATTTATTTCCTCTAGTTCATCTTCTGTAGCTAGTCCAAAAATGTTGCCTAAAATTGCTCCACCTAGGTCGAACAAACCGCGTCTGTTACGTGTATTTGTGATGTCGTTTCTAGTCTCAAGTGTGTTACTCCCAGCTGATGGCATATCCTGGATCATGGTGATCATTACGTGCTTAGCCTGTTGTAGCTCCCAGTCAGTTAATTTAATTCATGTACTTCTTGTGTGGGGTGATCATGTGAAGAAGGGTGTTTTAATACCGCTTCCAGAGTTCTAAGTGGTCCTGATATTTTCTGTAACATTATTGGTATGTGTTGCAATATGTCCAAACTAACTTTGGTACTTATGTCCTGCACTATTGCTGTTGAGGCTGTTGGGGCTATCAGGCACCCCTGTCGGACACATGTTGAGGATGTAAGTGAGGTGATCCTCTTGATATCAATAGGAACGTGATCTATGGAATTATTCGCGTTATCATTACCTACCGAAAGAACAACTGTATTAGAGATCTAACCCACTCTTGTTAGCAAGTTATGCTAAGGGTGATGATAGTGATGAATAATACAGATATCTTGGCCTGTTTAATCCTGTTACCTATAAAAGGAGTCTAAATCGACTCCTAAGTCATGTAAATGCCTTGTTACGGTGGGAGTTTTATTGGCTGCACCTGTTTGTCTGATTGGTATGCGACCGCAATTTATTCCGATATGTGTTGGTCGCTTCAGGCGTATTTTCACCGTGTGTGCTAGGGTTTTCGGTTGTTTCTGGTGTTTTATAGTTGCAAGCTAAATTTCTTGAGACCTTTTTTAAGTGATCAGTATGTTTTTTTTTTTTTTCCTTCGTCACTTGATAGTGACAATCACTACCTTTTTATCTCTTCTCTTGATTAGGCTACCCTGTATGGGCCTTCAAATTTTGGTGACAGTTTGTTATTTCTAGTGTGAATGAGGCTATAGGCAATATCACCCATGCTGATATTTGATTCTTTTGCCTTCTTATTAACTGATTCTGTCATTTCTTCCTTGGACATTGGTAACTGTTTTTTTACCTTTGTGTGTATTTCTTGAAATTCACGTAAGCGAAGTTTAGGAAAATCGTCATAATTACTGTATATATGGGAATTTGCTCACCCTCTAACGTCTTGTAAGGAAGACGTTTGTCTGACCCATAAATGATGAAATGAGGTGTATCTTCTATTGATTTATTAATTGCACAGTTAACTGATGCTTCAACTCTGGGGATCCAGTCATCCCAGTTTGTGTAAATTTCACTGAGAATGTGCCGTAGTACATCTAATATATATTTTTTTATTCTGCCTTTCCACCAATCCATTGGAAGCTGGATGGTAGGCCAAGATATTAACTTTCTTTATATTGTATTGTTTACATATTTCTTGTAAAATTTCAGAGTTAAATTCACCACCATTGTCGCTTATTAGCACCTTTGGTGTGGTGAACCTACAGATCACACTATCAATGAATACCCGTGCAACTGTTTCTGCTGTTTTATCCTTAATTGGAACCAAGATCACATCGTGAGAAGTGATCAGTTGCAACGAAGAGATATTGATTGTGATTGGTAGTTAAGGGTAATTTAAGTGAATCAACCTCGACAGTGTTCCACGGTTGTCTAGGTACAGGATATTGTCCTATAGGTGCAGGTGATGACGTGTAACCTTTATGTTTCGCACATGACTCGAATCTGTCTATGTGATTATGTACGTCTTTACGTAACGTTGGCCGATAATATGACACCCGGGCTTGCCTGACTGTCCTGTCCTTGCCAGGATGCCCTGCATGTGGGCTATCATGTATTTCCCTTAAAATATGAGGTATCATTGTACTAGAAATAACTAACTGCCCAATACTTTTTCTATGATTTATTTGTCCTGGATTTGCCCTATATAAGGCATTGTTTACCACTGTGAATTGTTTAAGTGGTACCTGTAACTTGGGTAATGGTACATCATCGCCTGACTCGAGATGACATATTACTTTAGACCATTCTGGGTCCTGTCTTTGTGCGTGTGAAATTTCTTGATTTGTGGGGATCGTTTCATCATTGTTGGCGAGTGACGCCCGTGGACTGATTGTATCAACACTGGCTAACGCATTTCATGATAAGGCATCCGCCGCTAAATTTACCTTACCTTTTATGTAGTGAATGTTTATACTGTAATTCTGGATTTTACATTTGCATCATGCTCTCCTCCCAGAGAAGAGTTTTTCTTGGAACATGCCCACGAGAGGCATGTGGTCTGTGTATAGGTAAATGTCGTATCAATACACGAGGTTACGAAATTTCTTTAGAGCAAATACTACTGCTAGGGCTTCCAAGTCTCTTGTACAGTAATTTTTCTCTGCTCCTTTTATTTGTCTACTGGCAAAGGCAATGGGTTGGTATTTTCCTCGTTCATCCTCTTGAACCAATACACCACCTAAACCTTTGAGGGAAGCATCTGTGCAAATTATAAATGTTTTTGTGAAATTAGGATAGGCAAGGCATGATGCACATGTAAGTTTAAGTTTTAATTCATGAAATGCTAATTTTTGTTCCTCTTTCCACTGGAATACAGCATCCTTTTTTAGTAAAATGAATAGCAGTTGTGCTATATGAGAGAAGTGATTATTAAAGGAGTGGTAATATCCCGCTAGCCCCCCAAAATGTCTTACTTCATCTGTATTTGTTGGTTCTGGGAAATTCCTAACCGCCTGTATTTTGTCCTCCGACGTGTGAATACCTTGGGCATCTAGCCTGTGGCCTAAGAATTTTATTTCCTTAAAGCAAAATTTGCATTTAGATAGCTTAATTTTTAACCCCTAAACCGCGGGCTTGTTTTGCTTTGACTTGCGGCTCCCGCGGGCATATTCACGCTCCAACAGACTCTCTAAAAATATTTGCCAAAAATCAGTTATTAGTCTTACAATATTAAAATTATATATGTTTATGGCACATACCTTCAGCTTTCTCCTGGGATGTTTGTTGAGCCTTCGTCGAGTACGGTAGGACTTGTGGAGACCTTTGAAGTTGGGTAACGAAGTCTCCACTTTACACTTCCCGACAACCCGTAATATGATTACCACAGCCTGATATTATCACTAGAAACACTATTCTATGATTCTCAAATAGTTTGGAATCCATACTCCAAAAAAAAACGCACTGTGAAAGCAATGAAAATTACGAGGGCGTATGACCTTCCCACTTGCGATCGTTCGCCGCTGGTGTTCTGTCATTTATTATTCATAAAACCCCTCACACTTTATATTTCTATTACTATATAACACTTATATATATCTACAGTCTTTATCCATAAGTTTCCTTCAGTAATAGTAGTTTATTGTCACTGTAGGCATTCAGTTTCTCTTTCAGTAAAATACGTAGCATTCACTTTCTCGTCCTGTATACTAGCGTTGAGAGTGAATGTCACTTTCACCTTCACTTTCATAACTCATAGTATTCATACATGCTAGAGTGAAACTTTCACTTTCATTACTCCTGGTATATATACTTTTATTCTTATAATACTGCTCATTTACATTTCTATTTACATTCTCTATTTTATTTACATTATTTACATTTCTTTTTTATTTACACTGTGTTAGGCACTGTCACTTGCAGTAACTTATAAACTACTTTCCACTGTTCACTTATATTTACATTCATTGCTTTCACTTGCTGTTTACACATTATTTACACAATATTTACATTTCCACTTGCACTGTTTTACTCACCAGAAAGATCGTAGTCAATCTCTATCATTTGTCAGCCCTTTACCTCTTTCCACACGAGGTTTAGTAGGGGGTAGAGGTCACAGGGCTCTTTGCATGGGGCTAAAAAGCGGCGGAATTTGACAGGCGCGAATCCAACGTACTTTCACCTTGAAAGACGACAGTAAACTGATACTGGTGGCCTGCCTAGGGGGAGTGCAATACTGCCAATGTCAGCCTTGTGACAGCTGCTAACATATAGCTATGAAATGATTGGCAGGAAATCTAGACAATACATAATAAATTAGGTAGTTCCAGGTGAATGTAAATATCACTTAGGCTTCTCCCTTCCCTCCTTATATATATTTATATTACGAGAATAGATTTTACGGCATATTTCAAGGGGAAATAAACAGCGAAAATTAGCGAACGAGTGCATGTGAGGTGTTGTCAAGTGATAATTAGCCAATTCCAGGTGTATGGCACTATCACTTACCTTATTTCTTTTTTGTATATATTATTTGGTATAAGAATAGGGCATAGGGCTTATTTCAATGGATGAAATCAGTGGAAAATTCCAGGGAAGATTTAGTTAGCGTAGAATACAGTGTGGTGGCCTGCAATAATTAGGTAGTTCCAGGTGAATGTAAATATCACTTAGGCTTCTCCCTTCCTTTCTGATATATATATTTTTATTATGAGAATAGATTATATGGCATATTTCAAGGGGATATAAACAGCGAAAATTAGTGAACGAGTGCACGTGAGGTGTTGTCAGGTGATAATTAGCCAATTCCAGGTGTATGGCACTCTCACTTACCTTATTTCTTTTTTGTATATATTATTTGGTATAAGAATAGGGCATAGGGCTTATTTCAATGGATGAAATCAGTGGAAAATTCCAGGGAAGATTTACTTAGCGTAGCACGGCCGGGCAGGCGAGAGGAGAGGGTAATGGAGGGGAGGTAGGGAGGGGAGTCAAGAATGGGGAGAAATGGCTAAATTGTCAACATGGATGGGAGTACAGATGAGATTAGGAGTGCTGACTAGTGTTGGATACAAGCCACCACTTGAAAGCCCAGGCGAATTCAAAATAACACAGAATCACAAAAGTGACGCCTCGTGGTATGATCCCTTGTTCCCAAGCGTCACGAAAGTGACGCCCCGCGGTTAAGGGGTTAAGCCTGCCTCAGCAAGCTTTTGTAGGAGCTGGTCTAGTTTCTGTAGATGTTTGTCTATACTTGGCGTAGCTATAATAATATCATCTAGATAGACAAATATTCCTTTTCCCAGCATTCCAGACAATACATAATTCATCAGTCTCTGGAAAGTGTCTGGTGCTGTCTTCAACCCCACAGGCATTCGTTTTTACTGGTAGTGCCCTGTATTTGTGAAGAAAACAGTGTATTTGCGTGATTCTTGCTCGAGGCTAATTTGGTAATAGCCAGTGAGTAAAGTGATTGTGGAAAATACATTATTTTCTGGTCCAGTATTTTGTAAAACGTCACTTAACAATGGCATAGGAAACCGGTCAGGGATTGTGTGCTGATTTAATTTCTGGAAATCTACTACCGCACGCATTTCTCCGTTTCGATTGGGCACGAAAATTAATGAGGCATTCCACGGGGAGACATGGTTCAATAATACCTAGTTTTAACATTTCCTAGTTTTAACATTTGTGAATGTGCGACCCTATAAGCTGGTATATATATTGATTGTGTGTCTGGGTGTACGTTAATCTTGTGTGTAATCAGGTTAGTACACCCTAATTGTTCTCCAGGTAATACTACCGTTTGTCTATGTTTCTCTTACAAATCTGAGAGATATTTTTCTACGTTGAATTGACCAGAGTAAACCAAATTTTCCTTTATGCACTCTCTGTCTGACGAGTTTACTCTGCTCGACGCCCCCCATGCTGTCACTTTGTGTAGAGGAGCTGGGCAGATTTCTTACCTACAGATACAGGTTCCTTTCTTAATTTTCACAACTCCATTCATGGTGTTAGCTAATATGACATTCGTCTCACCCTTGTCATTCATCCAGCACATTCATCAAAAGGCCATTTCTTCTAACCGTCACTTCTAATGCAATGACATAACAATTTCTCAGTTTACTCTTAATCGTAACTTGCATGAATGACTTTGGTGGTAAATTTATATCATAATTAATGCTGGCTGGGTAAGTGGATGAGTCACGTTTGCATTGTGAGTGAGTGAGGGAGGAGTGGGGGTTGGGTTGTGACAGCTAGTCTGCGTGCCCATTTACTTTGAGAACTTGTACGTCGGACTCCCCCATTTTGGTTTTGTGTGTAATCGTTCTTGTGATGCTAGTTTTCCTATGATTGCTGGTTGTATTATCAGGAGATGAAATTTCCTCTATGAATTCACTATCATAATGAATTCCATTGAAATGTGGCATCAATATTATATTTTGTGTTCTCATTGTATTAAGTCCAAGCAGCATATCTCCTCTAACTGATAATTCTTCTACTACGTAAAAGGTGGTAGTGAACGATTTTGTGGTCTCTGTGAAATTCATGTTTAACTCAATCATACCAATAACTGGTATTTCTTGACCATCCACTGTGTATAAATTTAAGTCTGAGTTTTCCAAAAACATAACTTTTCTTCTGTTTCTAAAAATTCTTGCTAACTCATCTTGCATTATGAAATTCACTGGTGAGCCAGAATCCAAAAATAATGAAATCTCTTCCTCCTCACATAAAGCAGAGACCAAAATGCATTAATTTCCAAAGAGACTTCTTATGTTGACTATTTGTTTATTTGGGTGTTTTATGTGTCTTCGTCTTTTGTGCTGGTACGATCTCCCCCGACCTACAGATGGATAACAATTTTTCTATCGTTCTACAATCTGAGGTCCAATGACCGGAGGACCTATGGTATCTGCAGAATGCCTCGAAACCTCTTGCCTTTTGCTATCTTCTTTCGTTTTAATGTAACACTCCGATTTGGTGTGACCTGGCTTTACTTGAGTTCGACCTATGAGGTGATCTTCCATATGCTTGTCTTTGTACCGATCGATGTCTACTGGGACATCGGCCAGACTTTTGTACCACCCTGTTACCTGATGTGTGGGAACGAGTCCTTGAGCTAACCTGACTGTGTACTTGTTTCTGAATTGGTCGAGATTGTCTCTGGTCCTTGCCAGGACTTGACTTATTTATTCCTGCTACGATTTCTGGCACTTTGATCCCTGTCCTGTTTGCCTGTGATGTGTCAGTCACGCCAGCTTTACTGCTGTTTAATTCCACCTCATAAATGAAATCAAGTAAACTCATCCCTGGATTATATGGGATGGTTTTTGAAATTTTTAATATCCTGTCAGGAAATTGGCATAGGACTGATATATAGCCAATGATGTGCTGATATGTAGCCAATGATATCAACGACATGCACTGGTGATATATTACCATTCTCTCTGACCCAGTCTGAGTTTTCTAGGCTAGTAAAAAGGGTCTTCTTAATGGTGGAAATATCTGCTGTAATCTCCCCTAGATCTGAGCCTGAGTGTGTTTGCTTAAGTAGGTCTACAGTTTTGTGTAATTCTGGGATTATACCACCAAGAAAATTCTTGCCTCAAGAGAATTTTGTAAGGAATTCTGTCTTTAATTGCTCAAATGTTGAAGCTCTCAATGGCTTGTCTGACCGTAGCAGATTGCCCTCTGGGCATCGTTCTTGGTTTATTTCTAGCTGAAAAAACAGCTATTTTTCCTTTCTTATCTGTAATATGTTTCCTAATGAAATACTGCTGACATTGTTCAGTAAGTGTATTATGTCGATCTTGTCTTTTTCCGTACCTGAGAATTTTGGTAGTTCATTGTCTTCATGACAAATATACACTGGAAATGGAGTATTACTGGGATTTTGTGGAGAAGGTAAAGCACTATAGCACTTGCTTCATCTACATTAGCCATCTTTACCGTGTTTTTCTTGCAGTCGTCATTTACAGGCAATTTATAGGTTTTCCCTGACCTTAATACTCTGTGGTTTAAGTTATAGTAAACTGTAAGTATATTTTTATAAAGTTCACTATCTACATCTGAAATTTCTGACCAGGCGTCATTGTCATTTACTTCAGTGTAAATTGCATCTGTTTGCTGTTCTTTAGTGTATGATTTGTTTCCTGAGTTAGGTTTTCCACTTGTTCTTGTTTCTGATGGTGTTTAAGAATTTATATTTTGTTGATCGTTTTCTGGTGTTTGTGTCAGGGTATTTGTCAATGTTAATGTTGATCCTTTGGACACTAATTATGGAACTTTATTTAGCATTATGGGATTACACAATGAATCATATTTTACTTTTTCTTGATTGCTTATAAAATAAAAAAAATATATATAACACATACGTCAGTGTAAATTGTGTAATTGTCTCTCACTGTGTAGTTACCAATATTTATGATGAATATAAATGTGTTGGGAGAGTTGAATGATTCTTTGATCACGAAGGAGGAAGTGGAGAAGGCAGTAAAGGAGATGAAAACAGGGAAAGCTGCAGGTATGGATGGGTGTGCTGTGGAATGCTTGAAAGGTGGTGGAGTGACTATTGTTGACTGGTTAGTAAGATTGTTGAATGTGTGCTTTGAGAAAGGTATGGTGCCAATTGACTGGGCAAGTGCTTGTGTGGTCCCGTTGTATAAAGGCAAGGGTGATTAGTATGAATGTACTAGCTTTAGGGGTATAAGTCTGTTGAGTGTTGTAGGTAAAGTGTATGGTAGAGTGTTAATTATGAGAGTTAGAGAGGGTACAGAGGGAGTGATTGGTGATGAGCAGTGTGGCTTTAGGAGAGAGAGGGGATGCGTTGATCAGGTGTTTGCTGTGTGAAAAGTATTTAGCGAAAGGCAAGGATGTGTTTTGGGCATTTATGGATTTAGAGAAAGCGTATGATAGAATTGATAGGGAGGCTTTGTGGACTGTTTTAAGATTGTATGGACTTGATGGTAGGTTACTAAAAGGGGTGAAATGTTTTTATATAAACAGTAGAGCGTGTGTAAGAGTGGGAAATGCTGTGAGTGATTGGTTTCCCGTGAGAGTGGGGCTGCGACAGGGATGTGTGATGTCGCCTTGGTTGTTTAATATTTACATGGATGGTGTTGTAAGGGAGGGGAATGCAAGAGTTTTAGGTGGAGGTCTGAGTCTGGTGAATGTTGATGGAGGAGAGTGGAATCTGAAGCAGCTGCTGTTTGCAGATGATACTGCATTGGTGACTGATTCAGAGAAGAGATTGAGACAGTTGGTAGAGGAGTTTGGAAGGGTGTGTGAAAGGAGGAAATTGAAAGTAAATGAGGATAAGAGTAAAGTGATGAAGTGTACGAGGTTGATAGATGGTAGGGGGATGAATATAGTTTTGAATGGTGAGTTGATTGAGGAGGTAGATTGTTTTAAATATCTAGGGTCACATGTTGCTGTGGATGGAAGAATAGATGCAGAAGTGAAGTTTAGAATAAATGAGGTAGGAAAGGTGCTGGGGGGAATGAAAAAAGTTTTTAAATGTCATTCGCTTAGAATGGATGTAAAGAGAAGGCTGTATGAGGGTGTTGTGGTACCAACTGCGTTATATGGGGCTGAAACATGGAATATGGGTGTAGCAGAGAGGAAAAGTTTGAATGTAATGGAGATGAGGTGTCTGAGGAGTATGTGTGGAGTGACGCGTATGGATCGGGTGCGAAATGATGAAGTGCGAAGGAGAACTGGAGTTGTTCGGGAGATGGCTGGTAGAGTTGAGCAGAGGGTGTTGCGATGGTTTGGGCATATGGAGAGAATGGATAATGAGAGATTGGTGAAAAAGGTAACTAGATCTGATGTGAGAGGTGTAAGGCTGAGAGGAAGACCACGAATAGGATGGATGGACAGTGTGAAGAGAGCGCTGGATGCGAGAGGGATGTCTGTTGAGCAAGGAAGAGTGGCTGTATGTGAAAGAAATAAATGGAGAGAAATTGTGAATGAATAAGTGATGACGCAGCCCTGAGGGGATATTCTCCCGCATTTGGTCTGATCAGCTAGTCAGGTCAGGTGCGGGTAAGGGGATGGGTCTGTTATGATGTGGCAGGGGTAAACCAGTTCTGCTGTCGGGCCCTGCTGCGGATGTCACTGATTGCATTGCGCAGCTGACCCTTGTGCGGTGTGGTGCGGTGAGGATATGTCCGTCCTCCCCTTTGGGGCTAAGATGCGAATGTGTTTGAATGGATGACTAAATGGGGAGTGTGTCGTCCTGTCTCGGCTACCTCTCTTTCCTTGGGGAAAGCAGCCTAGGTATATATATATATATATATATAATTGCTTGGTTCGTTAACTAAGTGATAGTATTTTATGGATAGTTATGTAAGTGGTGAAGTGTTAACTAATACAACCTTGGTTAGAATAAATCAACTCACTAGAACAGCAGTGGAGGTATAGTCGTGGTGTTTGTTGATTATTGATTACATCTGGGGTCAAGACACTCGCTCTCCTCTTCCTGGTGGTGGAGGTCAGATGTCACACACGTCACTTAGGGTTTCGTTGAGGTAGGTCAGGTCCTGGTATGACAGAGTCAGCACTCGGTGTCGTTGCTAGTGTAGGCAGACAGGCCGGCAGGCAGGCAGGTGTAGGATGGCAGGCTGGTGTTGTCAGGCACTGGGACTGATTGACGGGTTATGACGACCTTAGCAAATGATGACAATGCTGACCTGCTTGCCTCACTGTGGTAGTGGTGGTGGGAAAGAAGATGGTGGGGGTCGTGGTGGAGAAGGTGGGGGTCGTGGTGGAGGGTGGTGGAGGTTCAAGGAGGGAGGAAATGTGCTGCTGTTACATCACCAGTTTGGGTCAACACACAGATGCTCTTCCTCCTTTCACACTTTCCTTGTTCACTTGTAGTGTTTGATTATCTTTACTCTTTGAGATTAACTTGTAGGCTTGTAGAGTTGTTGATCGACGTAGTTTATCTTTGATACTGTTTCTCGTAATCGTGGTGTTGTGGTTTAGGAGCGATTAGGACGAAGTTAAGCTGCGTTGATGTGACGCCGGCTCTCGCTCTCTCCTTTGCTTGTTTGTTTTTTGTTTGATTGCGTGACGTTGCCAAAGAGAGCGTAGTCGTAGATTGTTGTGATGGAGACGTTAATCGGCTTCATTTACAGCTCACCACGACTCTCAGTGAACGTAGTGAGGTAGATATCGTAGTTTACCGTTGCAGCGGTTGTGTAAACTCGTAAGGCGTAGCTTGATTGTGGTTCGTTTTCGCTGCTCGTCACGTCTCGAGTGGCGTAGTTTATCGTAGTTGGTTCGTTATTACCGCTGTTCACCAATGTAAGTGAGGGTAATAGGTTCCTTTTTACCGCTGCTCACCAATGCAAGTACAGTAGATGTAGCCAAGAGGTGTAATTATACAGAGAAGGTTATCTGGCCACCAATCTCAATAGCGTGGTTTTAAGTATTCGTACTTGTAGTGAGATAGGGCATTCGATTATGGATCGTTAAGCTCAGCCAGAATAAAGTAGTGAGACGCAGTGTCAACGAGGTAAGTTACAGCACTCTTGGGTTACAAAGTTTATTGCACACATTTATTAAAAATGAGTTACATTTTAGCAGAGCGTAACTCTAACGTCAGACCTTCTCTCTAGCCCTACTCTCCCCTTTCTCTCTCTAACCCCGTTCTGATCTGAAGGGAATCTCTCCGACATTATATAGAGCGTGGGGAGGATGTGTATGGTAAATTTCCTGTCACGTGGACTAACTGACTTGGGCTGGTTACTCCACGTGTTTGGATACGTCGTGAAATTCTTGTTCGTCAGGCCTATGAGGTAGTTTGAGATACATCGTATGGTTAAGAATTCTTGATGGTCTGGGACAACAAGGGTTGTGGATATACATTATGTGAATTGACATTCCTGGTTCATATAGGCAAGGGGATGTGTTCTCTAACTCTTCCTGGAGGACTCAGACATAAATACCTGTTCTACATATTGTTACCTATAGCTATATACAGTAGTTACATATAGTATTGTGTTATATTATGCCTACATATTTCAACTCCATGACCATTATATCTTCTACGCGAGTGGTAGTGTTTGAACTGTGGTGGATCAGGTTGAGGCAGAAAAATGCTTCTCCTATACACAGATAACATCTGAACTGTGTAGAGAGAGCAAGATTGTAATATTGTGTAATGTATTCCCAACAGTCATACACTTCCACTTTAGCACAGTGAATGTGATGGTTTAAGATTTATGAGGCAGGCCAGTGTGCTTAGATTTTTCGTCTTGCCCACCACCAGGCAAGCAACTATCGGGGGACGTATCCCAGTGCTTGCTAACGGAAACCTACATACAATCATCATCCATAACTAGGCTCCCAGACTCATCTGAGGAAGAGCTAACTTCTCTCTCCCTCGCTGGAGAAGGAGCAGGTAAGACATGAGGATGTAACCTGGGGGGAAGAGGGGTGAGATTTACCCAAATAAACTTGTCGGGCTTCTGTTTCTGCTTTGTCAAAGTACCAGCAGCAACTTTAGAATAGGAACAAGATGAGATATTTATCAGCTAGATTTCACAGGGGGAGCAGATTTTTGTAGAAGACCAAGTGGCAAGAGTTTTAAAGATAGAGTCAGTTTGAGCTTCCACTGTGCACATCATGGGACGGGACACAACCACCGACAAAGTACATAGGAGTCATTAGGCTTGGGAGTCGCATGCAATCCCTTCATCTTTTTCCTTGCATTGTAATAGGATATGCCCTCCGTTGCATTCGTTGTGCAGACTTCCTACTCTATCCACTTGAGACAATCCCTCAAGAAAGTAGGGTGAGCACCCTTGCAATGAACGCAACATTCAGTCACAGATGCACAGTGGTCAGCAGAATGATCCATAGCCGTGACCTTGCCACACAGTAAGTATCCCGAGAAGCCTTTTCATGACGTCTGTTAATCTGACATTTTCAGCAACGAAGTGCATTTGGGATGTAGGGTCGTACTTTAACAATTTCATAACTAACCTTGACACTGGAAGGTAGAGAAACTTTGCCAAATGTCAAGATAACGGCGGCAATCTTCGTCTTCTTGCCCACAGAGAATCTGGTAATGATATGAGCATCTGTTACTTCTTGCTGAGCCAGTTCATGTACGATATTGTCCTCCATAACCATGAGATCCCTGCAGGTGATAACACCTTCGCAAGATTTCATGGAATGTGAGATTTTCAGCTTAACATTGTACAGGAAACTGGCGCAATTGAAGGCTTCAACTGCGCCAGTTTCCACTTGAAGCAAATCCTTGACGTGGGCGGAATTAACTGTCTTTAAAGAAAGCCCCCACTTGCAAGTTTTTTTCACTTGTTCCACCTCACTTGCACACCTCCAGTCACCCTTCTTGATGATAAAAGGATTGAGAATGGACATGGGAGTAGAGCCAACTGCATGAAGCAGAAAAACAAAAAAAGATAATTTACATTTATGCCTTGAGGTGTTCGAGTCAGAGGCGGGTCGTCAGTCTGGGGGCAGTCCATTGAGGAGTTGAATCGTCGGGAGGAGGCAAGGGCATCATCCCTAGCAACCACTTACCCCCTGAGGAGAAAGTGGGAAAAAAGAGAACGAGAAGCGGTGGCAAGGCACAGCAAACCCGTCCCTGGCAGTCATTATAGTGCTGATGTATAAACACATGATATATAGTCAAAGATGTCACATATCAAATATGGAGTGAATTTGGAGAAAATTTACGATTTTATGTCCATTTGAAATTTTAGGCCCGACCCACCTGACATTGACCCGCCAACTGCTAATGGGGGGGTGCCTCTCTTGATGTGATGAGGCATGTTATAGGATGCATAATTGCAAGATGCATCTTTAGGTTTTGGTTTCATGTTAATATGACGAATTTGAAAGGAGTTATAACATTATAATGATTCTTTTAATATTCTGGGGGCCTACAGCCCGGGGCTTTGCCCAGTTTGGCCGAAAATTTAATCAGGTGATCAGAAAATCCTGGCCCATTATGCCTGTAATTTCAGTCAAAAATCACTAGTAGTTTTTGTGTAAAGTTGTTAACAGACAGACAGACACACAAACACAAACAGACAGACAAACCGAGTGAAAACAATACCCGTCCCCGAGTCCCTCCAGGACAGGGACGGGTATAAAGCGAGCAAGGGACAAAACATCTGGTGTAAAACACCCACGTCTGAGATTACCCTCTTAAACCACTCTGGTGACCGCGTCTGTGTTTATTCACACCCCAGAGCGATCAGTGGAGGGACCAATCCAGAGGTAAGCAAATGTTATCTCAGGAAATAGATATAGACACCTACTACAGTATATCTCTTTATGAGGAAGGGAGGAAAATTTGAACTAGCTAATCTAATTTAAAAGAATGCTGAAGGTGAAAACAAAGCTAATGCCGGTAGGTCAGCCTTATATTTGGAAGGGAGGTCAGCACACGTCTGCACTCTCCATGTCCATGCATAAAACTCCTCAGACACTGTCTTCAGGCAAAAAATAATAATAATACGTGTTCAGTACTACTATTTTAAGGGAACGGATAGTGTTATATGGAGAAAATGGTACAGGTAACTCATAGCTTGTCTGACAAAATGAATAAATATATTCGATATTTCTTTCTGTGTGTTTTATATTACTCAGCGTGTGCTGTGAACTTAATTTCAGTCAACCATTGTTTGCTCTGTGGCTTTCCTGTGATGGCAATGTAAATGACAGACATGTCAGGCTGTATATGAGCTTGATCTCCATATATTACATTATGATATTAACATCTGTTACGCAGTTACGCGAAATTTAATTACACATAATTTACATTATCAGAAGAACATTCTGATCATTTCCCAGGCACAAAACAAATCTATCTATCAATCTATCTACTCCCAGACGCCTCGATCCCATAAGGGGTGGCCACAGGCAAATTGCCTCCATGTCACCCTGTCTCCCGCCATTTCACTGCCCTGCTCCCAGCTCACAGCCGCCTCTTTCATATACCTCTCCATTCATCCCTCCATCTCATCCTTGGCCTCCTCCTTCCTCTCCCCCCCCTTAACGTCACTCACATATACTCTCTTCGTCAGTCTCTCACTCTCCATCCTCTCCATATGGCCAAACCACCTCAATGTGTTTCTCCTAACGCTTCCTATGACATCCACATTCACACCACAACGCTCCATGAATTCCTTTTTTGCCAGTCTGTCTCTCCATGTGACTCCACATGCTCCTCGCAAATAACTCATTTGCACTGCACTCACTCTTGACTTCTGTCCCTCCAACAACGTCCAAGCTTCACTTCCATACGTTAGAGTTGGTATCACAATACTGTCATGCTGGAACTCTTTCGCTTCCATACTCACTTCCCTGTTTCTTATCACTGCTTTCATGGAACCAGCAACCTTTCTTCCTTGTCGTACTTTTTCAAGGTCTTCACCCTCTAAACTTCCATCCTTACTCATCACATTACCCAAGTACTTAAATGCACTCACATTTTCAATTTCCTCCTCATCCATCCTCATTGTACCTTCAGTGACTTCACTTCTCTCGATGACCATAACTTCACTCTTCCCTACATTCATCTTTAGATTCCGTTTCTTACACACTCTCCCAAATTCATCCACCAAGCCTTGCAGCTCCCCTTCGTCTTCACTTAACAACACAGTATCATCTGCAAACAACAGTACAGGGAGTTTCCGAACACTGCCCTCTCTCTGGACCACTCCAACATCCACTGCCCTGCCTTATATCTCTTTTATAATCCCATCCATATACAGATTGAACAACCATGGAGACATGACACATCCTTGTTTCAATCCAATCTTCATATAGAAAAATTCATTCAGTTCACTACCCACACGGCAGCCTCAGCACCCTCATACCTACTCTTCATGGCATTGAGCAACTTCCCACCTACTCCATATATTCTTAATACTTTCCACAATTCTTGTCTGTCCACCCTATTGTATGCTTTCTCCAAATCCATGAAGGCCGCATACAACTTCTTTCCCTTCCCTAGAAACTTTTCCACTAAAGATCTAAGAATGAATATCTGATCTACATAACCTCTTTCCTTCCTAAGACCTCCCTGTTCTCCAACTAATTCATCTGTTATAGGCCTAACTCTGTCAAATCACTGTTAATATATTTTGTCACTTAACGATATCACTCAATGGGCAATACAGTGTATTGTGAGGGCATATTTTCCTTTTCAGTGGGTTACAAGTACTCATTATGCAGGGTCTATAAATGCTACATTGTTATGATGGTAAAACTTCTGATTTTCTACTCAGTAGACCTAATGGCTAAAAAATGTTACTGAAAATAGTTATCGTACAACCAGCATGGAGTGGTATCACATTCTTGTTAGGAGCAGAAATTTACTCTAAAACCGTTGTGCAAGTTTTCATAACAGTACTGCAAGCTTTGAGTGTTGTGTAGCCGCTTTTGCACGTATACTCCATGCAAAAAAAGGAATCTAAAGTGTCCAGAGTAAGGTAAGTGACTTCGTATCTGAACATAGGCAACGCTACGCTGTTGCAGTCCTGCATCTTACCAAGCATATCCCCCCCCCCCCACCTCACTGCACACCTAACCAAGTGCAGAATCGCCCCCCATCTTTTCTTTTAAGGTGGGCTTAAGGGAAACGCCTTGAGGACTCATAATCTGGGTCCTTCAGAGTCCTTGTGCAGGTCGCATTCAAATCTCTGGATTTTTTTTTTTTTTTTACTTTTTCATTATTAAAAAAATTACTTAAGACACAGCATTATACATATCAATAGGCACCAGTTCACTGTAAGACCCATAACTGTGAAATTTCATGACTCTGTAGTGAATACTTTCTGAGCTCTAGCCTGGAAATGACATACCTTCGGATTCCATGTGCAGGTCACGTAGAAATCTCTGTAAAAAATACATATTTTTTACTTTTCATTATTTACCCCCCCCCCCAAAAAAAAAGAAGAAAAACTAAGACATAACATTCTACCTATCAAAAGGCACCAATTCACTATAAGACGCATAACTATGTGAAACTTCATGTCTTTATAGTGAATACTTTGTGAGTTCTGGCTTGGGAACTAAATCACCCCTCCTTCCTTCTGACTTTGTCATGTGGTGGGTAAAATAAATAAAATTAATCATTTCTGAAACTGATAAGCATAGTTATTTAGAGAACATTAGCGGTCTGAGTTTCATTAGCATGTACATCTATACTTCAAAAATTTGCACAAGAAAACTAACTGATGATGCCGAAACAGATATTACCCGACATTTTCCAAATGTAACAGACACAATGGGGTGGGAGTTTCTATCAGAATTTGCTTTCGTTATGTTCCAACTCTTGCACAGTATAACTAAATTCGTGTCTCTTTTGGAAGATGTTGCTGATGTGTTACAGAATGAATTTAATCATACTATAGCCTGTATTAAGTCTGTTCAGTGACGTTAAAAAAGTATAAATAAATCCTCACGGAAGAATCTGAGACATTCCCAACTGTACACTCTTGCAGAGGCATCCCACTTAAATATGGTAGTTGGCATGGTCGTGAGCAGCATGCAACAAGATCAGGTTTTCCCACTGTTTCTCATGGATACAGCCTCCTTACTTACAAACTCTGTAAAGGTTAGTACAGGAAACATCACTTGTTCTGTTACCATGTGTGATATATTAAACATGGTACACCTTTATGCTGCAATGCACACCAGACCATCTCACAACAACCTTCAGGTCCAGTAACTGGTCGATGTTAGAACGTGGTTGGGTGTGGTGAGTGTGGGAGAACCAGAACGCTAACATGACGCAAGCACAGCTCTCCGGAGTGGTCGACCAGGCACGCTGGGTACGTCACTATCACATTACTTCTAAGGCGGGTAGGTCACTCTCACATTTCTGCTGAGGCGGGTAGCTCACTCTCACTGATTTATTGCTGAGGCAAGTAGGTCACTGTCACATTACTACTGAAGAGGGTCGGTACCTACCACATTGCTGATAAGGCGGGTAGATAACTACATTATTGTTGAGGTGAGTAGGTCACTACCACATTGCTGTTAAAGTGGGTAGGTCAGTATCAAATTACTATTGAGGCAGGTAAGTCAATGTCACATCACTGCTGTGACAGGTAAGTTACTCAGATAACTTGTACCTTTGGTGATATCATCAGCTGCGGCAGGTGTATATGGTGAGTGACAGCGGTGGTGGCAGGTGACGATCCAGCCTTCCTTGCCGCTTTCCGCCACTGGTCCCTCAAAGGTCGCCTCCTGGTGTGATCCACCAGGCTCCTGGTGCTGACTCGTCTGCCCAGGGACGACCTCGGGGCTTTGCTTGCTTCACACTGGATGTTTTCCATGATGAACACAATGACGATTAATGTCTACCAGATATCACTCAGGTAAAGGAATTTAGAATAATGATAGATAGTGTATATTGCAAATGGATGTATTAGGATCGTTTTGAGCAGTACTACCATCAGCCTGCCGTAGACTGGGACACAAGTCAGGTAGCTAGCCACACTGATCACTCGTACATGGGTTCCTCAACCTCAGTTACACAGACCAGACTGACAATTTATCTAGTGTCAGATGCCTTAATCCCGTAAAGGGTGGCCACAAACAAATAACCTTCACGTCACTCTGCCTTCTGCCATTAGTCTGCCCTCCCTCCAGCCCACAACCCTTCCTTCATATATCTCTCCATCTCATTCTTGATCTCCCCCTTCACAGCTCCTTCCTCCACCTCACACACATACATTCTTCTAGTTAGTCTCTCATTCTCCAACCCCTCAACATATCTAAACCATCTCAAACTAATTCTCTTAACACTTTCATTCACATCCACATCAACACCACATTGCTCTAAACCATCTCAAATTATTTCTCGTAACTCTTTCATTCACATCCACACCAACACCACAACGTTCTTTCACTTTCTTCTTTGTCTGTCTGTCTCTTTTTGTGACTCCAAATGCTCCAGTAATAAATCATTTCTACTGCACTCACTCTTGACGTTTGTCCTTCAAACTGTCTGGAACTACTACATGATATACATCTCAATTTATGCATCTTTATTCGTCTCTTTTAGGATAGGGGAACCAAGCACTTGTAGTATACTGATTACACTAACCTTCTAAGGTAATAATTAACTTGTTTTTTCCTAGAACAGAGAGATTTTAGGAAGGGAAGAGATTGTATAGATCAGATATTCATTCTTAGATCTTTAGTGGAAAAGTTTCTAGAGAAATGAATGAAGTTGTAGGTGGCTTTCATGGATGTGGAGAAAACATATGACGGGGTGGATAGACAAGGACTGTGGAAAGTATTAAGAATGTATGGAGTAAATGCAAGTTCCTGAATGCCGTGAAGAGTATGTGAAGAGTATGTATGAGGGTGCTAAAGCTGTAGTCCGTGTGGTTAGTGAACTGAGTGAATTTTTTTATTTGAAGGCTGGATTGAAACATGGATGTGTCATGTCTCCATGGTTGTTCAATCTGTATATGGATGGGGTTATAAAAAAGATACAAGGTAGGAGAGTGGATGCTGGAGCGGCACTAATGAGAGAGGGCAGTGTTTGGAAACTCCCTGTACTGTTGTTTGGAGATGATACTGTGTTGTTAAGTGAAGACAAAGGGGATTTGCAAGGCTTCGTGAATGAGTCTGGGTGAGTGTGTAAGAAATGGAATCAAAAGATGACTGTAGGAAAGAGTAATGTTAGTGTCTTCGAGAGAAATGAAGTCACTGAATGTACACTGAGGCTGGATGAGGAGGAAATGGAATATGTGAGTGCGTTTAAGTACGTGGGTAGTGTTATGATTAAGGATGGAGGTTTAGAGGGTGAAGTGCTTGAAAGGGTACAAGAAGGAAAAAAGGTTGCTGGTTCTTTGAGAGCAGTGGTAAGAAAAAAGGAAGTGAGCATGGAAATGAAAAAGTTCCAGCATGACAGTATCTGATACCAACTCTAATGTATGTAAGTGAAGCTTGGATCTTGTTGGATGGACACAAGTCAAGAGTGGAAAAGTGGAAATGAGTTATTTGAGAGGAGCATATGGAGTCACATGGAGAGGCACACTGACAAATAAGGAAGTGAAGGAGTGCTGTGGTGTGGATGTGGATATGATAGGAAGCTTTAGGAGAAACACGCTGAGGTGGTTTGGCCATGTAGAGAGGATGGAGAGTGAGAGATCGACGAGGAGAGTGTATGTAAGTGAGGTGGAGGGGGGGAGAGGGAGGGGGAGGCCAAAGATGAGATGGGGAGATGGAGTGGAGTGGTATGTGAGCGAAGGGGTGCGAGCTGGGAGCATTGCAGTGAAATGGCGGGGGACAGGACGACATGGAGGCGATTAGTTTTTGGCCACCCTTTACGGGATTAAAGCGTCTGGAAGTAGATAGACAGATAGATTATCAGGATGGGAAGAAGTCCTCGTTGGGTGAGGTGCATCATGAAAGAACAGTTGTTGTTATGATTCTGAATGGATTGAAACGATGGGGAAGGTACAAGACATAATTAGGAATGTAAAGCACAGTATGTGGGCGAAAGTCTTGGGGCATGAAAGAATAAGAGCACAGGAAGTATTTGCCTTACTGATAAAAGTCATGGGATTGTGTGAGGGTGTGCATAGACGTGAATGTAAGATTGATGAACTGTAGGATGAGAGTAGAGAGGTACGTGAGAGTAGAGAGAGAGGTACGTAGTAGAGTGTAAAGTCATACAAATTTGATAAAGCGTAACAAAATGCCAGCTGCTGGTGGTGTCCCTTCAGTTCCTCAAATGGGATATTTGAGAGTGGAAAGGTCACAGGAGGTAAAGGTAGGAATCCATGACAGCGGTAATGAATCTAAAAAGTCGAACAAATGAAGGATGAGGCACAAAAATCTCTAGAATCTTGTTGGTAAATATACTGACCTGGAAAGAAGTAAACTCTTGGAAAAGAATGAAAAATCAGGTGAAGGAGACAGTAAAAGGAGAGAACTGAACAAAGTAGGAAAAAAGGAGGTGAAATGTTTATTTTATAAAAATTTCACCTCTCCAATTCAGTGATATACTTTTCATTCTTGTTATCTTCAAACAATTATAATCAGCTCTGGAGAGTGTTTTTTGAACTGGAGAGTTTAGATATACAGTAGCCTTCATTTACATTTTCATTACAAGTGGTTCCCCAAGAAGAGAATGTAATTGTATAGAGGTAGTATATAAATCAATGAAACACGTCATCAGATTGGAGGGTTAAAAATGTAAATGATGACCGTGAGACAATAGTGTATAAATTTGTTACTGTAGATTTACAGTATTTGGTGAGATGGTGACAGGGTGTGATAAGGTTGGAGAAATTGTTATACTCATAAAAAACAAGCACAGTAGCCGACAACCTGCTACTGAAGATGTGCGAGTGTCATATTCTACGGGTGTCGAGCACCGCGATTCAAAAAATCGTTAATGAGTGACTGATGAACAGCCTAGTACCTAGCAATGCTTCCGTATCTAGTAATGAGGTTTTTCATCTAACTGTGCGGCCACATATTACTTGAAGATATTGGATGAAAATGTGGTCGTAATTGACAAATGGAGGCAATATGATATTACGTTATCAGTTAGAATACAAGACACTTTAAAATATTCAGTCTGAGTCATGTACACATTTATTTATCACGACACAATTTACATAATGCCGGTCAATATTTGTGAGTTTACATAGTCATTACAGTGTGGTGACGTACTTTTTTTTCTTGCTACAACCAGGCTTTTTTGTTTGTTTGTTTGTGTGTGTGTGTGTGTGTGTGTGTGTGTGTGTGTGTGTGTGTGTGTGTGGTGAGACGTTTCTAATTAGTGGTTATATACAGTCTCAGTGGTTGGCGGGGGCGCTCACCATCCACTCACTCCATGTAGTGCTGCCCTCGGGTGCCTGCCCATTACTCTCTTCTTTCTTCCCATGCTTCCACTTCCGTCTTTCTTTCCTTTATTCTTTCCTCTTCCTCTTTGTCTACGGGTAAGTCTCCACTGAGCGAAAAGCTAAATGGTTTCCTGTACACCAGGAAACCATTTGCTACACTTAGTGGTAACCATACAACCAAGTTATGGCACCTGGTGGTTTAGTGGGCAATCAAGGCGCCCTAATCGGACTAAGCCGGTGCAGGTTTATATCCAAGGGATGGTTGGGGTTTATTGCTCACGTAATGCCACTCAGGGATGAGTGAGCCTGGTCACTGTCATCTTAAATGCCTCGGCCTCCTAGCTTCTCATAGGGCAACACTGGATTAGATGATGAATGAATGAATGAATGAATGATATACAGTCTTCACTTACATTAAAATTATAGGGTCATATAAACCTGATTAAAATCATCTGGAGGAAATGAACAATACGTCATCGTGGTGAGGTGGTAATACACTTGCACTTCTCAACCAGTCTTTAACTACTTGACTCTGGCCACGCATTCCCACTTAATTCTTGCTGCTAAAAAATTATTTACTTTAGGTCTTTTCGAACTGAATGATGTACAGTAGCATTAGAGTTCATTTGCTCCTTCCCTGCTGGAATGGTTTCTCGAGCTGAATAAAATCGTCTGCATGAAGCAAGAACAAAGCAATTACAATGCGATCTCGGCGGATACTTTGCCTGTTGATAGTATTCATTGTTGGATTTTGTCCACAGGCAGAAATTGTCGCAGAAAGCAGATGGACTGCAGCACGGTCTGAAGTCTTGGTCCGATCTAAAGCAGCAGCAACTAAAGAAGTGACAAGCGTTTTTCATGCTCGTTGGCGTTTCAGAGGAGGAGTTGCAGCCGAAAAGGAAAGACTTGTTATATTTGTACAATCGTCACCTGTTTCATTTCCATCACTAGTTGGGCTTTTCTCCAGCTCCACTATTTCCTCTCTTACTGCTCGATGATATTCCTCACGCTCTCTCCTCTCCTTTTCAGTCTATTGTGTTTATTCTCTGTCATCGTTCTTTCCGGTGGAATTTGACATCAATACCCAGCATAGAGCCTCGCCTCCCTTTCTCCCTCTGAGCCACGAAAACTTATCCTCACGATTTTTGATGGGGTCAAAGGCATTCGTGTGTGCTTCGTCAAAGAGATCTTTCGTCTGTTCTTGGAAGTTCTTTCTCTTTTTCTCCTTTCTTTCTGTGTTCCGGCTTTTACTCTTCTCCAGTTTTCTGCTTTCCTTATAGATTCGATTTTAGGGATACGATTCCCTGGCGCAGATGCAGAAATGCAGACTCTCTCCCAGAATTCCCCTAGCTCCTCAAACAGAACACATGCTGAATCCCTCAGTGTTCGTGTCTCTTGTTTGCATCAGGTAGAAAAGTTGTGCTAACACTTCTCCACAAGAATGTAACTTACTTGCAAGTAGTCTTTCACTTGGTTGGCCAACAACCCAAATCTTGGTTTGCTCCTGCTTCTCATCGCTGGGGTTGGTAATTTTACTTCAGTCATAACTCAAATGATAAATCCCTGAAAAAAAACAAAAACAAATATGGGTATTACTGGAATATAACCTCCAATGAGGTAGGCCTAAAGCAAACGCTTTTTTCAAATTACAAAAAAAAAAAAAAAAGTTTATCACAACAACAAACTTTGGGTATGATGCGGCACCAGTGAATATAATCCAGTTCGGATGAATTTTGGTGTCTGAAGAGTTTACACCAAAACTCAAAATATACACTTCCAACAAACAAAATAATGCAGAATTAATTTTCCCAATTAGTAATAAGGACCATCCTGTCTTTGACTGAAGTGGAAGACCTGTAAACTTTTTATCAACGAAATACAAGTATTATCTATATATCTATCTATCTATCCATCTCTCTCTCTCTCTCTCTCTAGAATATATATATATATATATATATATATATATATATATATATATATATATATATATATATATATATATATATATATATATATATATATATATATAAGGGCTGATCGAGAAATAAAAAATGCATTAGTATTCTGGCTCACCTTTTTTCTATTATAAAATTGCAATCTAGAAACATTTTGTTTAATGAAGTTTTTTTTTATTTGTGCACACCTTCCTTTCCAAAATCCAACATTTGTGTATTTATGCTTCCCTTTTTATAGAAACAAGCCTTTCCGAAGAGAACTAATTTATTTAAACTGTAATATCCATCACTAATATTATAGCAGAGAGGACAGAAGATGGCCAGGATGTGGTTCTTAGTGGTGACGCCAGGCATAGCCTCCCTGTGCTACAGCCTGGACCTTATGTAGCCGTCCCAGGCCTCCTTCCCGCACATAGCTGCCGCTGCCTCTGTGACCAGCTTCACGCACCGCTCGGTGGACTGGGTGTGGCAGGGGAACTGGGAGCATCATCGGGCTTTTCCAGGAAACCCTGGATATCTACCTTGGACAGAGAGCAGTTGAAGATAGGCTCATCCACCTGCCCTGGCTGCCAGGTGATGAGGTTGGTCAGGCTGGATGCCGAGAGGTGCAGCTTTGCGGTGACTCTTGGTTGGACACTAATTCACTTCCTCCAGCCCTCCCTCACCCGTGAAGAGCTGCACCTGCTCTTCCTGCTCCAGAAACTTGCTCTCCTCCTCCTCCTTCCTCCTTTTCTTCAACTCTGCCTCCTTCTCAGCAGCTTTCCTCTTGGCAGCTTTATGTTTGTGTTCAGACTCCTCTTTGCCATCGCTTCCCATCATTATGTCGGACTTCTCCCCCTTCTTAGCTCTCTGACAATACAACCACCTCAGCTCTATCACCGGGATCTTGCTGGCCTGGAGACAGGAGCACTTGATTTGTGCTCTGGCCTGGCACTCCTGCTTGCCAGGGCAGGCAGACCCAGGCTCCTGGCACAGCATGATGGTGCAGTAGCAGGTGGTGATATCCAGCAAACTTGTCCAGCAGGATCACCACCTTCTTTTCTGCCTTGTTCGCCCTCTTCCAGGCCACGTTCTCCACCCTCTTCCACAACCTCACAACTTTGGTCGCAAGACTTTTCTGGATTATCACCGTAGAGCAGGAATTGACATTAGATCTGTGCCACTGCGTCACGATGAGAGAGGAACCAGCTGTCTCACAGTTTCTCAGATTGATGTCTTGCTTCACTAAATCTTTCTTAACCATTAGTTTCTCCTTGATTAGAATCCATCACTGGATCACAGCTCTCAAAGTTGGTGCTTCTCTCAGGTCAGCCTCAGTCCCTTTGCCAAAAAAATTACTTAACTTGCTGCCAGTGTGTTTCCTGGTCTTTGACAAAGCCTTAGAGCCCTCTGAGATGCCCATCTGAAATAGAAATCATGCAGTATTATCATGGATTTTATCAAGATGGTTTCATCCGATATACACAGCAACACAGAAAGTACCTGCCAAAGTTAAAATCAAAGAAGGCTTTTAAAGCTTTACTGGAGCTATACCGTCACCTGTGAGTTGTAAGATAAGACAAGCAGATTTTTTTAGTAAACGTACTGTATGTTTCCAAGCCTTTTGAGAGACGCAGTTAGTGAATTTCAAAAGAAAAGATCATGACTCTACCTCTGTAAATAAGATTTTTATGCACCTTCGCAGTTTCGTGTACATATACGAGCTCTCATTATGTGATTTATGTGGTTTTTCATTGACATTCATCGCGCCACTACTTATTAGGAATACCAAAGCCGTCCCAAGACCCTTTGAAACCTATCCTGCATCGGAGGCTCCACTTCAAGTATTTCAGACGGCATATGCATTTTAACCATATTCTGGATGAAGCTGCATCATATACGTAGTTTTGAAATGGTCCTAACTCTTACAGTATGCATCCAACATCTTAAATTTCATCTCAAACGATTTTTCTTAACGAGACGATTCAGAAGAGGTGCAGGTCAACATATCTACAAGTATTTGTTTTCAATTTCAAAAATTGGGTAAAATGAGAAAAACAAAATTTTCACTCGCAGTTTTGGAAAGCTACAAATCTTTGTGTTTCAAAATAAGCCTCAGATGCGTGTTTAGCATGTAATTTTACATTAAAAAAACGATGGGCCAAAATCTAAATGTGCATTTTTCCATTCTCACTGACATCGTGATCAGCCCTACTATATATATATATATATCTATATATATCTATAATCTCATCTCATCAGCCGTTTGAGTGTCCACTGCAGGACCGGCCTATCCCTGCCGAAGCAGGGACGATACAGCCAATGTATCTCAACCAAGTGTAGGGTGAGAAGTGCTTGTAAGTGTAGTTGTAGTGTTGGAGTGGATTTGGATGTGTGTGTAGTCTGTGAGCCAAGTGTCATCGGCCCGCGCAAGCCGACTGGGTGCAAGCATACTTTATAGTATGTGACACTGGTTCAACCACAGCACTCCTTGTGTCCGCCAATGCAGGATGTGGCCAGAAAAACGCTCCCAAAGTTTATTACCCTGGCGGGGTGCAAACCCTTGTTCTTCAGTGTACGAAAATGCACACTTTACCACTGTACCACAGAGGCTCCATATACTGTATGTATATATATATATATATATATATATATATATATATATATATATATATATATATATATATATATATATATATACGAGTATATATATATTCATCATCATCCAGATCTTCATCCAGATCTGGGGCAGGGTGAGGAGTAGCAATGTCCAGACCGCCCAAATATGCCTAATCCAATGGGCCACGCTTCCGTTCTCTCACCATTCAAACTCCCAGAATCCTGGCCGTATCTGATACGCCAAAAACATTCACCACGTTCTGTAACTTCACATAAACGTATCCGAAAGAGTAAGTCCCGACGCTGTCACGTTAAAAAGGGTTGCCAAATGCCTGATCATGCGCTTCTCACAATATTCATCCAGTCAGCTCGATCTCTTGTCAGTCCCCTTGTCATAAAAGACTTTGTAGTTACTTGTAGTGGAGTTTTATATATATTAGACTTGGGACGAGCGGTTGTTATACTTGAGTAGCTTTGTAAGTAGATAATCTTCTTTCCCATTTGTCATGTAGTGACAGGAGAGGTAAAGAATAGTATGGGACTATTTTTATTTGTCTTGGAAATATTAACAAAGTCTCTCACACAGAGCGGAGTATAAAGTAGAGTCCCGCTAGCTATCTCTCTGTCTCGCTCTCTCTGTCTCTCTCTCAAGTTGCTAAGCCCTTCTCCCTGCGACCTGTCTGTTCTATGGCTAGCTTCTTTCTGCCCTCTCTTTCCTAAATTCTGGTGAAACAGGAGACGTATCACGTGTGTTCCTTGTGAGTGGAAAGTTCTAGAAGCCTGTGTGTGAGTATGTGTGTATGTGTGTGTATGGTCACTAAGGCTTTGTTCACCAGTGATTGCTGACAACTAACTGCATCATCTCCTTACTGGCCACTTCGTAATCTGTCGTCAGCTTTCCTCAGTGTAATTTGGAAGATCATTTCCCATTCCCAGGCTCGCATAGAGCTGTCTATCTATCTATTTATCTATCTATCTATTATGATTTGTAATTATAATATGGAGTCCTAACACCCTAGCCTCACCGACTTCCAAACCTCTCTTCCTCACACACTCATCCACCATATCTCTCCACCTTCTCCTTGGCCTACCTTGCCTTCTCCCTCCTTCAAATTCGCTCAGATATATTTTTCTCACCCCTCTGTTGTTATCAATTCTCTCCATGTGACCATACCATCTCAGTTCACTCTCTTCGATTCTGGTCTCTCCAGACTTCCTTGCTCCACATCATTCACGAATCACATTATTTCGTACCCTATCCACCCTCTGTACTGCACATACATTCCTCAGCATTCCGATCCTCACTGCTCCCACTCTTGACTTTTCATTTTCATACCACACCATAGTCTCACATCCTTAAGTTAAAGATGACACTAACACTCCTTCATGTAAGCCTCGTGCAGCTGCAACACTCAAGCCTCTGTTTCTTATTAAGGCCTTCATTGCACCAGGTACTTTTCTTCCTTGTGTCACTCTACTTTCCACTTCTTTTGCACATTTTCCTCTCTTTTCTATCACTGTACCCAGGTATTTGAACTCTCACCAATTCCAGTGTCTCTCCATTCACTGTAACATCGCACTGGGAGTCACCTTCTCTCTCAATATCCATCACCCTACTTGTTTCTGCATTTCCTCTCAAGGCATGACGCCCACAGACATCAGCAAAACTCTGCACTAGTCTACTAACTTCTTGTCCGGTATTGCAAGAAGTATCTAATCATCAGCATACAAGAAAACTGAGATATTCCATCCATCACCATTCATTACCAACGCCATCCCCCTCTCCATTACTCGTGTGTTTACTTCTTTCATCATTCCATCCATATAATATATTGAACAACCATGAGGACATCACACAACCTTGTCGCACGCCCACACCGATTATGAACCATTCACATATATGTCCATTAACAATTACACATGCTTCACTATCATCATAAAAAGCTCTTTACGGCACCTAGCAGCTTACCATCTACACCGTACTTGCGGAAAACCTTCCACAATCCTTCTCTGTCTACCTTGTCATATGCTTTTTCCAGATCCATGAATACCATAAACACCTTATGGTCCTTCTCACAAGCGTTCTCCACTATTTGTTTCTGCAAATCTTTGTTCCACACATTCTCTGCCACTCCTAAAGTCACCCTGATCATTACTCACAAGGACTTCTGATATCTGTCTTACCTTCTTTATAATAATTCTTCCATATACCTTCCTTCCCACAATCAATACACTTATGTCACGATAAATCTTGCACTCACTTCGCTCACCTTTATTTTTGTACAGGGGTACAGTGACAGCCTTTTTCCACTCTGTTGGTACAGTTTCATTCATCCATGCCTTCTTACTTACCTCCAATAAACACTTCATTCTGCTCTCTCCACTGCATTGAACGATCTCTGCATACACCTCATCAACCCCAGCTCCTTTGCCATTTTTCAGCAGCTTCACAGCGCTCTTCACCCGTGCAAGTGTCACGTTTCCTGGCACTGCATTCTTTTCTGCACATCCCCCAAACCAATCATGTTTACAGTGGCTCTGCTCTTTCTATTCCCATTCATCAGGCTTTCTAAATATTCTTTAAAGCTGGTCCTAACTTCTTCCCCATGTGTCAGTAATCTACCACCTAGATCCTTCACACCTAAACTCTTATTTCCACTTTCACTTCTACATTTCCGCACCTCTTTCCAGAATAACCTCCTGTTTTCAGAGTAGTTTGCATTCATTTTTCCTCCTCGATCATCATTTACTTCCTTCTTTTTCCTTTTCACTAGTCTCTGTACGTGCTTCTTGCTCTCAATATATACAGTTCTTATATCAAATTAACCCCTATCCTGTAACCACTTTAGCCACTTCTTCTTTTCCTCCACTGCTTTCTTAACCTCTTCTTCCCACAATTATAAACCTTTCTTCTTTGTTGTTAATCTTGCCACACCACACACCGCTTTAGCATTTTTAACAAAGCAATCCCCATATGCATTCCACAGGCTGTCCAGATCCATTTCATTCCAATTCACTGATTCTAACTCCTCCAATACTTTGGTCCTGTATTCATCTGCCATTTCTTTGATCTTCAGTTTCTCGACTTTCAGTCTTTCTCCCTGACTGCTCCTCTCTCTCCCGGTCCACCTCACTCCTCTCAGTTTGATCTTGCATACCACAGTCATATGATCTGACAGACCTCCACATCTTTCTCTCACGGCCCTCGTATCAGCAACCATTCCCATCATCGAGCTCCCTACGAACATGTAAGCAATCAGGCTCCTTTCAACACGATCCTCGTTCCCTCTATACCATGCATATTTATGTCCATCTTTGTGTCTGAAATACGAGTTACAAATGCACACATGTCCTCCAGTCGCTTCTCATTATCATTTTCTGCTGGTACTCCATTACAATCCATTATGTTATCCTCAGGACCAGTGCCCACTCTTCCATTCATATCGCCCAGTACGATCACTTTATAACACTTGGGCATTTCTCCCACTGCTTCATCCACCTCATCCAAAAAAATGTCTTTACCTCTTTCACTCCTGTCCTCACACGGTGCATACGCTACAATGACAGCCACTTTCACCTTCACAAACTTGAACTTGATGTATATACACCTCGAGCTTACACATTTGTAATCTCTCATTCCACTCTGCCACACCTCATTCATCAACAAAGCAACTCCTTCCTTGCATCTTCCTCGCCCATTCGTGCCCAATCTTACACCTTTCACACCCTCCCACTCCTCCACTTCACACCCTCCCACTCCTCCACTTCACACCTTTTCATCTTTGTTTCACACAGTGCCATGACGCCATATCTCGTACTCTTGAACACATTCACCACTTCCACCCTCTTGCTGTCCTCATTCACACCTCTCACATTCTGCATGGCCATGCGAATCTGCCCATTTGGTTGGGGCCCTGGGCAGGTATTGGAATATTCAAGGCTCTCTGAAACAACACCCATGATTAAGTAATTTTAGATAGGGGAATCTGGGGGGACACTTAACCCAGACAAAAACCCCGGTTATATGGTTACCACCCAGTATACAGTACTGGGTACAGGAAACCATTTGGCTTGTCACTCAGTGTAGAGACAATAAGGCCCCCCTACACTGAGTGAGTGGATGATGGGCGGCCCCATCCACCATCTGCTGTACTAAATACAACAATACTGTTATACGACAATTGTAAAGGCGTAGGTTAATATCTCTTTTTGCCTGGTGTGACCTGTTTGAGTGCTGGTTACCACGACCACAGTGCACTGTGCTGTCACACACTCTCCACCTCCTGGCTGGTGAAGTTGAGCACTGCCGCAATTGCATTCAATATCAGCTGTCGGGACTCTGCATGTGAACTCATCATGTATTTTAAAACCACATTTTTCAGATACTCCAAGTTCTCACCTTCTCGCGATACAATGCAACGATGTTTCCCAGCCTCCTCCTCCAGTGCTTCTATGGTACCCTGCTGTGCCTGTTGTCTCATTATAGCAGCCATCTGCACACCCACATTGTGGTCTCCAGCTACCTCTTTTCTCGCCACAACTGGCTCACTTCTTGGTCACGGTGTGCCAGCTCCTCCAGGCGGTGCGGCAGTGGCCCCTCACCACCGCTCACCTGGGAGAGCAGTGCAGCTGTTGCCTCCAGGCTTCCCACACCACTGTGAGATGGTGCCCTTTGGGCTTGATGCAGCTACTCCGTCAGACGCTGAATCTCCTGATCTCGTTCAGTAAGTGTAGTGAGGGATCGCTTTTGTTGTTGTGACAGCTGCTGCTCCAGGGCAGCAGCTGTGGTTCTGTGCTCACTTTCAGTTCTTCGTATCTGATTACACTTGTCAACAAAATTTAAAAAGTGTTATGGTTCTAGTATATTTTTAGGTGATTCTAAGCAACATGAACCTGTAAATTTCGAATATGATATCCAATTTTCGCCAGCACGTCCAGTTTCCGAGAACCATTATACCATAGGAAAATTTGCTCGTGTGTTGGAAAATCCGATTCGACTCCAGTAATACAGACAGATATACCTTATCAAACTGCATCCAGCTAGTAATTGTGGCGGTTATATCAGCTTTAGTTAAGTACCTGAACCACAAGATATTTAGCAACTCAGTGCGAATCAGCCACAGCCGAAAGTCGGGGAAAATTTTCCCACCATAAAGCAGATGATTTTTTTTTTTTTTACACCAATATATGCAATGGTAATCTTATACGTGCTAGTATTCCAGTTAAGCTTTTCTTTACTCTTACAGTGCCTTGATCTGTGTTCAAGTTATGAATGCATCAGACTCTTTCTGCTGCATCTGCGGGTTCTTTACACCTGAAAGCCTGAAGAGACCAATTACAAGTAATGTTAGAAGTGCTTACAAACATTACTTCAAATGTCCTGATGGTAATCAAGACAAGAAGTGGGTATCCCGTTTGGCATGCAAGCTCTGTGTAAACCACATGAAATGGCCATCAGGTATGACTTGCTGTACCAGCGGTTTGGCGTGAACCAAATTATCACTGTCCTGACTGCTACTTTTGCCTAACACCAAAGGGAATTCAATGAAAATTCGGTCCAAGATCAGGTATCCTTACGTACCTTCTCTAAGGCAAGCACCCCATGGCCCTGAGCTTCCAGATCCAGATCCTTCATTACGTGCCACAAGTGAATCACAATCCAGTGAGGAGGAGTGTTGCATGGATGCCGACTTTCAAGAAGATTTAGAGAGCAAGGAGCCACACCTCATCAGTCAGGTAGAGCTGCATGACCTTATAAGAGACCTTAACTCCCCGAAGGAGAAAAATGATTTCCCTGGATTTCGACTCAAGCAACGGAACATGCTACAAGGTGGAATTTGTACCACCACCTTCCATTATAGACATGAAAAGCTCTTCATGTACGTCAAGATAGATGACATGATTTGTTACTATTATGATGTTGTATCGATAATGCAGCACCTTTGTAAGTCTCGCCTTATCAAAAAGGAAAATGGCGGTTGTTCATAGATTCTGGGAAGAATGCCCTGAAGGCAGTCCTTCATAATGGAAATGAGCT
>NC_136983.1:26399133-26779133 GCF_032717465.1 Coenobita brevimanus | reverse complement strand
TGAATCCTCTTACTTTCTCTATACTCATTTCAAAGCCAAAGGTGGCTGTTGTGTATATATACGCAACGACTTATCTTGCTCTCGTGTTCCTGAGCTCGATTCTTCTGAATTCTCTACACTCTGGCTTCGGCTTTCCTGTCATTCTCTGACTAAATATATCTGTGCTGTTTACTTATCCCCTAATTCTACTGACTATCAAAAATTCTTCGACTATCTTACTTCTACGATGGAACACATTCTATCCATTTCTCCTTTCTCTGAAATCTCCATTCTAGGAGATTTCAATGTTCACCACCACCTTTGGCTCTCCTCTCTTTTCACGGATCCACGTGGTGAACAAGCCTACATCTTCACTATCCTTAATGACCTAGAGCAGCTTGTACAGCACCCTACCCGTATCCCTGACCGCCTTGGAGAGAGCTCCAACATACTTGACCTCTTCCTCACAACTAATCCTTCTGCTTACTCTGTTAATCTTTTCTCTCCGTTGGGCTCCTCCGATCGCAACCTTATTACCTTAACCTGTCCTATCACTCCGGTGCGGCCTGTGGACCCTCCAGGGAAACGTCATCTGTGGCATTTTGGAGCCACGGACTGGGAGGCCCTCAGGCAGTACTTCTTTGATTTTCCCCGGAATGATTATTGCCTCCATGGCCGGGAGCCATCTGAGTGTGCCTTGTGCATTACGGAGGTTATTCTCTCGGGCATGGAAGCATACATTCCCTTCTCATATCCTTTGACTAATGCAAGAAAGCCTTGGTTTAATCACACTTGTTCTAATGCTGTCCACAACAAGGAGAGGGCCTACAAAAGGTACCGGAGCCAACTCACCCCTGAATCACATCATCTTTACGTTTCTGCCCAGAATTGTGCTAAGTTTGTTCTTCGCTCTACTAAAAATAATTTCATCCATACTAAATGCTCCTAACTCTCCAACTCGAATTCTTCCCGCTCCTTCTGGCACCTTGCCAAAAATCTTTCTAACAACTTTACCTCATCATCCTTCCCTCCTCTTTTCTACTCTGATGGTTCTGTAGCTATTTCTTCTACTGATAAAGCAGATCTTTTCACACAGATTTTCCCCTCCAATTCCACATTAGACGATTCCGGTGCTGTTCCTCCATCACTTCCCCCCTCTGACTTCCTCATGGCTGACATTAAAATTTCTTCAGTTGATGTATTTTCTGCCATCGCTGGCCTCAGTACTAACAAGGCATATGGGCCTGATGGGGTCTCTCCTGTTGTTCTCAAGAACTGTGCTTCTGTGCTTACACCCTGCCTAGGCAAACTCTTTTGCCTTTGTCTGTCAACTTGTACCTTTCCTTCTTGCTGGAAGTTTGCTCTCATTCAGCCAGTCCCAAAGAAGGGTGACCACTCCCAACCCTCCAACTATCGTCCAATTGCTTTAACGTCCTGTTTTTCAAAAGTTTTCGAATCAATTCTCAATAGAAAAATTTTAAGGCATCTTTCCTCTCACAACCTTTTTTCCGATCATCAGTACGGGTTCCGTCAGGGACGCTCCACTGGCAATCTTCTCACCTACCTTTCAGACTCCTGGTCATCCTCCTTTCGGGACTTTGGCGAAAGCTTTGCCATTGCACTTGACATCTCAAAGGCTTTCGATCGAGTCTGGCATAAATCTTTAATTTCCAAACTGCCCTCTTACGGTTTCTATCCTTCTATCTGTGCCTTCATCGCTAGCTTCCTTTCTGGTCGTTCTATAGCCGCTGTTGTAGACGGCCATCGTTCTTCTCCTAGATCTATCAACAGTGGTGTTCCTCAGGGCTCTGTCCTATCACCAACTCTCTTCCTTTTATTCATCAATGATCTTCTAAGCTGTACATCTAACCCTATCCACTCATACGCTGATGACTCCACCCTTCACCTTTCCATTCGATTCCCGCAAAGCCCATCTCAACAGTTGCTTTAAGAAACAAGGGATGAGGCTATGGCACACCTAATGTCCGACTTGGCTCATATGTCTGACTGGGGTAAAAATAATATGGTTGTTTATAATGCATCTAAGACTCAGTTCTTACACCTATCAACCCGACAAAATCTTCCACAGGTATACCCACTAATGTTTAATAATATTCAGCTTAATCCTGCATCATCCTTGAACATGCTTGGGGTTTCATTTACTCAGGACTTATCTTGGAAAGATCATATTACATCTCTTGTAAAATCTGCTTCCAAGAGATTGGGTGTGCTAAGCCGACTCCGCTCTTTCTTTACCCCTGCACAATTGTTGACTCTATACAGGGGTTTTATCCGCCCCTGTGTGGAGTACAACTCTTATGTGTGGGGAGGCTCCCCACATACAGCTCTTCTCAATAGGGTGGAGTCAAAGGCTTTTCGTCTCATTAACTCTCCTCCTCTTACTGAGTCCCTTCAACCTCTGTCTCATCGCCGCACTGTTGCATCTTTATCTCTTTTCTATCGCTACTTTAATGGTCACTGCTCCTCTGAACTGTCTGCTTGCATTCCTCCACCTCTACGACGGGCGCGTAGCACCCGTCTGGCAGCAAACTCTCATCCCTTTTCTGTCCAACTCTCTAATGCAAGAGTTAACCGTTACTCCCAGTCTTTCATTTATGCAACAGGTCAGCTTTGGAACTGTCTCCCTCTGTCTGTATTTCCTGCTGCCTATGGTCTCCAGTCTTTCAAACGCAGTGTGTCCAGGCATCTCAAAATGATCGGATCTTGAATTTGGCTCTCTGTTGTATTTTGTTTTTCTCTTGGAGGGAACTGTTACTGCTGGCTCATGGCCTTTGGTTCCTGCTTCCTCGCATAAAAAAAAAAAAAGAGGGGCTGAGAGGGAGGGGCCAGAGAGAGAAGGGAAAGTGGGTGGGGGGACGAGTGACGGTGTTGGGGTGGAGTGAGGGAAGGGAGGGAGGGTAGGTAGGGGAGGGATAATGAAGAAGTGGTGGTCACATTATTTGTCTATTTTCTTTCATTCAGGGCATGATATAAAGGAGTTAATATTCGGTAGATAATGCTGCATTACATCTTGTATAACGGCGTCAGATAACAAGCTTTAGATAGGTGGTGATATCAACTGCTGGCTCGTTAGAGAAATATATTGACGAGTCAGATCAAATATTAGTGTGGAGCCAGATATTTGTGTGTATCCGTTATTTTGACTTCGGACGCAGAATGGAATCTGGATGACTTTGACTTCCGTAATGTTTAATAAAGAAACGTCCTCTAGCCTTACATGTAATTGATTTTGGAACTAGATTTCATATGCAACCTTTGACATGGCTGTGTCCAAAGTAAATATGATCATCCTCTTGGTATACACTCCCTCTATACAGTCACCATCATGTCAACTATTTTATGGCATATCTTTATGAAAAGGCTATTTAAGATAACTGTGCATAATAGAAAAATAAATTTGATGTCTGTGCACATGGGTGGATGTAATTACGATATCCCTCATAAAATGTTAGAAGGAAAATATAACAAAATCCTACCCAAACTCCCCAAATATATCTATGTTAATGTTTACCGACGTTGGTAAAGCCGAAGCAACAAGGAAAGCATTAGTAAGTAGTCCAGTGGCCTCCTACCTCATATAACCTCTTGCAGTCTTCGCGGCAGCGAGGAAACAGTGTTGTTGATGGTTTGCTGGTTTCGTCTGAACAGCTCCCGCTCGTCCTTGGTGTGCTGGAGGAGGCGGGCCTGTGTCCTCTCGTTCTCTGGCTCCCACGCGTTGACAATCTGGTCGCACACAGTCTTGATGGCTCTGCACTAATGGTTGACCTGTCACGTCAGTATATATCTCTAACGAGCCAGTAGTTGATATCACCACCTATCTAAAGCTTGATATCTGACGCCGTTATACAAGATGTAATGCAGCATTATCTACCGAATATTACCTCCTTTATATCATGCCCTGAATGAATGAAAATAGACAAATAATATGACCACCACTTCGCATTTCATTCTCCCTCCCCTACCTCCCCTCCGTCCCTCCCCTCCCTCACACCGCACATAAAGGAGCCAGGCTGAGGCACGGTGTACCGGATAATAGATGATTTTTTATGACCACGACTGTGCGTGGTAGATTATTAACCCATGGGGATGAAGTAAGGACCAGATGGATGGAAAGAATATTTTGAAAGCCTGTTGAATGGGAATAGAGAGAGCAGAGCCACTGTAAACATGATTGGTTTGGGGGATGTGCAGAGAAGGAATGGAGTGCCAGGAAATGTGACACTCACACGGGTGAAGGACGTTGTGAAGCAGCTGGAAAATGCGAAAGCAGCTGGGGTTGATGAGGTGTATGCAGAGATGATTCAGTGTAGTGGAGAAAACGGAATGAAGTGCTTTTTGGAGATATATAAGAAGGCTTAGGTGAGTGAAACTGCGGCTGCAGAGTGAAAAAAAGCTGTGATTGTACCAGAAGGTGTTTATTGCACTTTTGTATCTGGAAAAAGCATGTGGCAAAGTAGGCAGAGAAGGATTGTGGAAGGTTTTGCGCATGTACAGTGTAGATATTAAGCTGCTAGGTGCCGTCAAAGGTTTATATATTTTTTTTATTTTTTTTTTTAATGTGCTCGACTCTGGGCATAGGCTTCACAGCCTGCTCTCAAGGCCCAGTAGTTCTCCTCATATCATACACCTTTACATGTCACCACTTCGGCGCTAACACCCAGGACTGGTGTATTGGTATTAGCGGGGGAACAGAATTTCTACAACATGTCGGCGGGTCTTCTTGTAGATCGGTAAAGTCTGCTTAACATGAAATTCAAATCCTTAAACTGTTCCCTGCCCCAGCGAGGATTTGAACCTGGGTTCTTGCAGGACCGCAGGCCATGATGATAGTGACGCGTGTGTAGGGGTAAATGGGCATCTAAGTGAATGATTCACGATCGGTGTTTGAGTGCGACAAGGTTGTGTCATGTCCCCATTGTTATTCAACATTATATATATATATATATATATATATATATATATATATATATATATATATATATATATATATATATATATATATATATATATATATATATATATATATATATATATATATATATATATATATATATATATATATATATCTCACGGTTGCCTCAATTACAATCTAGTTCCTTTGTTAATGCAAAAAATACAATTAAAATTGGTAACTGGAATGTGAGAACGCTAAATCATGACGGTAAAATCGATGAGTTAGTGAAGGTTTTTCAAAATTACGGACTTGATATTTGTGCTCTGACAGAAACTAGATTAACTGGAGTCGATAAGTTGGATTTGGAGGATGGTATACGTTTATTGATATCTGGCCGACAGGACGGAATGCATTATCAGGGAGTAGGATTGTTGCTGGGTTGTAAGGCAAATAAGGCTTTATGTGAGTGGGATCCTATAGATGAGCGATTGTTATACGCACGGTTTAAATCAAATCATGGCAACATCAGTCTGTTTGTGTGTTATGCACCTACTAATGATGCACTCGATGAAAGGAAAGACACATTTTATGAAAAGTTGCAAGAAGGAGTAGGAAGGGTACCTAGACATGATGTTTTGATCTGCGTTGGAGACTTTAATGCAGTAATGGGCTGTTCAAATGAGGGATTTGAGGCATGTATGGGTAAGATGGGAGTTGGTAGTAGGATGAGTGAAAACGGAGTGAGGTTTGGAAGCTTCTGTCTAGCAAATGACTTAGTCATCGGGGGCACACTCTTTCAGCATTGCAATATACACAAGTCATCGGGGGCACACTCTTTCAGCATTGCAATATACACAAGTCATCGGGGGCACACTCTTTCAGCATTGCAATATACACAAGACAACTTGGGTGTCGCCGTGTGGAAAATATAAAAATCAGATTGATCACATCGCTATCAGTAGGAGGCATAGAAGTTCTCTGCTAGATGTTCATGTTAAACGGGGAGCGGATATTGGTAGTGACCATCAACTCAGCATTGCAAAAATAAGGTTTAAACTTAAAAATCAGAAGAAGGAAAAATCTGGTGTTGGTAGATACGATATTGTTAAGCTTAGAAGGGAAGGAGAAGAAAAGGAGGAATTCAGATTAGAATTCAGAAATAGGTTTTTGGTGTTGGAAACGTTGGAAGAGGGGGAGAGAAGTGTAGATGAGATGTGGGAGGATGTGAACAAAGTTTTGCATGAGACTGCTGAATGTACGATTGGAAGGAGACATAGATTCAGGAGAAAGAAATGGATATCAGAGGAAACGTGGGATATGATAAAAAAGAGAGGTGAGGCTAAATTGAGGAGTGAGATGCAATGCGTTGATGAACGAGAGATTGAATTAGCAAGAGCTGCGTACTGGAGTTTGAATTCAGAAGTGAGAAGGTTAGCTAGGAGAGATAAAAGAAGATGTGTGGATGAAAAGGTTGCAGAGACTGAAATCTTAATAAACAAAAATGATGGACAGAGTCAAAGAATAGCATATGAATCGATTAGAGAACTGAGTGGTAATGCAGGTAAACGCAAGGAAATACCAGTTAGAGACAGGGAAGGAAATTTATTGACCAAAGATGGAGATATTAAAAATAGATGGAAAGAGCATTTTGAGACAGTTCTTAATAGACCAATACCATCAGAAGAGGATATACCGTCTGCTCAGGAAGATTTAAACATAGAAACAGGAGAGTTGAGGCTTGCAGAAGTGGAGAAAGCAGTAAAACAGTTAAAGAATAATAAGGCACCAGGGGAGGATGGTTTATTTCCGGAAATGTTTAAAGTGGAGGGGGATAGATTAATAATGATCTTGACCAAGCTATTCAATAAGATATGGGTGACGGGGTTACTACCATCAGTTTGGAAGAATGGTGTAATTGTTAAAGTTCCGAAGAAGGGAGACCTGAGTGAATGTGGTAATTGGAGGGAAATCTCTTTGTCACCGATAGCTTTGAAAGTTTTCAGTAGAGTGTTGTTAAATAGGTTGGAGCCGGTGGTTGAGGGTATTCTGAAGGATGAACAGGCTGGTTTTAGAAAGGGACGTGGTTGCAATGATCAGATCTTTATAGTTAGGCATTTGATGCAGCAAGTTAATGAAATGAGAGTACCGTTAAGTCTTTGTTTTGTTGATTTTGAAAAGGCTTTTGATAGTGTTTCGAGAGAGACTATGGGGAAGATCATGAGACATTATGGAATACCAGAGGAGTTTGTGAGGGTCATTATGAACGTGCATGAGGACACATTTTGTGAAGTGATGGTTGATGGTTGTCTGAGTGATTCGTTTGAAGTCAAGTCCTGAGGAATTCAAGGTGGTGTTCTATCGCCTTTACTATTTATATTGGTCATTGATTACATTATGAAACGCGTTGGAACAGAAACCGGTGCAGGTATACTTTGGGGAGAGAACAGGAAACTTTTGGATTTAGATTATGCAGATGATATAGTTTTGATTTGTGATGGGCCAGAAGAGATGCAGAGATGTTTGGTGAGTGAAGGTCGCAAGGTGGGTTTGGTTATTAATTGTGGAAAAACTGAAATAATCAATATGAATATGGAAAATGCGCAGGAATGTGTAATTGGAGGTATGGTTGTAAAGCAAGTTGATAGGTTTAAATATTCAGGTACTTATTTAGCCAAGGATGGTTCTTTGAACTTTGAATTCGAGGAAAGGTTAAAGAAGGCTAATCAGGCAATGGGAATGCTTAAAAATATTTGGAATAATAACAATTTTTCTGTGCATACAAAAATCAAACTTTATAAGGTAATGGTTAAGAGTATCTTAATTTATGGACACGAGTCTTGGTACAGCACAGTGACTATGGAAAATAAATTCTTGGTGTTTGAAAACAAAGCACTTAGAAGAATATTAGGAGTTAAGTGGTGGGAAAGGATACCAAATAGTAGAATTAGAGAAATAACGGGAGTGCAGCCGGTCGATGAATATGTTAGGTTTCTCACGATGGAAGAGGCTAGGACATGTGTATAGGAGACAGGGAATAGTACGAGGTACACCAGGGTGGGTGGCACTTGGTAGGAGAGGTAGAGGAAGGCCAAAAGAGACGTGGGTGAGGACAATGAGACGTGAAGCTGGAGAAGAGTGTTGGGGAGATCTTGAGGAGTTAGCACAAGATAGGATGTGGTGGTGTGAGTTCATCGAGGCCCTATGCATCCCCGAGGGTGCCACAGGAAATGATTGATTGATTGATATATATATAATATATATATATATATATATATATATATATATATATATATATATATATATATATATATATATATATATTATATTATATTATATTATATTAAGTAAAAATGACGGTCAGAGCACAAGAGCAGCGTATCAGGCCATAAAGGAGTTAACTGGGACTGAAAAGAGAAGGAAGGAAATACCTGTACGAGATAGAAATGGTAATTTGATGACTAAAGATTTGGATATAAAAGGAAGGTGGAAAGAGCACTTTGAATCTATTCTAAATAGACCAATCCCAGCTGAAGAGGACGTTTTGCCAGCCGAGAGAGATTTGCAGATAGAAACAGGGGATATAACTTTGGAAGAGGTAGCAAAATCTATAAAGGATTTAAAAGAATTTTAAGGCCCCAGGTGAGGATGGAATATTCCCTGAAATGCTTAAGATGGAAAATGACGAGTTGATGAATGCGCTTTTGTAACTTTTTAATGTGGCATGGGATAATGGTGGAATTCCAGAAGAGTGGAAAAAATGGAGTGATTATAAAAATACCAAAAAAGGGAGATTTAAGTGTGTGTGACAATTGGAGGGGGATAACTTTGACACCTGTAGTTGAAGAAGTCTTTTCCAAAATCTTGTTGAACAGAATAGAGCCAGTAATTGATAAAATTTTAAGAGAAGAACAAGCGGAATTTAGAAAGGGTCGAGGTTGTAATGATCAGATTTTTATTGTAAGGCATCTAATGCAACAAGCTAATGAGATGAAAATGCCACTTAGTATGTGTTTTGTGGATTTTGAAAAGGCGTTTGATAGTGTTTCACGTGGAGCTATGTTGAAAATTATGAAATTCTATGGTATACCAGAAAAGTTTGTAAATATTATTAGAAGCCTGCATGAAGGTACTTTTTGTAAGGTAATGGTGGGTGGTTCTTTGAGTGATCCATTTCAAGTTAGGTCAGGAGTGATTCAAGGAGGAGTTCTTTCGCCATTGTTGTTTGTTTTGGTTATGGATTATGTTATGAAAAAGGTTGTAAGAAGAACAGGTGCAGGAATTAACTGGAAAGAAAATAAGAAGCTGATGGATTTGGACTATGCTGATGATATTGTACTGATTTGCGGAAGTATTTACGAGATGCAGAGGGTGCTTGATTGTCTTGTGGAGGAAGGAGAAAAAGTGGGATTGGTAATAAATTGTGGAAAGACTGAAATTATTAATATGAACGAGGAGAACCAAATCGATTGTGTAATTGAGAATAATGTGGTGAAGAATGTAGAAAACTTTAAATATCTGGGAACGATTGTATCATCTAATGGATCATTAAACAATGAAATTGAGGAGAGGATTAGACAGGCTTGGCGAGCTGTTGGAATGTTGAAATCTGTTTGGAATAATAATATGCTTTCGGTACATACTAAAGTGAAAATTTACAAGTCCATGGTTAGACCAATTTTAATTTACGGGCATGAGTCATGGTACAGTACAATTGCAACAGATCAGAAAGTATTAGGAATTGAGAATAAAATACTGAGAAGGATTCTTGGGGTAAAGTACAGCGTTACAAATGCAAGCGTAAGGGATATTACGAGAGTGGAACCAGTTAATGAATATGTGAGACTGTCTTGCTGGAAGTGGCTGGGGCACATATACAGAAAAGAAGGTAGTTTAATACAGGATGTAACAGAGTGAACTGCTAGAGGAAGATGAGGTAGAGGTAGGCCGAGGGAAACCTGGTTGAGGACAATGAAAAAAGAAGCAGGAGAGGAGTGTTGGTGGGACCTGAAGGAGATGGCAAGAGACAAATATTGGTGGAGAGAGTTCATTGAGGCCCTATGCATCCCGTGGGGTGCCACAGGAAATGATTGATATATATATATATATATATATATATATATATATATATATATATATATATATATATATATATATATATGGGGTCATGAGAGGAGTAAAAACACATGTAGTGGAGAGAGGAGAGAGGGATGACGTTGGTAATGAATGGTGATGGATGGAATATATCAAATTTGTTGTATGCTGACGATCCAGCATTACTAGCAAATACTCGACAAGAACTTGGTATAATTACGCAGAGTTTTGCTGATGTCTGTCAGCGTCGTGTCTTGAAAGTAATGTAGAAAAAGGTAAACTGATGGTTATTGAGAGAAAAAGTTAATCCCAATGTGATATTACAGTGAATGAAAGTCTGGAATTGGTGAGAGAGTTCATAGAAAAGAGAGGAAAATGTGCGAAAGAAGAAGAAAGTAGACTGACACAAGGAAGGAAAGTAACTGGTGCAATGAAAGCCTTGATAAGTAGAGGCTTCAGTGCTGCAGCTGATGAGGCTTACGTGAGGGAGTGTTACTGCCATCTCTAATATATGGATGTGAGATTATGGTGTGGCATGAAAATGAAAAGTCAGGAGTGAGAACAGTGGAGATGAGACTGCTGCGGAATGTATGTGGAGTACATTGAGTGGATAGGATACGGAATAATGTCATTCTTGAAAGATGTGGAGTGAGGAAGTCTGTGGACACCAAAATCGAAGAGAGTGTTCTGAGATGATATGGTCAAGTGGAGAGAATGGATAACAATATAATGGTGAAAAAGGTACATCTGAACGAATTTGATGGAGGGAGGAGGCGAGGTTGGCCAAGAATAAGGTGGAGGGATATGATGGATGAATGTGTGTGGGAGAGAGGAGTCGAAGTCGGTGAAGCTAGGGGACTGACATGAGATCGAGCTGCATGGATGATTGTTGTGAGAAGTACGTGATCAGGGATTTGGCACCCATTTTTAACGTGACAGCGCCCGGATTGACTCTTTCGGGTACGTTTATGTGAAGCTACAGCATATGGTGAACGGTTTTGGTGTATCGGATAGAGCCAGGATTCCGGAGACTTGAATAGTGAGTGAATGGAAGGTTGACCCATTGGACTGGGCAAACTTTGGCTGTCTGGACATTGCTACTCCTCATCCTGCCCTAGGATGAGAAAGGAGGTCCTGATATATATATATATATATATATATATATATATATACTGTATATATATATATATATATATATATATATATATATATATATATATATATATATATACAGTATATATATATTGAAGAATTAAGAGTGTGCTATGACCCACATTCACTTTCTTGTATTTGTAAGGCATGAGTATTATAAGACTAGAGGGAGACTTATCTAACTGGAGGATTTACATGCAGACTTATCAGTCGCATCACTACAAAAGATGTCGAACTGAATACGAGTACAATGTCCTAAAGGCAGCAAGACAGATATAACACTTGTGTCCTCTGGTTGGTAGGGTTAAGCTGGTGCCGCAGACTCTAAGACGTCCCGTGTGTGCTCTTGCATGAAATACCGAGAAGAAAAAAAGTAACACTAACATTTGCATCACAGAATGACCAATATATTACAACAATTCTTCCATGTTTGAGTAAGTTAACCTCCCTAGTCACTGCTTTTATTTTTTATTCAGATTGTCACAATCACTTGATTCAATGAAGGAAGGATCTTTAAGAGAGAATGAAGGATAAATCGAATCCCTCATGCTGGGGAAATATCATCTATACTAATTAATTCGATAAGGAGATACAAATAATAAAATGAATATAGCATCATCGGAGTGAAGACAAAAAAAAAAAGGTAGGTAGGTTTGTAAGTTGACTCCTTGTTCAAATACCCAGCGAGGTGCGACGACACTTCCTCGTCGGCGCTGTCCTTCCTTATAGTCTGTTGTCTACTTACTGCTGTCATCAATAAAATAATGATTCCATCGCCACAGGCAGCGGAGAAATATTTGTGAAATTTACATTACTGTTGTTCGTAATGAACATCTGCCACACCCCTCTGTGCCACGGGTAACGGGGAAGTATTTACAAACTTTAAATCGTGGTTGTTCATAACAAATTGCTGGGACCCTCCTCGGAGCCCACCTGGCATATACAAAAACAAGACCTAGAGTTCCCGCAGTTCAGTGCACGTGGAGACTCGGTAGAGGAGACACCTGGTGTCATCTGATGCAGACTGAGAGGCAAGTGTCAGTTTGTGTGCATTTAGTTGCCTGTGATGACTTTATACACAGTGATACAAGATCCCTCTCTCTTATCGATATTTAACACCTTTACTATGTGGGGTCCTGTCCTAAGCTTAATTAAACCGTCTGAGAGTAATAAAAATGCTACAATAAAGAGGACATCGTACTGAACACGTTAACCTCTTCGCATTGATGCCGTGTGTCGCAAATACCATGTGATTTTATCCCAGTAAGGAGTGACAGAGCACGACTGCAGTAAAGAGGTTAAAAACCAATCTTTTTAATCCCTCACAACGAGAAATGATTCTGGATAAGAACGCATATAATTGGTGGCACTGATATAACCCTGCGGCTCCACTACCCGGTTAATGTCCTTTATAACCCCCACTATCCCCCCAAAGCAGGATGTTGGACTACAGGACGAGGGCAACTTCAGCCTGCAGTTCACCGGGTCGCTTTCATTTGAGCCTGAGGCTAACACAACTACTAAAACTACTATTACTACTACTATAACTACTAGTACTATTACTATTACTACAATTGCTACTGAGGAGAAAAATCTCCCCTTGCCTCAGTATTTGATATTGTTTCACGTTCTGTTGATATAGTAGACGTCTTAGCACCTCTTCTTTAACAATTTATTTGGCTAATTATAATTAATAATTATTCTCTTGAATAAAATATATTTTTAAAACCTTCCTCACTCTCATCTAGTTCGTTCCGTTTCGAGTCTCGCAGTCTCATGACGATTTTATTCATCTAAGGAGGCACTTGAAACTTGAGGGGTTACACCTAAGCTTGATAGACGCCTTTCATTATACCTGGTTTGTTTTCACCTGACAGAACTGAGCTACTCTCACAATTTCAATATTAAGTCGTGGTTGAGAACAATTAGATGAATCTTAGTTATGACGTAGGAGAGAGTCTCCCTGGTTGCTAGTCAAATTTATCCTGCAGTCTGACTACACTTGGCCATCAACTGAACTGGAACGGGATTGTGGATCTTTGTCAGATGAAAACTAACCGATAATAGCAGAATGGTTCCTACTTCAAGCAGAACTGTGTGGTAGAAACAAATATATTTAATACGTCATCGGATTGACGGGATTAACAACTACACTCCGATGCCTTATTTTCTGTTTTATTTTGCTTGCTTTGGATGACTTTATTTATAACCTTTTTGTAACTTCAGGACTGTACTTATATAACGTTCATTAATCCCTTCACATCAAGACTCTGCCTTTAGCTGAACTCACCTCTTCACTCTGATCACGTATATTTCACTGTGTTCTCCTACCACCAGACGATTTTGCTCTGGCTTAGGAAGAACCGCAGGTAGTGAGGGGTTATTTCTATCGCGTCTATTTAAAAAAAGTCTCTCCTTTTTTTAATCAAGTCGTCTGAAAGCGGCAAAAGCAAAAAGAAAACGCGTCACTGCACTGAAGGTGTTAGGTTGTCCAGATGTGGCAAGGACAAAAATTAAAGTCGTTATCTTTATTGATGTGTGTTTAATCGAGAAAGAGAAGGCAAGCCATTATTTTCTTTCTTACAATTTCTAAGACACGTACTGAAGACAGAACTTTCACCTGACATCATTACACCAGCACTTTGACAGCGGGATAGGGATAATGTTTTACTTGTCCTCTCTCTCTCTCTCTCTCTTTCTCTCTCTTTTTTTTTCTTTTCTCTCTCTCTCTCTCTCTCTCTCTCTCTCTCTCTCTCTCTCTGTTTTAAGCAAATAACTAAAGTATTTTCATGCATTCATAACCAAGCCTTGTGCAAGGGTTGGAGGTAAGCCCCGCTAAAATAATTGCATTCGTACTATATGCTCTCAACTCTCCAGCTCAGATTCTTCCCACTCCTTCTGGCACCTTGCCAAAAACATTTCCAGCAACTTTGCCTTATCATTCTTTCCTCCTCTTTTCACTCTGTAGCTATTTCTTCTAATGATAAAGCAGAACTCTTCCCTCAGACTTTCTCCTCAAACTCCTCTTTAGTCGATTCCGGTGCTGTTCCTACATCACTTCCCCCCTCTGACTTCCTCATGGCTGACATTAAAATTTCTTCAATTGATGTATTTGCTGACATCATTAGCCTCAGTACAGACAAGGCATATGAACCTGATGGGGTCCCTCCTGTTATCCTCAAAAACTGTGCTGTGTTAACACCTCACCACGGTAAACTCTTTCGCCTTTGTCTGCCAACTTGCACCTTTCTTTCTTGCTGGAAGTTTGCTCCCATTCAGACTGTCTCAAAGAAGGGTTGACTAATCCCAGCCCTCTGACTATCGCCCAACTGCTTTAACATCATGTATTTCAGAGTTTTGGAGTCTATTCTTAACACACACACCAAAAAAAAAAAAAAAAGACCTCTCCTATCACAGCCTTTTTTCCGATCGTCAGTATGGGTTCCGCCAGGAACGCTCTACTAGCGATCTTCTCATCTACCTTTCAGACTCCCGATCATCCTCCTTTCGGGACTTTGGCGAAAGCATTGCTGTTGCACTTGACATCTCAATGGTTTTCAATGAGGTCTGACATAAATCTTTAATTTCCAAACTGCCCTTTCATGGTTTCTATCTTTTTATCTGTGCCTTCTTCTCCAGCTTCCTTTCTGTTTGTTCTACAGTATAGTTGCTGTTCTAGACAGCCACCATTCTTCTCCTAAGGCCATCAATAATGGTGTTCCTCAGGGCTCTGTCCCATCACCAACTCTTTTCCTTCTATTCATCAGTGATCTTCTAAGCTGTACATCTAACCCTATCCACTTATACATTCATGACTCCTCCTTTATTTTCCATATGCATCCTGCAGCGTCCATCTCAGCAGTCACTTCAACAAACAAGGGATGAGGCTTTGGCACACCTAATATCTGACTCTGCTCATATTTCTGATTATGGTAAAAGTAATCTTGTTGTTTTTAAGGTATCAAAAACTCAGTTCTTACATCTTTCATCCCGAAAAAATCTTCCACAAGGTTAAGCTCTAATTTTTAGCAATATCCCACTCAATCATGCATCATCTTTAAACATACTGTACTTGAGGTTTCATTCTCTAGGGATTTATCTTGGAAAGATCATTTTAACTCTCTTATTTAATCTGCTTCCAAGTTAATACGTGTGCTAAGCCGATAAGCCGACTGCGTGTTTTCTTTATCCCTGCACAGTTATTAACTTTATATACAGGTTTTATTCGCCCTTATAAGGTACAACTCTCATGGATAGGGAGGCTCCCCACAATCAGCTCTTGTCAACAAGGTGTAGTCAGAGGCTTTTCGTCTCATGAACGCTCTTCCTCCTACTGGCTCCCTTCAACCTCTGTCTCTCCCCCGGGCTATTGCATCTTTATCTCTTTTCTATCGCACCTTCAATGGCCACTGTTCCTCTGAAGTGTTTGCTTGCATCTTTCCAATACTACTGCAGGTGCATAGAAGCCGTCTAGCAACAAACTCTCATTCATTTAATGTGCAGCTCTTTAATACCAGAGTTAACCGTTGCTCCCGGTCCTTCATGTATGCAACAAGTCAATTCTGGAACTGTATCCCACTGTTTGTATTTCCTACCGCCTATGATCACCAGGCTTTCAAATGTAGTGTGTCCAGGCATCTCGAAATGAACCATTCTTGAATCTGGCTCTATGTTATCTTACTTTCGTTTTTTTTTTTCTTTCTGGAATAATCATTGCGGTCTCTTTGTCTTTAGTTCCTTCTTCCTTGCATAAAAGGAAACGAGGTGTTCAGTCTTGATAACATCGTCAAAGGTCCAGATCACAGGGAAAGGTTCATGCGTCAAGATCGCATTGCAAGATCAACGTAACAGTTTTGAGTCAAAACAATGTGATGGAAGTGTTCGAGGTAAGGCAAAAATAATGGGATTAGATCTAGAGAACAATCCATTTAAGAACAAGGTTGCAGAGTAAGTTTAAATGTTCGACACTGCAACTTGAACAGTTTGGGGTCAGACTTAGTGGAATGATTATTGGTCAGCCTAGGGCGAAGTGTTACGATTTTGGGAATAATATACACTAGGTAAAGACAATGGTTTTCAACCTGGGGGGCGTAGGCAGTTTCCAAGGGGGGCGCGAGAATTAGAGCAAGAACAGAGTGGCATGAACAAGTGTGTGTGTGTGTGTGTGTGTGTGTGAGTGCGTGTGTGTGTGTGTGTGTGTGTGTGTGTGTGTGTGTGTGTGTGTGTGTGTGTGTGTGTGTGTGTGTGTGTGTGTGTGTGTGTGTGTGTGTGTGTGTGTGTGTGTGTGTGTGTGTGTCACGATGAACCAGTGGTTTACGGGTATACTCAGCATTTACATTCTGCCTCTGTTCTGTACTTCAAAGCACATTTTTCTTTGTCCTCATGTTATACTGTCTTTCGCCTGGTCACCTTCCTCTCTCTTTCTCTCTCTCTCTCTCTCTCTCTCTCTCTCTCTCTCTCATTTGGTCATTTCGAGAGAAAGTGAGCCATGAAGTCATATACTGTAAGGTGATCTGCACCAGCCAAAATATGAACGTCCCTCAACTTCCGTACCTCAACTCCCGTAAAGGAGGATTGTGGTTTCCAGGAGAAGGGATAATTCAGCTTGTGTTCACCTGGGTTAACGTGCACCTCATCTGGAGGTAAACAATAACAACAGTTATTTGCGAATTAGTTTTTAGAGACACATGTCCACGGGTAGAGAGGCACGTGGACATGTGGACCAAGGTTAAGGTGGGCTGACCCGAAAAAGGCTGAGAACTGCCTGGTAAAGATTACAGGGCAAGATTAACCCCAAGGATACGCAATTCGATTGGCCGAATCTTACTGAAACCTGTACAGTACATGGAGCCAATTTTTCAACTCTTGCAGAAGTAAAACGTTTTATGCCCAAGTAATATTACATTTTAAACAAGTTGTATACATATTTGAATAAATGCAATGGTTGTTGTATGACATTTTGTAAGACGTGTTTGTATAACAGACATACACATATAATTGTGCAATGGTAATACTACTAGGTTATTACATTACATATTGAGTTATCCCTTTAGTAATGTCTAATATTTCACCTAACTTGTATGATGATTCTGATAATACAGAATTGTGGTAAAATTGTATGATTTTACATAATATTGTAGTAACATTGCGGTAATACATAATTGTAACATTGTGAATTGTTACATAATTGTATTGTAATTGTTACATTGTAGTAACATTGTAGTAATACATAATTGTAACATTTTATGAATTGTTACATAATATTGTGGTAATGCATAATTGTGTTGACCTTATAATTGTAGTTACATTTTGTTAATGCAACTGTTACATAATTGTGTTGGCTTTATAATTGTAGTTAAAGTTACATAAAAGTTACATCTTGTTAATGCAACTGTTACATAATTGTTACATATTGTTTGTAGTTACATAATTGTAGCAAGTGTACATTAATGCAATCACATATTGTTTGTAGTTACATAATTGAAGCAAGTGTAACATAATGCAATCGTTTGTCGTTACATAATTGTTACATATTGTTTGTAGTTACATATTTGTAGCAAGTGTAACATAATGCAATCGTTTGTCGTAACATAACTGTTACATATCCCACCGCTGCCACCATATCTCACAATAACTTTTTAAGTTCTTGTAGTGAAGTTTTGTAGATCAGTTATACATATATTAGACTTGTGGACGAGCGGTTTTTATACTTGAGTAGTTTTGTAAGTAGATAATCTTCGTTCCCTTTTGCCATGCAATGACAGGAGAGGTAAAGATGATTATGGGGCTATTTTTATTTGTCTTGGAAATATTAACAAAGTCTCTCACACACGAGTGAAGTATAGAGTCCCGCGAGCTAACCTCCCTGTCTCGCTGTCTCTCTGTCTCTCTCTCTCTCTCTCTCTCTCTCTTCCTTCCACCCTCTCGCCCATGTTGCTAGGCTCCTTCTCCTTACTACCTGTCGGTTCTATAGCTTGTCTCCTTCTGAGCTCTGCTTCCTAAATTCTGGTGTAGCAGGGATCGTGTCACGTGTGTTACACTGTTGTTGGAATGTTTTAGAAACCTGTGTGTGACTATGTGTGTATGTGTGTGTATGGTCACTAGGCGCTGTCGTGTGCCTGTAAAGCATTCATTGAGTTAGAGTGTGTAAGCACGTTTAGCATTGCTCGATTCTCGCAGACACAATAACTCTGACTAGCTGCTTCTATCTGTCTGTCTATCTATCTAGCTATCTATTATGATTTGTAATTATAATATGGAGTCCTAACACGATTCCGGGCAGAATTGTATTAAAGATGTGATTCATGGGTGGGTTGGCTCCGGTACCTTTTATGGGCCCTTTCCATGTTGTTGAAGTAACTGCTGAGATGGGCGTTGCTGGAACCGAATGGAAAGGTGAACGGTGGAGTCACCAGCGTATGAGTGGATAGGGTTAGATGTACAACTTAGAAGGTCACTAATGAATAAAAGGAAGAGAGTGGTGATAGGACAGAGCCCTGAGGAACACCACTGTTAATAGATCTAGGAGAAGAATTATGGCCGTCTACAACAGCGTCTATAGAACGACCAGAAAGGAAGCTAGAGATGAAGGCACAGATAGAAGGATAGAAACCGTAAGAGGGCAGTTTGGAAATTAGAGATTTATGCCAGACTCGATCGAAAGCATTTGAGATGTCAAGTGGAATGGCAAATCTTTCGCCAAAGTCCCGAAAGGAGGATGACCAGATGTCTATAATGTAGGTAGGAAGATCGCCAGTGGAGCGTCCCTGATGGAACCCATACTGACGATCAGAAAGAAGGTTTTGATAGGAAAGATGATTTTAATTTTTCTATTAAGAATTGCCTCAGAAACTTTTGAGATACAGGATTTTAAAGCAATTGGATGATTGTTAGAGGGTTGGGAATGGTCACCCTTTTTTGGGACTGGCTGAATTAGAGAAATTTCCAGCAAGAAGGAAAGGTACAAGTTGACAGACAAAGGCAAAAGAGTTTGCCCAGGCAGGGTGTACTGTAAGCACAGAAGCACAGTTCTTGAGAACAACAGGAGGGAATCCATCAGGCCCATATGCCTTGTTAGTATATTTATATATACCGGTATATATATATATATATATATATATATATATGGATGGGTGTGCTGTGGAATGCCTGAAGGGTGGTGGAGTGACTATTGTTGACTGGTTAGTAAGATTATTGAATGTGTGCTTTGAGAAAGGTATGGTGCCAATTGACTGGGCAAGTGCTTGTGTGGTCCCGTTGTATAAAGGCAAGGGTGATAAGTATGAATGTACTAGCTTTAGGGGTATAAGTCTGTTGAGTGTTGTAGGTAAAGTGTATGGTAGAGTGTTAATTATGAGAGTTAGAGAGGGTACAGAGGGAGTGATTAGTGATGAGCAGTGTGGCTTTAGGAGAGGGAGGGGATGCGTTGATCAGGTGTTTGCTGTGAGACAAGTGTGTGAAAAGTATTTAGCGAAAGGCAAGGATGTGTTTTGGGCATTTATGGATTTAGAGAAAGCGTATGATAGAATTGATAGGGAGGCTTTGTGGACTGTTTTAAGATTGTATGGACTTGATGGTAGGTTACTAAAAGGGGTGAAAAGTTTTTATGTAAATAGTAGAGCGTGTGTAAGAGTGGGAAATGCTGTGAGTGATTGGTTTCCCGTGAGAGTGGGGCTGCGACAGGGATGTGTGATGTCGCCTTGGTTGTTTAATATTTACATGGATGGTGTTGTAAGGGAGGTGAATGCAAGAGTTTTAGGTGGTCTGAGTCTGGTAAATGTTGATGGAGGAGAGTGGAATCTGAAGCAGCTGCTGTTTGCAGATGATACTGCACTGGTGACTGATTCAGAGGAGAAATTGAGACAGTTGGTAGAGGAGTTTGGAAGGGTGTGTGAAAGGAGGAAATTGAAAGTAAATGAGAATAAGAGTAAAGTGATGAAGTGTACGAGGTTGATAGATGGCAGGGGGATGAATATAGTTTTGAATGGTGAGTTGCTTGAGGAGGTAGATTGTTTTAAATATCTAGGGTCACATGTTGCTGTGGATGGAAGAATAGATGCAGAAGTGAAGTTTAGAATAAATGAAGTAGGAAAGGTGCTGGGAGGAATGAAAAAAGTGTTTAAATGTCGTTCGCTTAGAATGGATGTAAAGAGAAGGCTGTATGAGGGTGTTGTGGTACCGACTGCGTTATATGGGGCTGAAACATGGAATATGGGTGTAGCAGAGAGGAAAAGTTTGAATGTAATGGAGATGAGATGTCTGAGGAGTATGTGTAGAGTGACGCGTATGGATCGAGTGCGAAATGATGAAGTGCGAAGGAGAACTGGAGTTGTTCGGGAGATGGCTGGTAGAGTTGAGCAGAGGGTGTTGCAATGGTTTGGGCATATGGAGAGAATGGATAATGAGCGATTGGTGAAAAAGATAACTAGATCTGATGTGAGAGGTGTAAGACTGAGAGGAAGACCACGAATAGGATGGATGGACAGTGTGAAGAGAGCGCTGGATGCGAGAGGGATGTCTGTTGAGCAAGGAAGAGTGGCTGTGCGTGACAGAAATAAATGGAGAGAAATTGTGAATGAATAAGTGATGATGCAGCCCTGAGGGGATATTCTCCCGCATTTGGTCTGATCAGCTAGTCAGGTCAGGTGCGGGTAAGGGGATGGGTCTGTTATGATGTGGCAGGGGTAAACCAGTTCTGCTGTCGGGCCCTGCTGTGGATGTCACTGCTTGCATTGCGCAGTTGACCCTTGTGCGGTGTGATGAGGTGAAGATCTGTCCGTTCTCCCCTTTGGGGCTAAGATGCGAATGAATGTGTTTGAATGGATGAGTAAATGGAGAGTGAGTCGTCCTGTCTCGGCTACCTCCCTTTCCTTGGGGGAAGCAGCCTAGGTATATATATATATATATATATATATATATATATATATATATATATATATATATATATATATATACAGTATAGATACATAGGTGGGCAGTACCGAGGTACAAACGTACCGAGCTACATTACCGAGTTACCGGTAGCAGTAGTGACACTACAGTGAACTCTCACATTTGGCGAGTAATAGGTGCGAAAAAAAACTCGCCAAACTGGAATTCGCCAAATCTGAACTGAATAACTAATGGGAAAAAATAGATTGGTTCTGAGCATGCATGACTGGACTGATTTTCTACCTACATTACAACATTATTGGGTGTAAATCATGTGATATTCACACATAACATGATTCAATTTAATTTATTTTCGCCAAGAAACAATACAAAACAGAAAAACTCACATAAGAAAAGAAAATAATGGGCCTGATGTACAAGTGGTGTATGGTGCGTGGATGTCTTTGTCGGTGGTCTGCCAAGGTCACCCATTCCACATTTCTGTGTTTCATCAGCCATTATGTGTTCTCAAGTCCTCAGCACAGGTAGGAATCACAATAAAACACAGACAAAATGCTGCACACGTGATGGTGGTTGGCTAAGAAGTGTACTGCACGTGATGGTGGCTGACAGAGAAATGTAAACAGAGATGTCTTGGAACCAGGGTTGTCAGAGTCTTGTGACCAAAACCATCGGAAACAGGCCTCAAAAGTAGCGAATTTCGGTATAAAGTAGCCCAACATAATTATGTACAGTATATATATATATATATATATATATATACAGAGAGCGAGAGAGAGAGAGAGAGAGAGAGAGAGAGAGAGAGAGAGAGAGAGAGAGAGAGAGAGAGAGAGAGAGAGAGCAAATTTCAAAATTTAGTAGCACAGGGCTTCCAAAAGTAGCCCAATTCGCTACTTCTAGCACAATCTGGCTACTTCAAGAGGTTTGAGAAGATAAGACTTGAATTTCACAATGCAAACTAAATTTTGTTGAAATTAATCCAGATTAATAAAATACTGTTCAAATTAATTGGCATAAAATTTATTTTTATTATATTTTTATTATAAACAACTCGCCAAATGTGAGATTTCTGTCGCCAAATTCGAGTGTGAGAGGAATGTGAGAGGAGTGAATGATGAAGTGAAAGAGCGAGAGATTGTTCAGGTGCTTGAGGATGCAAAAGTGGATATACTGTATGTGGATTGACTGAAACTAAATGGGAAGGTGGAAGGGTGAGAGAATGGGAATATGGTTTAGGTATATGTGCGGGAGTCAATGAGAATAAGAGGGCAAGAGAGGGAGTATGTCTGATGATAAGCAAGAAGTGGAAGGAGAATATAAGAGAGTATGGAACAGTGGGTGCAAGGATTATATGGGTGAGGATGAAAGTAGGTATACAAGCATGGGCGATTGTATGTGTGTATGTCCCGACAGAGGATCGAGTGGCAAGAGTGAAAGATGAGTTTTGAGCGAGTGTAGAAGCGTGTATGGACAAGTTTGAGAGGAGCGAGAGAGTGCTGTTGATTGGAGACATGAATGGCAAAGTTGGGAATGTACGAGTGGATGGAGTGGTTGATCAGTGGGGTGTGCCAGCTGACGTAGATGGGAATGGAAGTGCTTTGGTGGACATCTGTGCTTGTAAGGGGTTGGCAATAGCCAACACCTACTTTCGGCATAAGATGATCCACCGGTATACATGGAGAGTAATGTGGAGGATGGATGGTGAACTTGTTGAACGAAAGGCAATGATAGACTACGTGTGTGTGGATGAGCGAATGAGAAGACAAGTGTTGGATCCAAGAGTGTGGAGAGGGTGGGGGAATGGAGTCTCGGACCATCACTTAGTGATGGCCAAGGTAGAGCTGCAAAGAAAGTGGTTGAGGAGACGAAGGGGAAGACAGGAGGAAGCAGCTCCTGTGAGAAGAGTGGAGAAATTGCAAGATAGTGAGAAAATGACAGAGTATAAGAGCATAGTGGAAGAAAGACTGGGAAGGTATGAGCTAGAGCAGATGGAAGGGGTGGAAGACGTATGTAAGATATTCACGGAAGAGATAGGCACAGCGTGTGAGGCGGTTTGTGGAGTGAGGAGGAGATGCAAGGGTGTGCAAGGGACAGCATGGTGGAATGATGAGGTGAAACGAGCTGTGGAACAAAAGAAGAAGGCATATAGTGAATGGTTAGCGAGTAGAGGTAGGGGAGAAGATGAGAGAGAGAAGAGAGAGGTATATGTGAGCAGGAGAAGGGAGGTTAAGAGACTGGTGAAGGAGAGTAAAAAGAAAGTGGATGAGGAGTTTGGGAGGAATATGAGTGTGAAATGGAGGGAGAGTAAGAAACTGTTTTGGAAGGAGGTAAAGAAAGTAAGGCAGTGTGAAAGGGGAAATAGTAGGGGAGTGAAAGATAGGAATAATAGATTGTTGGTGGAGAAGAGAGAGAAACTGAGGAGATGGAAGGAGCACTTTGAGGATCTGTTGAATGTGGAGAATGAGAGCAGTGCGAGTATAAGTGGTTGGGGAATGGCTGGGAGAAGAAGAGATGAGAGGAGGGAGGAAGAGATCAGTAGGGCGGAAGTAGTGGAAGCGATGAAGAATATTAAGTTGGGAAAGGCCCCAGGAATTGATGGAGTGTGTGGTGAAATGCTTAGGTATGGGGGTGAGATTGTTGTGGAGTGGATATGGAAGTTGTGTAGATTGGCTTGGGAAGAGGGAAGGGTTCCAGAGGACTGGAAATCAGGTATAATTGTTCCTTTATACAAAGGAAAAGGAGAGAGAGAAGTATGTGGTAACCATAGGGGTATTTGCCTACTTAGTGTGACTGGTAAAATATATGGTAGAATACTCATTGATAGGGTTAGGCATATGACAGAGGAGCTAGTTGGAGAAGAACAAGGGGGATATAGGAAGGGAAAAGGGTGTGTAGATCAGATATTTGTTCTAAGATGTTTAGTGAAGAAGTATCTAGAGAAGGGAAGGAAAGTGTATGCTGCCTTCATGGACTTGGAGAAAGCTTATGACAGAATAGATAGGCAAGGTATGTGGAAGGTATTAAGAATATATGGAGTGGAGGGAAAATTGTTGAGTGCCGTGAAGAGTATGCACGAGGGAGCTAGGGTTACGGTGCGAGTGGATGGTGAGCTGAGTGAGTTCTTTGATCTCAATGTGGGACTGAAACAGGGTTGTGTGATGTCTCCATGGCTGTTTAATATATACATGGATGGGGTTGTAAAGGAGGTGCAGGGTAGGGCAGTGGATGTGGGGGTGGCTCTAATGAATGAGGGTGAGATTTGGAAGCTTCCGGTGTTGCTGTTTGCTGATGATACAGTACTGTTGAGTGAAGATGAATGGGAGCTGCAAGGTTTGGTGAATGAATTTGGGACAGTGTGTAGGAGGAGGAATCTGAAAGTTAATGTAAACAAAAGTAAAGTTATGGTGTTTGAGAGGAATGAAGTCACAGAGTGTGCAGTGAGGTTGGATGGTGAGGATATGGAGAATGTGAGTGCATTCAAGTACTTGGGTAGTGTGATGAGTAAGGATGGAACTTTGGGGGATGAAGTGCGTGAAATGGTACAGCAGGGAAGGAAGGTTGTTGGTACACTGAAAGCAGTGATGAGAAATACGGAGGTGAGTATGGAAGTTAAGAAGTCACTGCATGATAGTATTGTGATCTCTACCCTGAGGTGTGGAAGCGAGGCATGGACCTGGCAAGAGGGGAACAAGTCAAGAATGAGAGCAATGGAAATAAATTACTTGAGAGGAGCATGTGGAGTGACGTGGAGGGACAGGTTGACGAATGAAGAAGTGAAGGAACTCTGTGGGGTGGATGTGGATGTGGTTGAGAATTTTAGGAGAAATACACTGAGGTGGTTTGGACATGTGAAGAGAATGGAGAATGAAAGACTGACTAAGAGGGTGTATGTAGGTGAGGTGGAAGGAGGGAGAGGGAGAGGTAGACCGAGGATGAGGTGGAGGGATGGAGTTGAGAGGTATATGAGGGAGGGGGGGGTGAGTTGGGGGGAGGGTAGTCAAATGGTGGGTGACAGAGCGACTTGGAGGCGTTTTGTCTGTGGCCACCCTTTGCGGGATTAGGGCGTCGGGCTATAGACAGATAGATAGATAGTGTACAATCCCATCCCATCACCAAAAGTGAATTCGCCAAATAAAAATTCATCAAATGTGAGAGGTCACTGTACTTTTTTTCGTCATGTACCGAAACTGGTACCGACGGTACATTTTTAAGCATATTTTGTCGGTACTCGGTATCGGTACATTCTACCTATATTCACACATCGCGTGATTAAAAAAAAAAAAAAGGAGAAGCCCTACATGGAAATGCTGTTGCCGACCCTGGCCATGTGCCTCAAGAAATTAAAAGAGGTGAAGGAAAGCGCCGATCTGACGGTGTACTAACCTCTAATGAGAGCAGTGACTGGGGGTGTGTAAGGCAGGTTCGGCCATCGTTTCGAGGACATTGACTGCCTGCTTGCTGCTGCATTTCATCCCCTATTCAGGCTATCGTGGTTGGCCGCGGCGTGGTTACCTGAGTCTGCCTCCTACGACATAGAGAAAATGAGGAGGAAAGTGGAGAAAATGGTGTCACTATTGGAGAGCAAGCTAGAGGACGCGGAGAGCAGCACCACTGATGATGTCAAGGAAGAGTTTCTCGCACCCCTCTGTGTAAAAGGGAGGAAGATAAGGGACACTGGGATAAAGCTAGTAAAGGAATATTTGGAGAAACCCCAGAAACATAAAATCAACAAGGACTGCTTTCCTTGCAAGGTTTTCAGAGATTTATTTGTAACTTATAATATGCCAATACCATCCAGTGCTGCTGTGGAACGTCTGTTTCCATTGGGGAAGGACGTGCTCAAACCAAAACGGGCGGGACTCAGTGACTATCATTTTGAAGTGCTAATTTTCCTCAAGGCAACACTGGAAAAGAAAACTGAAGTGCACTGTGTAAATTATTAATCAGATTATTGTGCATGTAATGACACGATGTAGTCATAAAATTGTGTTTATTTTGATAAACACTAAACTAGATGTATAAGAATGCGAATTGCAGTGTCCGGTAAAAGTTTAGCGATCTATGTATTGAAAGTAAAGGACTGAACGGTCGCAAATCCATATGCTTTAGTCATCCCATAGTTAATGTGACTGTGAGAGTACCGAATCGGTACTCGGTACTTCTTTTTTTTTTTCGTATTTCGTACCTGGACCGGTAGTGACACTACAAATTTAGTCAAGTATCGGTACCGGTACCGACGGTACTTTTTGTGTACCGGGTGCATATATATATATATATATATATATATATATATATATATATATATATATATATATATATATATATATATATATATATATATATATATATATATATATATATATATATATATCCATCCATCCATCCATCATCCTCTCCTGCGTTAACCCATGAGGAGCGTAGGAGCCCGGGGCTAGGCAGTTGGTCCTGACATTTAAGATGAGAGTGACCAACCTCACTCATCCCTGAGTGGCATTATGTGAGCAATAAACCCCAACCACCCCTTGGATATAAACATATATACTATATATATATATATATATATATATATATATATATATATATATATATATATATATATATGGGGGAGGCGGTGGCTGAATTGGCAGAGGCTGCCTGCAGTCCTGATGCACCCAGGTTCGAATCCCCGCAGGGGCAGGGAACAGTTTAAGGATTTGAATTTCCTAAAATGCAGACTTTCCTGATATACCAGATGACCTGCCGACATTTCGTAAAAATATCCCGGCTAATTCTAGTACACCAGTCCTGTATGAGACAGCCCTAACATGTATTCAATATGGACGGTGGGTGTTAGCGCCGAAGTAGTGACATGTGGAGGTGTGGGAGGACTATTGGGCCTTGGGATAGGCTACTGCCCCCGAGATATAGGCCCTGAAGCCTTTGCCCAGATTTGGACACACAATATATATATATATATATATATATATATATATATATATATATATATATATATATATATATATATATATATATATATATATATACACACACACACACAAGTCCTCATGGGCCCTTCAGGCCTTCTCTCACTTGCTCCTGCGGAGGGCTTTCGCGCTGCACGCTCACTTTCTCATGTTTCACACTCGTTTCCTCGTGCTTCTCACTCATTTCCTGACACTTCGCCCGCGCGTTGCGGCCATTTCAGGTAATCCGAATCACATTTAAATAAAGCCATCAAAAACTTTACGGTGAACGTAACCCTAATTTCATTCACACACGCCAGGAGCGGCATTTTTGGGTCAAACTTTGATCGCTCATTAAATATTGTGATGGGACCAAGTTTTTTCATATCAGTGAATTTGCGAATTTTGTGCCAATTTTGGTGCGATTTGAATGTGTAGTTTCGGCTTCCCAAAATACACACACGCACACACACACACACACACACACACACACACACACACACACACACGTCTACTGCTATAGTACGAGTATATTATATCTATCTGTCTATCTATTATCTATCTATCTATCTATATATCTATATCTATATCTATCTATCTAGCTGTCTATCTATCTATCTATCTATCTATCTATCTATATATATATATATACCTAGGCTGCTTCCCCCAAGGAAATGAAGGTAGCCGAGAGAGGACGACACACTCCCCATTTACTCATCCATTAAAACACACTCATTCGCATCTTAGCCCCAAAGGGGTGAACGGACAGATCCTCACCGCACCACACCGCACAAGGGTCAACTGAGCAATGCAATCAGTGACATCCGCAGCAGGGCCCGACAGCAGAACTGGTTTACCCCTGCCACATCATAACAGACCCATCCCCTTACCCGCACCTGACCTGACTAGCTGATCAGACCAAATGCGGGAGAATATCCCCTCAGGGCTGCGTCATCACTTATTCATTCACAATTTCTCTCCATTTATTTCTGTCATGCACAGCCAGTCTACCTTGCTCAACAGACATCCCTCTCGCATCCAGCGCTCTCTTTACACTGTCCATCCATCCTATTCGTGGTCTTCCTCTCAGCCTTACACCTCTCACATCAGATCTAGTTATCTTTTTCACCAATCGCTCATTATCCATTCTCTCCATGTGCCCAAACCATCGCAACACCCTCTGCTCAATTCTACCAGCCATCTCCCGAACAACTCCAGTTCTCCTTCGCACTTCATCATTTCGCACCCGATCCATACGCGTCACTCCACACATACTCCTCAGACACCTCATCTCCATTACATTCAAACTTTTCCTCTCTGCTACACCCATATTCCATGTTTCAGCCCCATATAACGCAGTCGGTACCACAACACCCTCATACAGCCTTTTCTTTACATCCATTCTAAGGAAACGACATCTAAACACTTTTTTCATGCCTCCCAGCACCTTTCCTACTTCATTTATTCTAAACTTCACTTCTGCATCTATTCTTCCATCCACAGCAACATGTGACCCTAGATATTTAAAACACTCTACCTCCTCAAGCAACTCGCCATTCAAAACTATATTCATCCCCCTACCATCTATCAACCTCTTACATTTCATCACTTTGCTCTTATTCTCATTTACTTTCAATTTCCTCCTTTCACACACCCTTCCAAACTCCTCTACCAACTGTCTCAATCTCTTCTCTGAATCAGTCACCAGTGCAGTATCATCTGCAAACAGCAGCTGCTTCAGATTCCACTCTCCACCATCGACATTCACCAGACTCAGACCTCCACCTAAAACTCTTGCATTCACCTCCCTTACAACACGAGGTGCTACCCAAAAGTTGCAGTAATTTGAATATTGTAGGAAAATAAGTTACCTTACCTCCTAGTTCTCACTGTCGCCTTCAAAGTAGTCCCCTTGGGCATGTATACAATGGTCCCAGCGCTTTTTCCATGAGTCCATGCATCCATGGAAGGCTTTAGGCGTGATGGTCTTGAGCACCTCATGTGATTCTGTCTGGATCTGAATTAAGTCAAATCAACGCCCTTTCAGTTGTAATTTCAGCTTGGGAAACAGGAAAAAGTCGCAGGCGGAAGGTCAGGCGAATAGGGTGGCTGGGGAATGACTACCGTGCTAGTGGAAGCCAGGATCTGCCGGACAACAATTGATGTGTGGGCGAGGGCGTTATCACGATGCAGGCCCCAGTCCTTGTTCTTCCACTGTTGTGGACGTTTGTGGCGGATGTTCTCTTTCAGACGCTGCAAAACTTCACAGTAAAACTTTCCGCTGACAGATTGACCGGGTGTGACGAATTCCTTGTGAACAATTCCTTGGATATTGAAGAAAACGATCAACATCAACTTGACATTGCTGCAAACTTGACGCGCTTGTTTTGGCCTCGGTGAATTGGGAGACTTCCATTGCAATGACTGCTGCTTTGTCTCCGTGTCATAACCATAAACCCACGATTCATCACCAGTTATGACCTTGGAGATGAAGGTGGTGTCATCTCTGACCTTATTCTTGAGCTCACAGCAAACTGCAATGCGATGTGCCTTCAGCTCGACACTAAGCAGTCTTGGCACAAATTTTGCAGGGATGCATCTCATGCCCAACACGTCCGACAAAATGTGTTGCACATTCCTGTATGACAGTCCAACGATAACGCAAACATCATGGATAGTTCATCTACATTCTACAAGGATAGCCTGATGAACACTTCTGATGTGTTCTGGTGTTGTTGCCGTTGATGGTCGTCCATAACAGCCATCGTCTTCAAAGGACGTTCGTCCTTCCTTGAACTGCTTGCACCAGAAAAATGTTCTGCTTTGGGACATGGCATTGTCACCAAAGGCTTGCTGAAGCAATCGGTGAGTTTCTGCAGCCGTCTTGTTGATCTTGAAGCAGAACTTGATGCAGGTTCTTTGTTCCGTGAGGTCCACCATTGCTAAACTGCCAAACCACCAGCACACCACTTTACAATAGTAAGTGTAGCTCAACAACACATCTGCTCACAGACATGGCTGGGGCCACACTGATGCACAAGGGGTGCTGCTGACTCCTCCTGGCGGTAAAAGGCAAATCTGCAAACGGTTGGCTCCCTCTGCTCAAATAACTGGAACTTTTGGGTAGCACCTCGTATATATATATATATATATATATATATATATATATATACATAGATGGATTGATAGATAGATATAGATAGATAGATATAGTTAGATAGATTAAAATAGATAGATATATAGATAGACAGGTATAGATATAGACATAGTTATAGACATAGACTTATATTTATATACGAGTATATATATATATATATATATATATATATATATATATATATATATATATATATATATATATATATATATATACATATTTATTTATTTATGTGAGGAAGAAGGAACCAAAGGCAACGAGCCCGCAAAACTGTTCCTTCCAAGAGAAACACAAAATACAAGAGAGAGCCAAATTCAAGATCCATTCATTTCGAGATGCCTGGACACACTGCATTTGAAAGACTGGAGATCATAGGAAGCAGGAAATACAGACAGAGGGAGAAAGTTCCTGAGCTGACCTGTTGCATAAATGAAGGACCGGGAGTAATCGTTAATTCTTGCATTAGAGAGTTGGACAGAAAAGGGGCGAGAGTTTGCTGCTAGACGGGTGCTACGCGCCCGTCGTAGAGGTGGAGGAATGCATGCAGACAGTTCAGAGGAACAGTGACCATTGATGTAGCGATAGAAAAGAGATAAAGATGCAACAGTGCGGCGAAGAGACAGAGGTTCAAAGGGGTCAGTAAGAGGAGGAGAGTTAATGAGACGAAAAGCCTTTGACTCCACCCTATTGAGAAGAGCTGTATGTGGGGAGCGTCCCCACACATGAGAGTTGTACTCCACGCAGGGGCGGATAAAACCCCCGTATAGAGTCAACATTTGTGCAGGGGTGAAGATGGAATGGAGTCGGCTTAGCACACCCAATCTCTTGGAAGCAGATTTTTACAAGAGATGCAATATGATCTTTCCAAGATAAGTCCCGAGTAAATGAAATCCCAAGCATGTTCAACGATGATGGGGGATTAAGCTGAGGATTATTAAACAGTAGTGGGAATACCTGTGAAAAATTTTGTCGGGTTGATAGGTGCAAAAACTGAGTTTTTGATGCATTAAAAACAACCAGATTATTTTTAACCAGTCAGAGATACGAGCCAAGTCAGACATTAGGTGTGCCATTGCCTCATCCCTTGTTTGTTGAAGTAACTGCTGAGATCGACGTTGTGGGAACCGAATGGAAAGGTGAAGGGTGGAGTCATCAGCGTATGAGTGGATAGGGTTAGATGTACAGCTTAGAAGGTCATTGATGAATAAAAGGAAGAGAGTTGTGATAGGACAGAGCCCTGAGGAACACCACTGTTAATAGATCTAGGAGAAGAAAGATGGCCGTCAACAACAGCGGCTATAGAACGACCAGAAAGGAAGCTAGAGATGAAGGCACAGATAGAAGAATAGAAACCGTAAGAGGGCAGTTTGGAAATTAAAGATTTATGCTAGACTCGATCGAAAGTCTTTGATATGTCAAGTGCAATGGCAAAGCTTTCGCCAAAGTCCCGAAAGGAGGATGACCAGGAGTCTGAAAGGTATGTGAGAAGATCGCCAGTGGAGCGTCCGTGACGGAACCCATACTGACGATCAGAAAGAAGGTTGTGATGGGAAAGATGCTTTAAAATTTTTCTGTTAAGAATAGACTCGAAAACTTTTGAGATACAGGATGTTAAAGCAATTGGACGGTAGTTAGAGGGTTGGGAATGGTCACCATTCTTTGGGACTGGCTGAATGGGAGCAAACTTCCAGCAAGAAGGAAAGGTGCAAGTTGATAGACAAAGACGAAAGAGTTTGCCTAGGCAGGGTGTAAGCACAGAAGCACAGTTCTTGAGAAGAACAGGAGGGACTCCATCAGACCCATATGCCTTATTAGTATTGAGGCCTTTGATGGCATAAAATACATCAGCTGAAGAAATTTTAATGTTAGCCATGAGGAAGTCAGAGGAGGGAAGTGATATCATCATCATCATCATCATCATCTTCATCAGCCATTATATGTCCACTGCTGAACAAAGGCCTCCTCCAACCTTCTCCACGAATTCCTTGACTGAGCCAATCTTTGCCACGTTTTCCCTGCAAATTTCTCTATCTCATCCCTTCACCTCCTGTCTGGCCTTTTTCTGCTACGCTTACCATCTCTTGGTGTCCAGTCAGTCAACCTCTTGCTTCATCGATTATCCCTTATTCTTGCTACATGGACTGCCCACCTCCATTTCTGTTCTTTTATAACTTCTATAATATCTTTGACTTTAGTCTGCTCTCTAACCCAAGTTGATCTTTTCCTGTCTCTTAAAGATAATCCCAACTTTGACCTTTCTATTGCTCTCTGAGAACGAATTAGTTTATTTTCCATCGATTTTGTCAGTTTCCAAGTCTCACAACCATACGTCATAGCTGGAATTATACATTCGTTATACACTTTTCGTTTCATACAAACTGGCAAGCTACTTTTCATAGTGTCCCTATGTTTGCCGAATGCTTTCCATCCAATTGTAATGCGTCTTTTTATTTCGCTATGATTATCTTTCGTTAATTTGAGTATTTGTTTGAGGATTAAACATTACTTTAGTTTTACTCCGGTTCATCTTTAGCCCTACTTTGAGACTTTTTCTGTTCAGGTCATTTAACATTTCTTGCTATGTCTCTGCTGTTTCTGAGATTAGGACAATGTCATCTGCAAATCTTAAATGGTAAAATTTTTCTCCATGTATGCTCACTCCATTGCTTTCCCAGTCTAGCTTTCTGAAAATACTTTCTAGGCATGCTGTAAATTATTTTGGTGAAATTTTATCTCCCTGACGCACACCCTTCTCAGTCTTAATTTTCTCTGAGTCCTTATGTAATTTAACTGTCAGTGCCCTCTTTATATATGTTTTTGAGCAGTTCTACAATGTTCTCATAGACTCCTTGTTCTCGCAATGAATTTACAATTGCTATGTGCTCCGCTGAGTCGAAAGCCTTTTCGTAATCAACAAACCTAAGCACAGTGGTTTATTATATTCTGTAGTTTTCTCAATCAGCTGATTCATTGTGTGTAGATGATCAGGAGTCGAGTACCCGCTTCGGAATCCTGCCTGTTCACAAGGTTGGTTTTCCTCCAGATTTGTAGGTATTCTGTTTGTAAGGACTTTAGTGAAGAGTTTGTAAATGACTGATAGCAAGCTAATGGGTCGATAGTTACTAAGGTCTTTTGAGTCACTTTTTTTGTAAAGTAAAATAATTATTGCATTACACCATGCAATGTGTGGAGTAGACTGTAGCACCAGTCGAGCAGGGCAGTACTCCCGAGGTGGATGGAAAGCTGATGACAGGGAGTGCTGGAGCTCCCGTTTCATCAGCCCTCAGGACTAGTTCCTGACCATCCCCCTTTGCTGAACTTTTTCAGTGTCTCAGTTACACAGAGAGTAGGCCAGCATGCTCTCCAGTACAAATTTCTCTAACTATCTTCACCAAACTACATGCACAGTACACACTACACCTCCTATTCAAAATTCACAATAATGGCGTCGATTAATCAAGCCTCGGAGTCCCCAGGGGGGGGGACCATAAATGCCCCCACCATCTGCCCCTCTCCCGGTGACGACTCGAGGTGCCTGGAACCACTGTCTGACTCTCTTCTTCTTCATTTCTGCAACATTCGCGGCCTTTCATCTAACTTTCGCTCTGTTGAGCACCACCTCTCCTCCTCTAAACCTCACCTTCTTTTTCTGACGGAGACTCAGCTGTCTGAGGCAACCGACAGCAAACCCTTTTCTGTATCCTCCTACTTTCTCTATACTCATTTCAAAGCCAAAGGTGGCTGTTGTGTATACATACGCAACGACTTATCTTGCTCTCGTTTTCCTGAACTTGATTCTTCTGAATTCTCCACACTCTGGCTTCGGCTTTCCTGTCATTCTCTGACTAAATATATCTGTGCTGTTTACTTATCCCCTAATTCTACTGACTATCAAAAATTCTTCGACTATCTTACTTCTACGATGGAACACATTCTGTCCATTTCTCCTTTCTCTGAAATCTCCATTCTTGGAGATTTCAATGTTCATCACCACCTTTGGCTCTCCTCTCCTTTCACGGATCCACCTGGTGAACAAGCCTACATCTTTTCTATCCTTAATGGCCTAGAGCAGCTTGTACAGCACCCTACCCGTATCCCTGACCGCCTTGGAGAGAGCTCCAACATACTTGACCTCTTCCTTACAACTAATCCTTCTGCTTACTCTGTTAATCTTTTCTCTCCGTTGGGCTCCTCCAATCACAACCTTATTACGTTAACCTGTCCTATCACTCCGATATGGCCTGTGGACCCTCCAGGGAAACGTCGTCTGTGGCATTTTGGAGCCGCGAACTGGGAGGCCCTCAGGCAGTACTTCTTTGATTTTCCCTGGAATGATTATTGCTTCTGTGGCCGGGAGCCATCTGAGTGTGCCTTGCGCATTACAGAGGTTATTCTCTCGGGCATGGAAGCATACATTCCTTTCTCATATCCTTTGACTAACGCAAGAAAGCCTTGGTTTAATCACGCTTGTTCTAATGCTGTCCGCAACAAGGAGAGGGCCTACAAAAGGTACCGGAGCCAACCCACCCCTGAATCACATCATCTTTACGTTTCTGCCCGGAATCGTGCTAAGTCTGTTCTTCGCTCTACTAAAAATAATTTCATCCATACTAAATGCTCTCAACTCTCCAACTCGACTTCTTCCCGCTCCTTCTGGCACCTTGCCAAAAATCTTTCTAACAACTTTACCTCATCATCCTTCCCTCCTCTTTTCTACTCTGATGGTTCTGTAGCTATTTCTTCTACTGATAAAGCAGATCTCTTCGCACAGACTTTCTCCTCCAATTCCACCTTAGACGATTCCGGTGCTGTTCCTCCATCGCTTCTCCCCTCTGACTTCCTCATGGCTGACATTAAAATTTCTTCAGTTGATGTATTTTCTGCCATCACTGGCCTCAGTACTAACAAGGCATATGGGCCTGATGGGGTCCCTCCTGTTGTTCTCAAGAACTGTGCTTCTGTGCTTACACCCTGCCTAGGCAAACTCTTTCGCCTTTGTCTGTCAACTTGTACCTTTCCTTCTTGCTGGAAGTTTGCTCTCATTCAGCCAGTCCCAAAGAAGGGTGACCACTCCCAACCCTCCAACTATCGTCCAATTGCTTTAACGTCCTGTATTTCAAAAGTTTTCGAGTCAATTCTTAATAGAAAAATTTTAAGGCATCTTTCCTATCACAACCCTCTTTCCGATCGTCAGTATGGGTTCCGTCAGGGACGCTCCACTGGCGATCTTCTCACCTACCTTTCAGACAACTGGTCATCCTCCTTTCGGGACTTCGGCGAAAGCTTTGCCATTGCACTTGACATCTCAAAGGCTTTCGATCGAGTCTGGCATAAATCTTTAATTTCCAAACTGCCCTCCTACGGTTTCTATCCTTCTATCTGTGCCTTCATCGCTAGCTTCCTTTCTGGTCGTTCTATAGCCACTGTTGTAGACGGCCATCGTTCTTCTCCTAGATCTATCAACAGTGGTGTTCCTCAGGGCTCTGTCCTGTCACCAATTCTCTTCCTTTTATTCATCAATGATCTTCTAAGCTGTACATCTAACCCTATCCAGTCATACGCTGATGACTCCACCCTTCACCTTTCCATTCGGTTCCCGCAACGCCCATCTCAACAGTTACTTCAAGAAACAAGGGATGAGGCTATGGCACACCTAATGTCTGACTTGGCTCGTATCTCTGACTGGGGTAAAAATAATATGGTTGTCTTTAATGCATCTAAGACTCAGTTCTTACACCTATCAACCTGACAAAATCTTCCACAGGTATACCCATTAATGTTTAATAATATTCAGCTTAATCCTGCATCATCCTTGAACATGCTTGGGGTTTCATTTACTCGGGACTTATCTTGGAAAGATCATATTACATCTCTTGTAAAATCTGCTTCCAAAAGATTGGGTGTGCTAAGCCGACTCCGCTCTTTCTTTACCCCTGCACAATTGTTGTCTCTATACAGGGGTTTTATCCGCCCCTGTGTGGAGTACAACTCTCATGTGTGGGGAGGCTCCCACACACAGCTCTTCTCAATAGGGTGGAGTCAAAGGCTTTTCGTCTCATTAACTCTCCTCCTCTTACTGACTCCCTTCAACCTCTGTCTCTTCGCCGCACTGTTGCATCTTTATCTCTTTTCTATCGCTACTTTAATGGTCACTGCTCCTCTGAACTGTCTGCTTGCATTCCTCCACCTCTACGACGTGCGCGTAGCACCCGTCTGGCAGCAAACTCTCATCCCTTTTCTGTCCAACTCTCTAATGCAAGAGTTAACCGTTACTCCCAGTCTTTCATTTATGCAACAGGTCAGCTCTGGAACTGTCTCCCTCTATCTGTATTTCCTGCTGCCTATGATCTCCAGTCTTTCAAACGCAGTGTGTCCAGGCATCTCAAAATGATCGGATCTTGAATTTGGCTCTCTATTGTATTTTGTTTTTCTCTTGGAGGGAACTGTTACTGCGGGCTCATGGCCTTTGATTCCTTCTTCCTCGCATAAAAAAAAAAAAAAAAAAATGTTTTGGGAATTTTCTTCCCTTATATACATTGAGTAAATAAGTGAGCAAGCCTAGTTTGTACTTCTACTCCTGCATTCAACAGTAAATCTGCTACTATTCCATCTTCTCCTGGAGCCTTCCCTCTTTTCATATTTTTGAGAGAATTATTTACTTCATCTGGTGTTACCTCAGATATTTCACTTGTGTCAACTGAAAAGTTAGCCCTTGGTACTACTGTCTTTGATGCATACAGTTCTTTGTAAAATTCATCAACTCTCCTCAACATCTTATCTCTGCATTTAATGATTTCACCGTTTTTGTCTTTTAGTGATGTAATTTGTTGCTTTCCAAGTGCCATTTTACTTCGGACCTGTTTCAGATTATTTTCTTTCTTGATGGTTTCTTTGATTTGATCCATGTTTCTCTTTCTTTTTTCTTCTCTTTGTCTTTTGTTGATAAGCTTATTTATTTCCGCTCGTTCTAATTCATCTTTCTTTGTTTTACTTTCATTTTTTTTTTCATAAGCTCAAGTGTCTTTTCTGAATACTTATTGGCTTTGGTTGTACAGTATTAGGTTTTCCTACTACCTCCGCTGATTCTTTTAGCACTTTTGTTAGTCTGTCATTCAGCTCATCAATGTCACATTCAGCATTACTGAGAGCCTGAAATCTGTTCCTTATTTCCAACTGAAAGGCTGCTTTGTTTTCACTTACTTATATATATATATATATATATATATATATATATATATATATATATATATATATATATATATATATATATATATATATATGCTCGTATATAAATGTGTGTGTGTGTGTGTGTGTGTGTATGGGAAGACCTTGCAGATATACGAGATATCGTCTTAGACGGCGCGGACAATGGGATCCCCTTTAGATCCATAGGGCTCCACCGAATGTACTGTACAAGATGGAACAAAATTACATCTCACCAGAAACTATGTGGCAGGAAAGTGAGATTATTTGCCACAGTGCTCCCAAAGAACACGAATTTTACTGTTAATGATTTGACGAACAGTGCTTTTGGATTATCATCTACTAAAGGTTCAACTGCACTACCTCTTGTGTATACGGGTTGTGTACCACCGAATGTCAGAAGGCACTCTCACGGCAACTCAGAGACCGGGACATTAAACAAACTAAAATCCATGGAGATCTACTCGTACAATGTAAGATGCCTTGCAGAAGATTACAAACTTGATAACTGAATGATAGAATTAGGAAACATTAGTTGGGATGTTGTAGGTTTTGGTAAGATCAAAAGAAAAAAAGAAAACTTAGTTCAGCTCCACCACCCATTTTAATAGAGAGAATGACAAAATGCAAGAGTGGTGTGGGATTTTTAATTAACAAGCATCTTGCTGAGAACATTGTTAAATTCAGCAGTATACATGATAGAGCTGCAGGAATTGCAAACTATGCACAAGATACACCCTGAATGTAAATACAAGTATATTCAGCGAATTCTCAAATCTCATATGAAGATATAGAAACATTCTATAACAACATCTCCGAGATAATGGAAGAAGAAAAGACCAGATATATTTTACTAATGGGAGACTTCAGTGCAAAAGTTGGCAAATCGAAAAATAGAGAAACATATATGGAAAAATTCGGAATGGGAGAAATGAGTGCCACAGGTGAAATGATGGTAAATTTTGCTAAAATATAAACATGAGAATAATGAACACATTCTTTCACATAGGAACAGGGTGAAAAAGTACCTGAAGAAGTCCAAGTAGAGAAACAAAGAATGAAATCGGCTTCATTACTGCAGATAAAAATAACACGATCATAAATGTCAAAGTTATCAACAAATAAATACTCGTATAGGATGATACCATAGACTGGTGGGGCGCACAGCCAGATTCAGTTTCAGCAGTGAAAGAAAGATGACTAAAAATAAAACGACATGTCCAATAAAAGTAATAAAAAACAAAGCAGACGTTCTGTTACAAATAACAAACCGATTTCAGGCCTTGAGTTATGGTAAGTGTGACATTGATGAGGTGAATGATAGACTAACAGAAGTTCTAAGAGAATCGGCGGAGGTAGCAGGGAAAGCTAATACAACTAAAGCCAACAGATATTCAAAAAAGACCCTCGAGCTCATTAAAAGTAGATAGGAGATGAAAATAAAAAAAGAAAAAAGATGAAACTGAAATAGCGGAATTATATAAATTTGCCGACAAGAGACAGAGGGAAGAAAAATGAAAGAGAAACATAGATCAGATCAAAGAAACCATCAACAAAGAAAAACGTCTGAAACAGGTCCGAAGTAAAATGGTATTAAGATAGCAACAAGTTATATCACTGAAAGACAAAAATGGTGATGTCAATAAATACAGTGATATGATAGTGATGAGAGTTGGAGAATTTTACAAAGAACTGTATGCATCAAAAACGTCAGTACCAACAGCTAGCTTTTCATTTGACACAAGTGAAATATCTGAGGTAACACCAGACTAAGTAAAAATTACTCTTATGAGTATGAAAAGAGGGAAGACCCAAGGAGAAGATGGAATAATAGCAGATTTACTGGCCGATGGAGGAGTAAAAGTGCAAAACAGTTTCGCCCACTTACTCACTGGATAAAAAAGAAAGGAAATTCCCAGAATATGGTACAATGCAAAAGTTATTTTTCTTTACAAAAAAGGCGAATCAAAAGATCATTAGCCCTTTCAAATTTATTTACAAACTCTTCATTAAAGTCCTTAAACAGAATACAACTTCAGAAGAAAACCAACTTCATCAGCAGGCAGGATTCTGAAACGGCTATGCGACTACTGACCTTCTACTCACAGCGAATCATCTAATTGAGAAAATAACAGAATATAATAAACCACTCTGCTTAGGCTTTGTTGATTACGAGATAGCCTTCCACTCAGTGGATCACATAGCAATTATAAAATGATTGAGGGGAAAAGGAATAAATAAGGACATTGAAGAAATGCTCGAAAGCATAAGTGAAGTGAGAATGTCTACAGTTAAATTACATGAAGACTCATTGAAAATTAAGACTGAGAATGGCATGCGTCAGGGAGAAACAATTTCACACAAATTACTATTTTACGACATGCCTAGAAAGTATTTTCAGGAAGCAAGGTTGGGTAAACAAAAGTGTTAACACGGATGGATTTAACCTAAACCATTTAAGATTTACAGATGACACTGTCTTAATCTTCGAAACAACAGAGACCTTGCAAAAGATGTTAAATGACCTAAACAGAGAAAGTCTCAAAGTAAGGCTAACGATGAATCCAATTACACGAATGAATGTCATTTCCCCCTAATCTTTAAATGTTAGCTATACTTCTACTAAATAACCTTCGTCTGGGTCTTCCACCGTTTACCCTCTGTGTGCCACTTAACGCTGAACAGTTCCTGTTCTCTCAAACTATACTGGCACTTTCCATTACTTGAATCCTTGGTAACGTCACATAATTGTCTAACGTTTCATTTCGTTTTCCTTTTGATACACTCATATCAGTAATAATTCATCAATCGATCACACACACACACACACACACACACACACACACACACACACACACACACACACACACACACACACACACACACACAATGTCACTGCCTAGTACCTTAACGTCTTTTCATGAAGATTCCTTTTCAGTCTATTTTTGTAATACTGTCTACATATAAATAAAACTGAATTATTGTCGTTGCTTGATTTTTAATCGTTTGTCATTTGTTCTCACTTACAAAGTTATTTATTTATCCCCAGAAGATGAAGATTTGGTTACATATGAGAAGATTGAACAAGACAGATCGGTACCGAATCGTGTGGCTGTGGCTGGAAGGACTACCGGTTCACTACATAGCACAACAGATTGGTGTCAGTCTCTCCACCGTGTACCGCTGGGTGAGCCGCTGGCAGAAGTCGTTTAGGGAGGGACACCCATGCCCTGCCACATCTTACTGGGCCAACTCACTCGCTGCCCAAAGGATTGCTAAGCTACACACCAGGTCACCAATTACACGGTCCATCTTCGATTTGTATCCGCTAAACTGCACCCCTTACAATATCAGTCCTTATCATCCTGGGTTTACTTAAATCGTAGAGGTTTGAGTTTATTAGAGGAGTGAGGTTGCTACAGAGCCATGTGGTGTTGGCGGGAAGTATTGTCGACTTGGTGCCTAAACAAACAAGCAGGAGTCTAAACCGTCCGCTGCTAGACTGGGCACTGACAAGACTTCTCGGAGATATTTTCACACCCTGCGAAGTCTTTCTGAGCAATACGCTCATTGCACAGAGAACTGCCCAGTTGGACTGCAGGTCACCATTTACCCCTCTCATGTACATCGACTTAACCGGACTTCGTACTCCTTCAATGGTTATGTAACTGGGACCGCTAGCCATGCCTGAATACAATAAATAATACCCTAGCCATTATATTTTGGCTGCTAAGCCCCAATCCCACTACGTGACTGGACGAACGTGATTGGTTGTGTTTGGGTTGAGAGTACTCATGTGGTTAGAAATTACGATGAAAGTCACTTTTCAGTATACACCATTTTTTTTTTCTAATGTTTCGATCAGTAAGGTGATAAATGTGGCACTTTCATCTCGCTTTTGGACATTTTTGCAGATGACAACGGAGCGGCTAATAAGCGAAAATTTATACAGCAAGAAGAAAAACAAGAAATAAAGTTGTTGCTGTGATACAGACGACAAAAATTTGAACCTATGAGAATGGAAAGGCTTACTTGCCAAGATGCACTGTTCCTTGAATAGTGCTGATTTACGTGATCTAAACTGAACCCATATACGATGTTCGGTGGTAACCATATAACCAATTTACGGGGTGAAATGCAGTTTGCTATGATGCTCCTGTTAACTGGGAGGAGATGCAAATGCGCCTTCCTGTTGTGCGGCGCTGTCAGCCGCAAGGGAACACTGGTTTAGTGCACGGGAAAACATTAGGGGAGGCTGCTTGCCTGCAGTTGATAGGTCTGCTCTGCCAGACGGACTAGGGTTGATCAACAACAACAAAACATGATCTCAACCAAACATGGGTGAGAAACTAGATGAAATTTTGTACTAGAATAATTCATGAAAACATCATGGATGTTTTAATAACAGCGCCATGAAAGGTTATTCTTAAGATGAATTTTTAAAAATCAGAAACTTGCAAACGAAACATAAGGATAAGCATCGTGATGAAAAGGGTTAAAGAACGTAGTTGCAGCATTAAAATTTACGATTTTTTTTAAATGCAAGAAAGAAGGAACCAAAGGCCAGAAACCTGCAAACCGTTCCTTCCAAGAAAAAAGAAAAACAATACAAAAGAGAGCCAAATTCAAGATCCGTTCATTACGAGATGCCTGGAAACAATGCGTTTGAAAAACTGGAGATCATGGGAAGTAGGAAATACAGACAGAAGGAGACAGTTCCAGAGGTGACCTGTGGCAGAAATGAAGGACTGAGAGTAACGGTTAACTCTTGCATTAGAGAGATGGACAGAAAAGGGATGAGAATTTGTTGCCAGACGGGTGCTACACACCGGTCGTAGAGGTGGAGGAATGCATGCAGACAGTTCAGAGGAGCAGTGACCAATGAAGTAGCGACAGAAAAGATACAAAGATGCAACAGTCTGACGAAGAGACAGAGGTTGAAGGGAGTCAGTAAGAGGAGGAGAATGGATGAGACGAAAAGCCTTTGACTCTACCCTATTGAAAAGAGCTGTATGTGGGGAGCCACCCCACACATTAAAGTTGTACTCTTAACAGGGGCGAATAAAACCAGTGTATAAGGTCAATAACTTTGCAGAGGTAATGAAGGTACGGAGTCGGCTTAGCACACCTAATCTCTTGGAAGCAGATTTTACAAGAGATGCAGTATGATTTTTCCAAGATAAGTCCCGAGTGAATGAAACCCCAAGCATGTTCAAGGATGATGCAGGATTGAGCTGGATATAACTAAACCTTAGAGGGTACTCCTGTGGCAGACTGTGTCGGGTTGATAGGTTTGATAGGTTTTTGATGAATAAAAACCAACAAGATCATTTTTACCCCAGTCAGAGATACGAGCCAAGTCAGACATTAGGTGTGCCATAGCCTCATCCCTTATTTGTTGAAGTTACTGCTGAGATGGATGTTGCAGAAACCGAATGGAAAGGTGAAGGGTGGAATCATCAGCGTACAAGTGGATAGGGTTAGATGTACAGCTTAGAAGGTCATTGATGAATAAAAGGAAGAGAGATGGTGACAGGACAGAACCTTGAAGAACATCACTGTTGATAGATCTAGAAGAACAATGACCGTCTACAACAGCAGCTACAGAACGACCAGAAAGGAAGCTATTGATGAAGGCATAGATAGAAGGATAGTACCCGTAGGAGGGCAGTTTGGAAATTAAAGACTTATGCCAGACTCGATCAAAAGCCTTTGAGATGTCAAGTGCAATGGCAAAGTTTTCGCCAAAGTCCCGAAAGGAGAATGACCAGGAGTCTGAAAGGTAAGTGAGAAGATCGCCAGTGGAGCGTCGCTGACGGAACCCATACTGATGATTAGAAAGAAGGTTGTGATAAGAAAGATGCTTTAAAATATTTCTTTTAAGAATTGACTCGAAAACTCTTGAAACACAGGATGTTAAAGCACTGGACGATAGTTAGAGGGTTGGGAACGGTCACCCTTCTTTGGGACTGGCTGAATGAGAGCAAATTTCTAGCAAGAAGGAAAAGTACAAGTTGACAGACAAAGGCAAAAGAGTTTACCAAGGCAGGGTGTAAGCACTGAAGCACAGTTCTTGAGAACAACAGGAGGGACACCATCAGGCTCATATGCCTTGTTAGTATTCAGGCCAGTGATGCCAGAAAATACATTAGCTGAAGAAATTTTAATGTCAGCCATGAGGCAGTCTGAGGGGGGAAGTGATGGAGGAACAGCACCAGAATCGTCTAAGGTAGAATTGGAGGAGAAAGTCTCAGCGAAGAGATCTACTTTATCAGTAGAAGAAATAGCTACAGAGCCATCAGAATAGAAAAGAGGAGGGAAGGGTCATGAGGTAAAGTTGTTAGAAAGGTTTTTGGGAAGGTGCCAGAAGGAGCGGGAAGAATTCGAGTTGTAGAGTTGACAGCATTTAGTACAGATGAAATTATTTTTAGCAGTGCGAAGAACAGACTTAGCACGATTCCGGGCAGAAACATAAACAAGGTGTGATTCACGGGTGGGTTGGCTCTGGTACCTTTTATGGGCCCTCTCCTTGTTGCGGACAGCATTAGAACAAGTGTGATTAAACCAAGGCTTTCTTGCATTAGTCAAAGGATATGAGAAAGGAATGTATGCTTCCATGCCCGAGAGAATAACCTCTGGAATGAACAAGGCACACTCAGATGGCTCCCAGCCATGGAAGCAATAATCATTCCATGGAAAATCAAAGAAGCACAGTCTGAAGTTTCCCAATCTGCAGCTCCAAAGTGCCACAGACGACGTTTCTTTGGAGTGTCCAAAGGCCGTACCGGAGCGATAGGACAGGTTAAGGCAATAAATTTGTGATCGGAGGAGCCCAACGGAGAGGAAAGATTAAGTGTGTAAGCAGAAGGATTAATGGTAAGGAAGAGATCAAGTATGTTGGAGCTCTCTCCAAAGTGGTCAGGGATATGGGTAGGGTGCTATACAAGCTGCTCTAGGTCATTAAGGATAGAAAAGATAAAGACTTGTTCAACAGGTGGATCAGTGAAAGGAGAGGAGAGCCAAAGGTGGTGGTGAACATTGAAATCTCCTAGAATGGAGATTTCAGAGAAAGGTGAAATTGATTGAATGTGTTCCATCGCAGAAGTAAGATAGTCGAAGAATTTTTGACAGTCAGTAGAATTAGGAGATTAAGTAAGCAGCACAAATATATTTAGTCAGAGAATGACAAGAGAGCCGAAGTCAGTAGAGAATTCAGAAGAATCAAGTTCAGGAACACAAGAGCAAGATACATCGTTGCATCCGTATACACAATATCCACGTTTGGCTTTAATTTAGTATAGAGAAAGTAGGAGGAAACAGAAAAGCGTTTGCTGTCAGTTGCCTCAGACAGCTGAGTCTCTGTTAAGAAGAGCAGATGAGGTTTAGTGGAGGAGAGGTGGTGTTCGACAGAGAGAAAGTTGGAGGAGAGGCCGTGAATGTTGCAGAAATGAAGAAGTGAGTCAGACAGTGGTTCCAGGCATCTCTCTGAGTGTCACCGGGAGAGGGGCTGATGGTGGGGGAATTTATGGTCACTCCCCCCTGGGACTTTGTACCAGACGGAAAAAAAAAAAAAATGTTACTGTGCCACATCAGTAATTATGAATACTCTCATACATGCACTGCCTGAGTTTTCCCTTTGTCGAATAACATTAGAAAGGGGTAAAGAGGACAAAATTTAAAAAAAAGAAGTTAACATAATATTACTAAAAGGGTTAACGTTTGGTGTTTTTTTGCCTGTTCATTATTATGCCGTCATATTTTACTTCATTTTGATACCTACAGACACTAATACTAGTATTCAGTTAAGAAAACTCTCTGGTATTGAGGGATTAATAAAGGAAATACTGGTACATATATTTCAGTGAGAAAAGTGTGCACTAAACTAAAGTCGTGTGGATATATTAAGAGCATTAAAGATTGCCAACCATCGCAGGAAAGTGGATGATGATCTCTATATAGCTACATTTTTTTTTAAATGCAAGAAAGAAGGAACCAAAGGCTGAGAGCCCACAAACCGTTCCTTCCAAGGAAACAAAATACAGTACAAAAGAGAGCCAAATTCAAGATCCGTTAATTTCGAGATGCCTGGATACACTGCGTTTGAAAGATTGGAGATCATAGGAAGTAGGAAATACAGACGGAGGGAGACACTTCCAGAGTTGACCTGTTGCATAAATGAAGGACTGCGAGTAATGGTTAACTATTGCATTAGAGCAGCGTTTCTCAACCTTTTTACCCTTATGGAACCCTTGATAAAATTTTCATATCTCAGGGAACCCTTACAATAAGGTATACCGTATATTATTATTAATATCTTTATTTCTCTTGTATAAACTTAAACTAAGGAGAACATATTATATTTTTTCTGATAACTGGTGTAAACAAAAATAATTTAACGTTTATCTCAAGTTTATTGACAATGCAAATATATTAATAAATAAAAATAAATAAATAACTGAAATCAAACTGCTTGTACAAGAGACCTCATACGGAGGTTTTCATTCACACACAAATAAACATATATAACCAATATCATGTATAACACATAGAAAGAGAACGAAGACATAATAACTGCTAGCACTACTACGATAACTTGATTAATAAAACTAAAAGAAATAAAACAGAAGAAATAACCTTGGGAAAGAGAGAGAGAGAGAGAGAGAGAGAGAGAGAGAGAGAGAGAGAGAGAGAGAGAGAGAGAGAGAGAGAGAGACAGACAGACAGACAGACAGACAGACTCAAGTTTCTCATCAACTAGCAAGAAAATCATAAACATACTTAAACTGTTAAAATGCATATAAAATCCCTAAATGATAGGTAACATTTACTAAATAACGTGGGTGAATGAGGGACTGTACCAGCACGCCAGGAAGTACATACGTGATTGATGAAGACCGTACGTTTGTCCTGTACTCGAGTGAGTTACTTGATGATACACGAATCCGTCACGCATTGCTCCTGTCTACTGACTACTAAAGGTGGTTTCACACTGGCGCCGTCAAGACGACGCTAAGTATATTCCCTATAATTATTATATTTTTAAATGACAAAACAGGTTAAGACTTTAAGATAATTCCCAAGAATTTTCCAAGAATATGCCGTACGTGTACAATAAAATTACGAACATGAAATTAAACACAAAAATGGCTCAAAAATGCACTTACATGTTATTAGCCTATTTATCACTATTTCTCTCGGAACCCCTAGCGACCTCTCGCGGAACCTTAGGGTTCTGGGGAACCCCGGTTGAGAAACACTGCATTAGAGAGTTGGATGGAAATTACTGTGATCATTTACACACTCCCGAACTTCTGCCTGTTACAGTCAGCGTCACCAATAGGTCGACACCTGTTTCGAGTAAGCAGTGGTGAGTGAGAAAGGACAGTCAAGGGAAATGTTGGACGATTCAGGCGGTGGAAACTAGGGAGGATGACGAGGTTTGGGGCCTGAAGAAAGCTAATAGACATGTTGTATAGGAAAAACGAAGGACTTGCCTACACCATAATAATGAATGCACCTAGGAACAATCAAGAGAAACGTACAGTATATGCCATAACATATTTTCACAGTATATTTTAGAAATTTAACACAGAACAGGTTAATGCACCACGAAATAAACTCTGCCTACTCACACACACACACACACACACACACACACACACACACACACACACACACACACACACACACACACACACACACACACACACACACACACACACACACACACACACACCTATGCACGCACTCGCATAAATACGCACAACATACACATGAAACAGTGCATTCTCACACAAATACACATTCACAAGCACATGCACAGACCGAATAAACACTCAGACGCCTGTGCACACATATAAGCTTAAGCTTATATGTGCACACACACACACACACACACACACACACACACACACACACACACACACACAAATGAGGAAGAAAGAGCTAAAGTAAAGGAGTTAGTAAAGGAAGCAAAGGCAAAAAACGAACAGAGAACGGAGGAAGAGAAGATAGTGTTTTAATGGAGAGTTATGGATCAGAAATTGAGGAAGTGGTAACGACTGAGAGCAGGAGGGAAGAGGGTATAAAAAACAACAACAAAAGTTTGAAAGTGGCATATACTAATGTTGATGGTTTATTATCGGCAAGATTAGAAATAAACGATTTCTTGAGTGTACATGAGCCTGATGTTATGTGCTTTGTAGAGACCAAGCTAAGAAAGGGTATCGATGTCCATATGGGAGATGGTAAATACAAACTGAGGAGAAGGGACAGAAAAGAAAAAAAAAAAACGGGAGGAGGAATGGTGATAGCAGTGAAGAACAACATAAATGTAGATACTATGGAAATGGGAGAGGAAAGGGCAGAAGTGATAAATATGAAATTAGAAACTGGAGAGAATGGCAAGGGAGATATGACGGTAGTGTACGTTCCCCCTAAGAAAAGAGCATGGAATGACGATGAATACCAGGAGATGTTGTCAGACATGGCTAGTTATCTACAGAAAGTGACTGAGAAAAGCAACAATATAATTTTAATGGGTGACTTTAACTATAAAGAGGTGAACTGGGAGGAATGGGACTCAGGAGGCAGTGAAGATCGTGGGGCACTATATTATTAAATATAACAATGAATAATGTGAAGACGCAGTGGGTCAAAGAAGAGACACGATTCCGATGTGAGGACACACCAGCAAGATTAGATTTACTGTTAACCAAAGAACCCGATGTAATTGAATCTTCGAAATATCTGTGTCCTATAGGAAAAATTGATTATGTGGTCATTGAGTTCCAGATGATAATAGAGAATGTGATGTCAAGAGACGTGCTTTATAAGTAGGGAAGATACAACTTTGGGAAAGCAAACTTTAGAGGATTCAGAAAATTTTTCGAAAATGTAGACTGGAGTAAATTCAGAGAAACAAGAGAGATACAGAGGAAGTTGGATATCTTTCTAGACCTCTATAATTCGGGAGTGGAAAAATATGTGCCAAGAGTAAGGGGGGAAGAAAACAGGAGTAGACTGTAGCACCAGTCGAGCAGGGCAGTACTCCCGAGGTGGATGGAAAGCTGATGACAGGGAGTGCTGGAGCTCCCGTTTCATCAGCCCTCAGGACTAGTTCCTGACCATCCCCCTTTGCTGAACTTTTTCAGTGTCTCAGTTACACAGAGAGTAGGCCAGCATGCTCTCCAGTACAAATTTCTCTAACAATCTACACCAAACTACATGCACAGTACACACTACACTTCCTATTCAAAATTTACCAAAATGGCGTCGTCTTATCAAGCCTCGGAGTCCCCAGGGGGGGGGGACCATAAATGCCCCCACCATCTGCCCGTCTCCCGGTGACGACTCAAGGTGCCTGGAACCACGGTCTGACTCTCTTCTTCTTCATTTCTGCAACATTCGTGGCCTTTCCTCTAACTTTCGCTCTGTTGAGCACCACCTCTCCTCCTCTAAACCTCACCTTCTTTTTCTAACGGAGACTCAGCTGTCTGAGGCAACTGACAGCAAACCCTTTTCTGTATCCTCCTACTTTCTCTATACTCATTTCAAAGCCAAAGGTGGCTGTTGTGTATATATACGCAACGACTTATCTTGCTCTCGTGTTCCTGAACTTGATTCTTCTGAATTCTCCACACTCTGGCTTCGGCTTTCCTGTCATTCTCTGACTAAATATATCTGTGCTGTTTACTTATCCCCTAATTCTACTGACTATCAAAAATTCTTCGACTATCTTACTTCTACGATGGAACACATTCTATCCATTTCCCCTTTCTCTGAAATCTCCATTCTTGGAGATTTCAATGTTCACCACCACCTTTGGCTCTCCTCTCCTTTCACGGATCCACCTGGTGAACAAGCCTACATCTTTTCTATCCTTAATGACCTAGAGCAGCTTGTACAGCACCCTACCCGTATCCCTGACCGCCTTGGAGAGAGCTCCAACATACTTGACCTCTTCCTCACAACTAATCCTTCTGCTTACTCTGTTAATCTTTTCTCTCCGTTGGGCTCCTCCGATCACAACCTTATTACCTTGACCTGTCCTATCACTCCGGTACGGCCTGTGGACCCTCCAGTGAAACGTCGTCTGTGGCATTTTGGAGCCGCGGACTGGGAGGCCCTCAGGCAGTACTTCTTTGATTTTCCCTGGAATGATTATTGCTTCCATGGCCGTGAGCCATCTGAGTGTGCTTTGCGCATTACGGAGGTTATTCTCTCGGGCATGGAAGCATACATTCCTTTCTCATATCCTTTGACTAATGCAAGAAAGCCTTGGTTTAATCACGCTTGTTCTAATGCTGTCCGCAACAAGGAGAGGGCCTACAAAAGGTACCGGAGCAAACCCACCCCTGAATCACACCATCTTTACGTTTCTGCCCGGAATCGTGCTAAGTCTGTTCTTCGCTCTACTAAAAATAATTTCATCCATACTAAATGCTCTCAACTCTCCGACTCGAATTCTTCCCGCTCCTTCTGGCATCTTGCCAAAAATCTTTCTAACAACTTTACCTCATCATCCTTCCCTCCTCTTTTCTACTCTGATGGTTCTGTAGCTATTTCTTCTACTGATAAAGCAGATCTCTTCGCACAGACTTTCTCCTCCAATTCTACCTTAGACGATTCCGGTGCTGTTCCTCCATCACTTCCCCCCTCTGACTTCCTCATGGCTGACATTAAAATTTCTTCATTGGATGTATTTTCTGCCATCACTGGCCTCAGTACTAACAAGGCATATGGGCCTGATGGGGTCCCTCCTGTTGTTCTCAAGAACTGTGCTTCTGTGCTTACACCCTGCCTAGGCAAACTCTTTCGCCTTTGTCTGTCAACTTGTACCTTTCCTTCTTGCTGGAAGTTTGCTCTCATTCAGCAAGTCCCAAAGAAGGGTGACCACTCCCAACCCTCCAACTATCGTCCAATTGCTTTAACGTCCTGTATTTCAAAAGTTTTCGAGTCAATTCTTAATAGAAAAATTTTAAGGCATCTTTCCTATCACAACCTTCTTCCGATCGTCAGTATGGGTTCCGTCAGGGACGCTCCACTGGCGATCTTCTCACCTACCTTTCAGACTCCTGGTCATCCTCCTTTCGGGACTTTGGCGAAAGCTTTGCCATTGCACTTGACATCTCAAAGGCTTTCGATCGAGTCTGGCATAAATCTTTAATTTCCAAACTGCCCTCCTACGGTTTCTATCCTTCTATCTGTGCCTTCATCTCTAGCTTCCTTTCTGGTCGTTCTATAGCCGCTGTTGTAGATGGCCATCGTTCTTCTCCTAGATCTATCAACAGTGGTGTTCCTCAGGGCTCTGTCCTATCACCAACTCTCTTCCTTTTATTCATCAATGATCTTCTAAGCTGTACATCTAACCCTATCCACTCATACGCTGACGACTCCACCCTTCACCTTTCCATTCGGTTCCCGCAACGCCCATCTCAACAGTTACTTCAACAAGCAAGGGATGAGGCTGTGGCACACCCAATGTCTGATTTGGCTCGTATCTCTGACTGGGGTAAAAATAATATGGTTGTCTTTAATGCATCTAAGACTCAGTTCTTACACCTATCAACCCGACAAAATCTTCCACAGGTATACCCACTAATGTTTAATAATATACAGCTTAATCCTGCATCATCCTTGAACATGCTTGGGGTTTCATTTACTCGGGACTTATCTTGGAAATATCATATTACATCTCTTGTAAAATCTGCTTCCAAGAGATTGGGTGTGCTAAGCCGACTCCGCACTTTCTTCACCCCTGCACAATTGTTGACTCTATACAGGGGTTTTATCCGCCCCTGTGTGGAGTACAACTCTCATGTGTGGGGAGGCTCCCCACATACAGCTCTTCTCAATAGGGTGCAGGCAAAGGCTTTTCGTCTCATTAACTCTCCTCCTCTTACTGACTCCCTTCAACCTCTGTCTCTTCGCCGCACTGTTGCATCTTTATCTCTTTTCTATCGCTACTTTAATGGTCACTGCTCCTCTGAACTCTCTGCTTGCATTCCTCCACCTCTACGACGGGCGCGTAGCACCCGTCTGGCAGCAAACTCTCATCCTTTTTCTGTCCAACTCTCTAATGCAAGAGTTAACCGTTATTCCCAGTCTTTCATTTATGCAACAGGTCAGCTCTGGAACTGTCTCCCTCTGTCTGTATTTCCTGCTGCCTATGATCTCCAGTCTTTCAAACGCAGTGTGTCCAGGCATCTCAAAATGATCGGATCTTGAATTTGGCTCTATATTGTATTTTGTTTTTCTCTTGGAGGGAACTGTTACTGCTGGCTCATGGCCTTTGGTTCCTTCTTCCTCGCATAAAAAAAAAAAAAAAAAAAAGGTGTATGATGGCAAAAAAAAGGGACACGGCATGGAACAACTGGAGAGAGAGGTAATAACAGAACAAAGGAAGAATATAAAAGAAATAGAAATGAATATACAGGAATACGTAGAGAGGAAGAAAGGAACTTTGAAAAAGGCATTAGAGACAAATGTAAGGATGAACCCAAACTGTTTTATAGATTTGTCAATGGTAAATTGAAACAAAAGGAAGGAATCACCAAACTGAAAGTAGAAGGAGAGATCTATAAAGATGCGGCAAGGCAAGCTGAAATAATGAACAAATGTTTCCAATTGGTTTTCACTAATGAAAAGGAGTTTGTAGAAGGGGAGGGAGTGACTAGAAATATAGTTATAAAAGATATAAAAGTGGAAGTACAGGAAGTGTATAAATTACTTGAAACTCAAGATGAAAGGAAAGCCACAGGACCAGATGGATTCTCTAACTGGGTACTGAAGGAATGCAGAGAACAACTGACGGATATGATTCACAGTTTAATTGTGTGTTCTCTGGAAGAGGGGAAAGCGCCTCAAGAATGGAAGAGGGGAAATGTGATACCAATTTATAAGGGAGGAAGCAGGGAAGAACCCGTGAATTATAGACCAACGTCCCTAACCAGCATGGTCGAAAATTGTGCGAGAGAATCCTGAAAGATAGATGGATAAAATATTTGGAAGAGATGAATAATTTGTCTGAAAGTCAGTTTGGATTCAGAAGTGGTAGGTCATGCGTTTCCAACTGGTTGAGCTTTTACTCAAAAGCGATTGACGTGCTGTAGGAGAGAGACGGTTGGGTGGATTGTGTGTATTTAGATTTGGAGAAGGCCTTCTACAAGGTACCCCATCAGAAACTAATGTGGAAACTAGAGCATATAGGAGGACTGAAGGGAAACCTCCTGGAATGGATGAGAGACTTTTTGAGAGGCAGACAAATGAGGAATAGTTGGTGAGTGGGGTGTGCCTGCTGAGATAGATGAGAATGGCAGTGCGTTAGTGGAGATTTGTGCTGGGAGGGGGTTGGTGATAGCCAATACCCTCTTCAGGCATAAAATGATCCACAGGTATACATGGCGAGTGATGAGAAGGGTGGGTGGTGAACTGAATGAAAGGAAGGCAATGATTGATTATGTGTGTGTGATGAAAGGATGCGAAGATGTGTAATGGATGCAAGAGTTTATAGAGGTTGGGGGAGTGGACTTTCTGACCACTACTTGGTGGTGGCCAAAATTAGAATTCAAGTAAGATGGAGGAATAGAAGAAGGGAAAGACGAGAGGAAGGAGTAGTTGCAAGGAGAGTGGAAAGGTTACAAGAGGATGAGAAAAAGGCAGAGTATACGAGTGAAGTGGAGGAACGATTGGGCAAATATGAACTGGAGCAGATGGGAGACGTGGAAGGTGTGTGTAGGATATTTACAGAAGAAATATGTGCAGCATGTGATGTGGTGTGTGGAAGGAAGAGAAGACGGAGGGGGGTGCAAAGAACAGCGTGGTGGACTGAAGAAGTGAAACAGGCTGTGGCACAAAAGAAGAAAACATACAATGAATGGATGAGAAATAGGGGCGTGGAAGAAGTTGAGAGGTGGAAGAGAGAGTTATATGTAGAAAGAAAGAGAGAGGTGAAAAGATTAATAAGAGAGAGTAAGAAGAGAGTGGATGAGGAATTTGGAAGGAATTTGAGTGTAAAGTGGAGGGACTGTAAGAAAATGTTCTGGAAAGAGGTGAAAAGAGTAAGACAGGGTGGAAGTGAAGTTAGCAGGGGAGTGAAAGATAAAAATGGTAGATTACTAGTGGAGAAGGGAGAAAAAGTGAGCAGATGGAGAGGACACTTTAAGGAATTGTTGAACATAGAGGATGGAAGGAACGCGAGTATAAGTGGCTAGGGAATGGCTGGGAGAAGGAGGGAGGTGAGAAGACAGGAATAAATCAGTAGGATAGAAGTTGTGGAAGCAATGAAGAAAATTAAATCGGTGAAAGCCCCAGGAATAGATGGAGTGTGTGGTGAAATGCTGAAGCATGGGGGAGAGATAGTAGTAGAATGGATGTGGAAGATGTGCAGATTGGCCTGGGATGCAGGTAGAGTCCAGGAGGATTGGAAGTCAGGTATAATTATTCCCTTGTACAAAGGAAAAGGGGAAAAAGAAGTGTGTGGTAATCATAGGGGCATTTGTCTTCTTAGTATAATAGGAAAAGTGTATGGTAGGATACTTATTGACAGAGTTAGAGAAAGAACAGAGAAATTAGTTGGAGAAGAACAGGGAGGCTTTAGGAAGGGAAGATGTTGTGTAGATCAGATATTCATTCTTAGATCTTTAGTGGAAAAGTTTCTAGAGAAAGGAAAGAAGTTGTATGCGGCTTTCAGGGATTTGGAGAAAGCATATGACAGGGTGGATAGACAAGGATTGTGGAAAGTGTTAAGAATATATGGAGTAGATGGGAAGTTGTTGAATGCTGTGAAGAGTATGTACGATGGTGCGAAGGCTGCAGTGTGTGTGGATGGTGAACTAAGTGAATTTTTCTCTTTGAAAGTTGGGTTGAAACAGGGATGTGTCATGGCTCCATGGTTGTTCAATCTGTACATGGATGGGGTAATAAAAGAGGTACAAGGTAGGGTAGTGGATGTTGGAGTTGCCCTGGTGAGAGAGGAGTGTTTGGAAACTCCCTGTATTGTTGTTTGCAGATGATACTGTGTTGTTGAGTGAAGACGAAAGGGAGCTGCAAGGCTTGGTGGATGAGTTTGGGAGAGTATGTAAGAAACGGAATCTAAAGGTGAATGTAGGGAAGAGTAAAGTGATGGTCTTTGAGAGAGGTGAAGTCAGTGTATGTACAGCGAGGTTGGATGGTAAGGAATTGGAAAATGTGAGTACGTTTAAGTACTTGGGTAGTGTGATGAGTAAGGATGGAGGTTTGGAGGGTGAAGTGCTTGAAAGGGTACAGCAGGGGAGAAAGGTTGCTGGTTCTTTGAAAGCAGTGATAAGAAACAGGGAAGTGAGCATGGAAGTGAAAAAGTTACTACATGACACTATTGTGATATCAACTCTAACGTACGGAAGTGAAGCTTGGACGTTGTTGGAAGGACACAAGTCAAGAGTGAGAGCAGTGGAAATGAGTTATTTAAGAGGACCTTGTGGAGTCACATGGAGAGACAGGCTGAAGAATGAGGATATAAAGGAGCGTTGTGGTGTGGATGTGTATGTGATAGGAAGCGTTATGAGGAACACACTGAGGTGGTTTGGCCATGTGGAGAGGATGGAGGGTGAAAGACTGACGAAGAGAGTGTATGTGAGTGAGGTGGAGGGGGGAAGAGGGAGGGGGAGGCCGAGGATGAGATGGAGGGATGGGGTGGAGAGGTATATGAGAGAGGGGGGTGTGAGTTGGGAGCAGGGCAGTGAAATGGCCGGGGACATGGCGACTTGGAGGCGATTTGTTTGTGGCCACCCCAAACGGGATTGAGGCGTCTGGCAATAGATAGATAGAATAAAGGACAGGATGTCTGGATGGAGGGAAGTAACAAGTGGAGTCCCACAGGGCTCGGTGTCTGCGCAAGTAACGTTCCTGATTTACGTAACTGATATGGTAGATGGTGTGAACAGTTATGCAAGTCTGTTTGCTGATAATGGACAGATCCTGAGGAAGGTAGAGGTTGGGGAGGACTGTAAAATGCTGCAGGAGGATCTGGATAAGATACATGAGTGGAGCCGGATGCAGGAAATGAAATTCAATGCAAAGAAGTGTAAAATATTGGAAATGGGTAAAAGTACCAAGATGCCATCACTGAATTATTTGATAGGTAATGAACCAATCACAAAAGCAAGAGAAGAGAAAGATTTGGGAGTGCTTGTCCAGGATAGTTTGTCACCTGAAAAACATATTAACAAGACAGAGAAACGTATAAACTCTTAACTAACATAAGAGTAGCATTTCATTATATGGATGAGATGATGAAAACATTGATAGTGGCCATGATCCGCCCCAGGTTAGAATATGAAGCAGTAGTGTGGTCCCCACACAAAAAGAAAGATACAAACAAGATTGAGAGAATACAAAGAACAGCAACCAAGATGGTCCCCATTTTGGCAGATCTGTCGTACAGAGAGAGGCAGGAAAAGTTGGATTTGCCTTCCTTAGAGGAAAGGAGAGAGAGGTGCGACATGATTGCAGTGTTCAGGACCATGATGGGAGTAGATAAAGTTGACAGAGAAGATCTGTTTGTATGGGATAAGAGAGTAACAAGAGGACACGGAATGAAACTGAAGAAGCCAAGCTGCTTGAAGGATATCAAGAAATATAGTTTTACTTATAGATGTATAGACCTGTGGAATAGCCTGGACAAAGAGATCGTCCAGTCTAAAAACTTAAACGAGTTTAAAGCAAATTTTGACTTATTGAGAAACAGAGACGGGACCCCACGAGCGTAGCTCATTTCCCGTATATCACAATTAGGTAAATACAATTAGATAAATACACACACACACACACACACACACACGCTGGCTCCGTGGTAACGCTCTCGCTTGCCATCTGGTAGACAGGGGTTTGCGCCTTCCTCAGGTTGCGAGAAGTTTCACTGACGAAGCGGGTGGTTTACTGTCTCCCTTGTGCAAGGGGATGGATGTGTGCGTGTGTGAAGGTTATAGCCTTGCTCTTGGATCGGACTATATGAGCTCTCAGCTCTCTTCCGGGAGGGTTAAAAATTTGACAATCACGACAATCACGTGATCCTCCTGACTGACTGGTGAATTACACACACACACACACACACACACACACACACACACACACACACACACACACACATTTCTTAGCACATGGACTCAGGTCAAAGAAAGACGGTGTTTCTATAGATCCCTTGTCAACAGGTGATGGGAAGTAAATGCGGCGCCCATCTGGGAACCAAACCTCCACGCTCTTTCCCTCGCCTCCCTGCCGCGAGGGAACATAAATTCACTGTCCAGGATGACCCTGCAGGGTTGGTGCTTGCCAGCTAATGATGGACCTGTCTGGCGAGACAGACCAAGGTTACTCAACCAAAGCAACTCAGGTGATAGATGGAGGCGATCATCATCCGTTCATTTATTGTAGTGCTGCCTACTTGTTTTGGTGGCTCTTTACTGTGTGAAAGGTGTAGTGATTTCCTGTAGCCAAAGATACCATTTAAAAGGTTCAGTGGTAACCATATAACCAAATAACGGAGTGATGTGGAGCCTACAATGGAGCCATTGTTAACTGGGTGGAGACACAAATGCAGTGTCCATCCAGTAACCAAACATCCACACTCTTTCCAGCGCCTCGCCATTGCAATGCGCTGTCCACCGCAAGGGTACATGGGTTTGCTGCACATTCAAGCCCTGCAGGGGCAAGTGCTTGCCTGCAGTTGGTAGATCTACTCGACCAGATCTATTTCTGCCACTTAACCTTATCCCATTACTAAAACTGAAACATTAGCTGTTGTGAACATGATTTATGTATATTATTTATCCGCCGATTCTTGCATAATAGTAAATGATTATAGATAGAAATAATTTTCCCAGTATGATGCATAATTAATACCGTGATCAAAAACTTCAGCCACGACTTAAGCACGATAATCTTTCCTAACGCAGACTGTCTTCACTCTGCTTTGATGTTTATTATCGATGTGAATGCCAAATGATTATGCTGGTGTGACAATTTGAACAGCCAGAGACAAGACTGAAGCAGCAGAACTTGGTAAGACCATCAACAAGAAAAAGTCCGAAGGTATCCGAAAGTTTAACATGACCAAAATCGAAGAGACATTAAGAATATGTGGAAGTATGAAATCAACCTAGAGAATTCTTGGCAAAGGAAAAAGTCAGATGTTCTGCCTAAGAAACTCAAATGGTGATGTTACTAATGACACAGATGAAATAATCATGGTAGCCGAAGAATTTTACACTAAACTACAGTATACAGTAGTGAGGACAGACCCGAAGACGTCAATCAGGAACAGGTAAACAATGGTGTACCAGTACCTGCAGTTACTGTAGATGTTAGGACAGCTCTTAGAGACACAAAGAGAGGCGAAGCAAGTGGTAATGACAATCTCACTATAGACCAGATCAAAGATGCTGGCGACTTTGCCCTTGATAAACTAGCCAAACTATACACAAAATGTCTGGGAAATCAACAAGTTCCTAAAGCTTGGAAAAATGCCAATATTATTCTCATTCACAAAAAAGATGTCAAAGACCCAAAATATTATTGACCAATTAGCTTGCTTTCATTTGTTTACAAACTTTTTACGAAAATTATCACCAACCGGATAGGTAGAACACTAGATTCAAGTCAACCGAGAGAAGAAGCAGGATTCCCGAGTGGGTACTCTACAATAGTGCATATACAAGTTGTTAACCAGGTAATTGAGAAAATGGTTGAGTAAAAAAAAAAATGTGTATGACATTCATAGATTATGAAAAGGCATTTGCCTCAGCTGAAATTTCTGCTGTAATGAGGGCTATTAGAAAACAAGGAATTGAAGAGAATTATGTGCAGGTCTTAGAAGATATATATAAAGATGGCACAGGAACAATAAAGCTCCACAAAGAAAGTGAGAAAATACCAGTAAAGAAGGGGGTAAGACATGCGACACAATATCACCAAAACTCTTCACAGCGTGTTTGGATGACATTTTTAGGAACCTTGAATAGGACAATAAGGGAATAAATGTTAATGGAGAACACCTAAGCAATCTCAGATACGCAGATGACATAGTTCTTTTCAGCGACTCAGGGGAAGAGTTACAACTAATGATTGAAGAGCTAAACGGAGAAAGCCTTAAAGTGGGACTGAAAATAAATAGAAAGAAAACCAAGGTTATGTTTAATCAGTTTATGTAAGCACAAGAGATAAAGATAGAAGACGAAGAGATCGAAGCAGTTGAAGAATACATATACCTCGGCCAAATCATAAGGACAAACCCAGATCACTTAAGAGAATTTAACGAATAATTGGTATAGGATGGAGTGCGTTCGGAAAACAAAACTCTGTTATGAAAATCAAGAGGCCCCTCTTACTAAAAAGGAAACTGTACAACTAGTGTGTCCTCCCTGTACTAACTCATGGTTCAGAAACTAGGAGTATAACAAAATGTCTGGAACGAAAATTAAGAAGTGCACAAAGAGGAATGGAAAGGATAATGCTGGGCATAACCTGGAGAGACAAGAAAAGAGCATCTTGGATAAGAGAACAAACAAAAGTAGAAGATATTTTCAGCATTATAAAAAAGAGGAAATGGACCTGAGTGGGTCATGTATACAGAAGAAATGACAACAGATGGACAAAAGCAGCAACAGAATGGGAAACAAGAGATGGAGCTAGAGGAAGGGGTAGACCGATAACCAGATGGAGAGACGAAATCCGAAAGGTTGCTGGTCTGGGTTGGAACTGACTAACATCTGACCGGGCAGAGTGGAAACGTTTGGGAGAGGCCGTTGTCCTGCAGTGGACTAACTCAGGCTGCCCATGATGATGATGATGATGGGCTTTTATCTAATTTCAACTTAATCAGTGCCCTGAAAAGTGAAACCTTACATTGCATCTTTCCAAACGAATGGCTGTATACAAATCCGGTGTCGCTGGTTGCTATCGCAGCCTGGTGGGGTGCCAGTAACGGCTGTCACGTTCCTGTGGTGAAAGTGTGATTTTCATACTTATGTGTCTATCTTTATTTGTTTTCTAAACAAATAAATGAAGAGAATTATGATTAAATTGTAGTTTGTTTTCTATGTATATATAATTCGTGTTAAACCTTTGCTGAATCAATAACTTTGTGTAGAAAACTCATTCTCCTTCGTGCTGCATTTTAGCATTGTGAACCACCCATGCACCAAGAGTTATCTTTCTAATGTGTTTCTTTGGCCAGGACAAACTCTTAGTGAAAATATTGTAAATCATGTTAAACTTTACAAGTTCTTTCCGTCTGCTTACTCAGTCATTATTCTGTGTAGGATTGGTAACTTACGAACTGGTAACACTTGACTGACCTAGGTGCTGGCCGTCTACAGGCTACCTCCATACGCCGACACTGTACAGTATAATGACAGGTACTGTTTGAAGCTGTGCCGCCTGATAACACCTAAACCCAAACATTCTGAAACTCCAACCTCACGTCACCTCGTCACGCAACCACCACATTCCAGTTACCAGCACACTATTCGTAATTTACTGTTTTTATTTCTCCGAAACGAAGCAAATATCACCACAGTGTCGAAAACAGCGCAACAGAAACTTTTCATTTCCATATGCATCGAAAATAACAAATGTGATTCTGTGTGTGTGTGTGTGTGTGTGTGTGTGTGTGTGTGTGTGTGTGTGTGTGTGTGTGTGTGTGTGTGTGTGTGTGTGTGTGTGTGCGTGTGTGCGCGCGCGCGCGCGCGTGGGGGAGCGCGCCCCTTCACTAGTCTGAGTGGGAGACGGGAGGAGGAGAGGGCAGTTGGAGATGTGTGTGTGTGTGTGTGTGTGTGTGTGCACGATTGATGGGTGGGAGAGAGGAGGGGGACAGTCGGTAAATATGTATGTGTGTGTGTATGTGTGTGTGTGTACACGCACAACCAGTGAGGGAGAGATGGTCGTCGCGATATATACACGGTACAATAGCGGGAAAGTGGGAAAGTGTAAATGAGTGGGCAGAATAAAGGGATAAGGATGCTGAGAGGAATACAGGGAACGGAAAGGAAACAGGCGAGTAATCAGCTACATCGTGTTAATTCATACGCCTTATGATTACGTGCAATATCAAAGTTTAATGTCACACAATATGTTAGTAATCTACAAGAGAAATGGTTAAAGTAAACACAACATAATCTTTGCACACACACACACACACACACACACACACACACACACACACACACACACACACACACACACACACACTGGTAAACTGGAGATGCTGTATAATTTCTTTAAACGTTTTCATCACAAAAGCGGGAGTATGTACGAATAAGCCATCTATCTATTATTCAGTTTTCGTGCCATATTGGAAGCATAGAGATATAGGGCTCAGTTATTCGGTCCAGACATTTAAGCCGAAGATGACCTGCCACACTCGTCCATGAGTGACATTATATGACCAATAGAATACGACAGACCCAAGAACGTATACCCTTGCTGGTCTCACCTGGTTGCAGTGCCTTAACCCTCTAGACCACCCGTCGTCATTTCATGATATGCTTTTCTTCCACCGTGGTAAATGGTTTTGGAGGTTATAGTAAACCATTTGGTTTGCCACTCAGTGCAGAGTCACCTGCATCGAGGGAGTGAATGATGGGCACCCCGACCTACTACATTAAAAGAATAATGGTACTTTAGAAACTGCTACGGAAAAGATTCTAGTGGGTCAAGAAACACATTCATTTTATTCCTAATACAAATGGAAGTTTTAGTCCAAAGTGCCAGCCGTATAAACTTATGTTGCCCGATTCTGGCTTAAATAAAAATAGCAATATAATATGCTAACAGTGTGTGTGTGTGTGTGTGTGTGTGTGTGTGTGTGTGTGTGTGTGTGTGTGTGTGTGTGTGTGTGTGTGTGTGTGTGTGTGTTCTTACCTAATTGTATCTTTACAGGAATGAGTCAAGCTCGTACTGTCCTGTGTCTTAAACCATATTTATCATACATATCCTTAAATTTGTGAATTGTTTTTGGCACACACTATTTCATTCGGTAGTGCATTCCACTGATCAGTTGCTCTATTTGGGAAACTAAATTTCCTTACGTCTTTATCACCTCTCTTTTTATGCAGTTTTTTGCAGTGTCCTCTAGCTGATGCTTCCCCATACGTTAAGTAATCATTTATGTCTATTTTCTCCTTCCCTGATATGCATTTATATAGCATAATCATGTCACCTCTTTTCCTTCTCTCCTGTACTGTTGGTAGATTCAGTTTATTTAGTCTTTCTTCGCAGCTTAGATCTCTTAAGCTTGGTACCCATCTTGTAGCGGCCCTTTCAACTTTTTCAATCTTGTCTATGTGTTTTTTGAGATAAGGACTCCAGACTACTGATGCATACTCCAGGGTTGGTCTGATGAATGTTGTTAGTATCTTTCTTAGCATATCTTCATTTATGTATGTGAATGCTATTCTCATATTGGCAAGCAGTGTATACATGTTCCGCACCTTCTCACTGATGTGGTCAGCCGGAGATAGTCTGTTATTGACAATCACACCTAGGTCCTTCTCTCTTTCTGATAGTGTGTAGGGTTTTATTTCCTAATGTATAATCCCAATCAGGTCTTTTTCCACTTTTACCAAACTTGATTACATGACACTTGTCCACATTGAATTCCATTTGCCATGTATTACTCCATTCATGAAGTTTATTTAATTCTTCTTGTGGCTCTTTACAAGAGTCTGTGTTAGTAATTCTCCTTTGTATTTTTGCATCATCTGCAAACATGTCTAGAGAGCTTTGATTTCCAGTGTTACTGTCTATACACTAAAAACATGATTGGTGCCAGCACTGAGACCTGTGGTATTCCACTAGTCACTTCTTTCCATGATGAATAATTTCCCCTTAGTACTGTACTCATTTTTATTTTCATGAGAAAATCTTACATCCAACAATACAGATCGCCTCTAATTCCTCCTTGATGGTACAGTTTCCATAAAAGTGGTGTGGTACTGTGTCAAATGCTCTCTTGAAATCTAAATAGATACTGTCCACCCATCCTTCTCTTTCCTGTAATGTGTCTGTTACTCTGTCATAGTAGCTCAACAGATTAGTAACACATGATTTTCCTTTTCTGAAACCAAACTGTCTTTCTGTTATCATACTGTGTTCTTCTAGGTGATTTACCCAAGCTTTTCTTATAAGTTTTTCTAATACCTTGCTTACAACACTGGTTAGTGATACTGGTCGGTAGTTAAGTGGATTTTGTCTATTCCCTTTCTTGAATAAGGGAACAATGTTTGCTTTCTTCCAAATATCAGGTAGTTTACCTTGACTCAAGGATTTCTTGAAAATTAAAAATAATGGTTTACTTAACTCCTTTGCACATTCACGTAGCACCCAACATGAAATTTCATCAGGACCATTTGCTTTTCCTTTGTCTAATTTACTTAGCTCCTCCTCTATTTCTTTTTCTGATGTTTGTATATCTGGTAGTATGTGTGGGCATGCATGTTCCACATAATCCCTCTCAAAATTTTTTTCCTCTGTTAGAACTGATCGGAAATTCTTGTTTAGTGCTTCACAAATATCCTTCTCTTGTGTATAGGTGATTCCATCGTCCGTAATGGATTGTATTTTATCTTTTACTTTGGGTTTGCTTCTGATGTAGCTGTAAAACAGCTTTGGTTGATCACTACTTTTATTTATGATATCCTCCTCAAACTGTTTTTGGGCTTCCCTCCTTATTCTTGTATAATCGTTTCTTGCCTGTTTGTAATTATTATATGCCCTCTCATTATTGTGTCTTCTGTATCTATTCCACAACAAATCTCTTTTTCTTTAGATTTTTTACATTCTGTATTGAACCATTTCTGTATTTTCTTTTCTGCTTCTTTGTGCTGTGGGATGTACTTCTGGACTCCTATTTCTTAAAGTTCACAGAATTTTTCATATATAGCATTTAAATCTTGTCCTCTAAGCTCCTTTTCCCAAGCAATTTCTAAGAAGTACTTCTTTAGGTCATGATACTTTCCCTTTTTATAGTTTAGGCTCTTTTTGTAACTTTCATTGCTGTTATCTATGTCATATGCAATCCTGAAATTGCAATTTAGTACTGCATGGTCGCTTTTGCCGAATGGAGGGTGATATATTAAATTGTCAATATCGTTTTCTTGCCTAGTAAATATGAGATCTAGCATTGAGGGCACATCGAGTCCTCTTTTTCTGGTGGTTTCCCTTACATGTTGCCTTAGGAAAAACTCTTGCACAAGATCCAGGAGCTTTTGGTCCCAACAGCTTTCTTGGCTTATTATATCTAGAGTATTCCAATTTATATTTGTATTAAAATCTCCAGTTAGTATAATTCTTTTCGATTTCTCTTCCATTTGCATGTAGTAATGCTTTTAAACTCTGAATTGTACTCTCCGCCAGGTCCTCATATTCCTCTCTTTCCCATGTGTTTGATCTGGGTGGCATGTACATATTGGCTACAATTACTTTACCTTCAGATGTATTTATCTCTACTGCAATCAGTTCTACTTGTGAGGGTATATCTATTTCTATTTCTTTGACTTTTAGATTTTTCTTAGTTAATATTATAATTCCTGCTTCTTTTTTTAAGTTCCTATCTCCTCTCCATATATTATATTCCTCTAAGTTTAGGATGCTATTTGATATCCTTGGTGTTAGTTTTGTTTCAATTAGGCATATTATATGTGGTTCATTTTCTCTGACATAATAATTCATCTCTAATAATTTAGATATCATTCCATCCACATTTGAGTACATCAACTTAATCATCTTGTTTATATACTTGTCATGATTTGGTTCTACTACCTTCCTCCTTTTTATTCCCTCCTGTTTATGTACCACTTTCGTACCTACAATCCTATTACTTTGTTAAAAAATAAAATGTGTTCTTCTCCTCCTCTGATCTTCCCTCATTTTTTGTTTTTGCTTTCTCCCTCTTTTCTTTCATTTATGTGTTAGGCATCTTTTTATCCATACATTTTTGAACTCCTCTTTTTCCATAAGATTCTTTGCATTTTTTAGTATCTCCACGGTGTTTACACTCTGGAAGGTTACCATTAGGAGTCTTGACTTGCTTTTCTCGTATTTCCCTAACCTTTTGTGTTCTTCTGTCTTTACTACAGATTTCCTCTAATACTTCTTTCAATATGCCCATTACATTTGCCATCTCCTTTTTGTCTCTTGAGATCTTGTTTTTTACTTCTTCCTCTTCTATACCAGTGATTACTATAGATTTGTTGATATCTACTGAATCTCTGACTAACTTTGGATTGTTTTTTATTATTCTTTTCACTTTCTTTTTAATGCTTTTTTTCTTTCACCCTTGTTTCCAAGTCTTTCTTTACTTTCACCATTTCAGCATAAGTGATTTTCACATCATTTTTGTGGCTTTGCACAGCTTCATTCACCTGTGTTATCTTCTCAATATCACTGCTGTGGTCTATCAGACTGCTTACTTGCCTAATTCTCTCTATATCATTTTTGAACTCTTCCAGAATACTCTCGTGGTTGACTACTGTACTTGCCATTTCACTAATTTTCCTCCTAACTGTACCCACTTCAACTGTTAGCTCATCTATGGCTGTCTTTCTTGTTGACTTCCTTTCCTAATTTTTTAATTTCTCCCTTTTGCAAGTGCATCTGTTTCCTAATTTCATCAATCTCATTTTGAAAAGCCGTCTCTAACCTGTGTACCCGTTCCACTAGTTTATTGTGAGTCTCCATTTCAACCAGTTCTTGGTAAAAATCATCATCCTGCTTTCTACCTTTATCCCTTTTCTTTTCCAAATTTGCTTTACTAAAGTATGTGGTCATTTTGCAGTACTAAAAGCGCATATAGTGCTTACATTCCCTGGGGCAGATTGTAGACTAAACAACGATCAGTTGATTGTGTGCATTCTTGCGCTGCTTTGTTTCCTTTTTTCTTTGACTAAGTCTTACTTAAAACTTCTTCTTTTTTTATATTAGAACACCATTTAGTCTAGCCTTGTACAGAGTATGACTTATATAAAGATACTTATTTAGGTAATGCCGCTGGCCAAGTTGGCCAGGTATAGAGCAGTGGCGACGTGCGTCTGCTTTCTCTCGGTGCCTCGGTGTGTGTGTGTGTGTAAGAATAGTTTATAGTGTGCTGGATTTATCTACTCTGTTGATAAATGGTAAAATAAATATTAACAATTTTATACTGTATACATTTTGTCTTAAGTCTTCCTGGGTGTATGAAGTATTTTGGTGTAGGTAAGCCCTTAATCTGTCGTATTCATCTAAGCTATTCACTCTCTTCAAGCACCAGACTCCGTCATCTTCCCTATCTTCCAAGTTCTGCATCGTCTCGAAATTCTCCTGTCTTTTCTCCCTCTCCACAGCCAGATCTAAACATGAGTCGACTAACTCAGGATTCCCACCTAGGGAGAAATGGGACTAACAAGGCTGACTGTAACATGTGGAAGTGCAGGAAGGTGTACAATACATAAAAGAACGTAAAGTCCTCCCAAATTTGTGTTTTTTATGGTCTGAAGTTTGACATCAGGAATCCCTATAAAAGGCCTCAATAAAAATAAATTTAAAAGGTGTCTGGGATTATTGACTCAAGGAATAACTTTAAATGGACGATAAAAATATAACCTTATTAAAATCTGTAATAATTAAATGTATGTGATACCTTTATTAGTCTAAGGGCATATATTTTTTTTACTTATCGTAGTATCAAGATCATTTTAATAATTCAGATATCTGAACAGGATTGGTTACATACAACCTTCATCAATCCATTCACTACCACGTCGTTTTGTTGGGCAAAATATCGTTTGGCAGCAGAAAGAATAAATTTTAATGACTGACCATATTTATGAGGTGGTTGATGTTGATTTGAATAACCAAGACTGATGCCTCATTACGTTAACTCCTCAATGGCCGCCAGTCGAATGATACTCTACCATGCCAATGCCCGGGGCGTTGATTTAGCATGATCTGTCAAAAACTGCGAACATTTGTGGGAACTGGACGAATGTCTGGGAGATGTTGACACTGACCCCCTCTACCTAGTCAGTAGAGAGTTGGCATGAGTTCCTAAGGGACTCTGATTCGAATCCCTGCTGGGACAAGGAAAAGTCTAGGGATCTGAATTTCATAAAGCAGGCTTCTGATCTACCAGACGACCCACCGACATGTAAAAACACCCTGCTAATACCAATACACTGGTCCTGTATGAGATAGCCATAGCATGTATTCAATATGGACGGTGGGTGTTAGCGTCAAAATGGTGACATGTGGAGGTGTATGGTCATAGGAAGAAAACTGGGCCATGGTAACAGGCTGCCAAGCCTATGTCCAGAGTCGGACATAAAAAATAAACACTCAGGCAGTCAATACAACTCGTGAATAAGCCATGAGTGGATGTCCGTCTTTTGCTGCCCTCAAGGCCAACACCCCCTCGCACCGCCGACCTCTGCACTCAAGCCATGGATAGAAAGAGTGGTGAAGACCAAATTCAATCTGGTGAAGACTGAGCAAGTAGCACTGATGACCCGTCAGACGAGGAAACAGACGAGTGGGACATGATGCCAACTAAAAAAGGACAAAGATGATGATGACTCTGAGGACAAGGACGATGCTTTAACTCCTTCTTGCTGCAAGATTGCTGCACCACCAGCCAATGAAGAAGGTGGCAATGCAATTACTTCCTGCTATAAAGGCTAAGGAGAAGGCGAGCACATTGCAGGAACACCAGCAGCAGGAGCATGGAACGAGTTCTTCCTCCCTTGCTCTACCATCACCACCACTTCCCTCCATCTCATGTAACCTCTTTCCATCCCGTGCTATTTCCCCAACTGAGCTTGTACCAGGGCCATAATCCTCAGCACCACAAAAATAGAATGCCTCTCGGCCTCCACGGCAGACTAAAAAATATGTTGTAAAACGTGCCTGTCTGTGCAGGATCGAGGCACTCAGCGGCCTCAGGTAACGGCATCATCCCGATCATCCTACTTCTTAGCACCGACTACTGACTTCTTACCAAGGATTTTTATGTTCCATGAAAGTGACTCTGGTGTACATGACACAATAGGAATGATAGGCAACAGTTCAGTACTGAGCTACTTTCTTTTGTTCTTCAACCATAACTTTGGTGACACACATTGTGATGTAAACGAACAAGATTTTTCCACCAGACTACTGCTGACGAAGACCAACAAGGGACCTGTAGGACACGGTTTTGGACTGACTTCACAGCATCTTCGTTGTATGTGTGCTGGGCACTGACGACGTTAATGTCTTTGATGAAGAAACATGCAATTTTCCAGTGCTGGATGACTAAAGTTGTTCTTACACGTCTCAGTGTGTTTGGCAAGCACATGTCTTTGAACATGTACCAGAACATCCTTTGTTTGCTTCATTTCTCAGAGAACACTACCACGGATCCTACAGACACTGTGCAAAAGGTCAGACCCATTTTGGAGAACCTCACCGGCAATATAAAATGTTATTTTGGGGCTTCCAGAAAGATTGTTACTGTTGAGTTGCTAGTATTATTCCGTGGCCATATTTCTTTCAGGCAGTACATCCCATCGAAGTGTCATCGTTTTGGCATAAGGATATTTGTAATGTAGTGTGTGACTGTAAGACAGGTGCTGTCCTGGATATGATCATATACACCGGGGCAATAACTGATATTCCTCATAACGATCTTCTTGGCATTTCTGGTACAGTAGTGAAGAAAATGATGGAATATTATGTGGGTAGAGGTCACATACTCTACACAGATAATATGTTACACCTCTCCAGACCTGGTAGTGAAGAAAATGATGGAATATTATGTGGGTAGAGGTCACATACTCTACACAGATAATATGTTACACCTCTCCAGACCTGGTACTGCACCTGCTTGCCAGGGACATTTGGTGCTTTGGCACAGTGCAGTCAAACCAACATGGCATGCCAATGATCAGTAATGAACATGAGACAGGCACTGTGGAGATCCAATGAAGTACCGATCTGCCCTGTGTTGGCAAGACAAGCATGATGTGCATATGCTATCAACTATGCACACAGGAGCACTTACTGACGCACGCAAAAAAGATCGTGTGACAAGCGACCACATTCGAAAACCAAATGCAGTCACAGAATACAATCGTAACATGTGCTTAGTAGATAAGAGAGACATGCATGTTAACAGTGTGGGATGCATTCGTCGTTCTGTCAACTAGAATAAAACAATCTTTTTCCACTCGGTAGATGTGTGTGTTCTAAATGCACATCACATTTACTGCTAGAAACCCAGACAATCTCCATGAGGAAGTTGGTACATGACTGTGTGTACATAATCTTGCAGAGATACAGTCCTCTGTCGTCATAGCCAGGGGGGCGTACAAGAACAATCTGTTACCCTCTGGACCGACTTGGTTGCCATGGAGGACCCTCTAGACAGACTTGGTTGCCAAGGATTGGGCTGCTGAACATTTTCTGGAAAAACTGCTGCCACCCAGTGAAAGCCATGGACCAAGAGCTGACAGGAGTGTCCAGCTACGTTGCCACGTTTGTGCAACAACAGAGAGGCAGCAGTGAGAGTGAGAACTCACCGCCTGACAATGTCATAGTCGTAAGGTGGCTCTCTGTTCTCCCTACTTCCCAGAACACCATACCATTGTAAAGTACCAAGTGTCATGAAATGCTTGTAAATACTGACTAACTAGTGTGCAAAGAACCTTTTGTAAACCTAAGTATATGTTAGTGATAATGTTGTCAGTATAAATAAGGTAGAGCGGCAGTGGAAGACTGACTAAGATAATAAGTGTTAATGTATGTAAGAATAAGAAAGTAAGTAAAAAAATAAAATAAAATATGTTTCCCAGGCAGTAACTACTTATCAAAGATTTCTTCTGACTTGGGAAGGGAGAGGAGAGAGATAAGCATCCATCACACCACTGTCCAATTAACAATGCACAACCTACAACCCTCCCAGCACAAAGGTATTTTTTTTTTCCTTTACCCACTTTATTTGTCATTCGTTCATTTATAATATTGTTTTCATCTTTTATTTTGGGTATCTACAGGAAAAATATTCGGTTCCTTGCTTATTGTACTCACAACTATGACTTACAACCTCACCATCCCTTCCTGCTCCTTCCCCAGTCTGACATACCAGTCTCTGGCCTTCCTGCTTTTTTTTTTTCCCACAAAGGTTGTCCTTAAACGCACACAACTGCACCCATTATCTGAAAACAGACTAAAATTGGCCTCTTTCTCCTCTCTTTCAACACACTATACCACCCAGAGTACAAAAACAACTCCATACAGGAAAAAACATTATAAACACCTAAAAGCGGGGTAAATTCATAATTATATTTGTATTTATAAGTACAGATATTATGTACTGAAGTTGTTCATTTTATATATTTCTTCTTTTGCACAAGCATTTCAGCAACATATCTCGGGTCATATCAAATTATGGCAGTGACGGTTCAGCCCATGCATACACGGGGGCACCCTTATCTGGTAATAGATTAGCATTTTTCGCCACTCTTTTGTCACACACTACACCACCCAGGCTATAAAACTAACACTATGTGTGTATTAACATTAAAAACATAAAAAGGAGAAAAAATCACAGTAATTATTTTATTTTTTACAAAAGTACTCATATTATCAACTGATTTAGTTCGTGTTGCATATCTCTAGTCATTCCAAACAATTTCAGCAATATTTAATTTTTGTTTTTGGCAAAAATAACGATATTAGTGTGGTGTATTATCCTGCATTTGCTTAGTTTTCACCGGTGAGTCCAAAGTCAATATATGAACTTCTCTGGTATTCAATACGAATCAAAGGATGTGTTTCTGAAGCTAAAAATTAAATTTCCAGGTGAGTTCATCGTTGTCTTCAAAGTGGTAAAGAGAAAAAAAAACAATTTTCAAAACTAGATAAAATGGTCCAGGGGACCGGCCAGAGGGGCTCGTAAATTTCTGAAAGCCAGCCACTGGGGTGTAAACATTGCATTTCCAATTATTTTCCCGTTCTCTCCCGTTTTTACATGATACTTATGATAAGGACTATATACTGAGGCCACTTTCACAGGCACTGACAATTAGTGAAGCTTCGGTTCTCTGTTTCCACTTCCACAGTTACCTATATCTATGGTTCTAGCGAGCATATATGTATACCAGTCATTAACAAGAGTAATATTACAACAAACCATGATATACCCAGTGAGCTTCGTATCTCCCCTGTGAACCTTTCCATGCTGAGAATTCCTATTTGTTAAGATGCAAAGATGTTAACTGTGGAATCGGCATCATGGTATATAGGACACAAAAGACAAATAAGAGTACCTTGTACAGTCCACTGGAAGGACAACTCTTCATTATCTCTTACCCCCTATGCACCGGGCGTCAGCCAGAACCGACACTAAAGGGGTGGATGCTTACTGCCCGAGGTCAGTAGGAACTGCAAAATGCAATCCCGCCACAGTTTGAATTGGCCATATTTGCTCTTGTTACCAAAGAGTAGGGAGAGAGTCTCGCCACCCAATGCAAGTGTGCATCAATCTTCTTAGTGACTTAGGCAGGTGTAGAGTGATGTCCTTAGAATCTGCCTTGTCCGACTCCTTTCCCACCTCACCGGGACCCCTTTGCCTTATCAAACCCTGCCAAGCTTCGGCCCAAGGATACTAGGAAAGGGCTCGGTGATAGTGCCATAGGGCGTGTCTTGGCACTCTCACTGCGTCTAGTTTATCTAGTAGTGGAAAAACTTCCTAAGAAAATATCAGAATTTATCACACAGAGCAACGTGTCATGTGTGCCAACCTCTGCACACTCAGAGATGTCTGATCATGCCCTCACACTTCTTGCCTTCAGGAGGTGGGAACGGCCTATGATAGTGACACCTTCCCATCAGAAGAAGAGGTGGACGAGCCCGAAGCTGTGGAAACCAAAGAAGACGGAGATGAGTGTGGAATTTACGTAGTACATAAATGCTGCTGCCATGCCTCACAGCCCTGCTTGCGACAAGTGTGTTGCCTTACCGACCTCCAATGACCTTCAGCACCTCTGGGGCCCTTTCTCCACAACCTGCCCTTCAAATGTGGGAAAACGTTAATCTTTGGGTTCATGTGGTCAATGTGGCCGGGCAGCATCACCCTGTGAGTCATATGAATCATCACCCCTGCACTCCCCCACCTTCACCTCCACCTCTCCCTCCCCTCCCCCCTTTGCCTATGGCCGTGAGTGTGGCTGTGGTGTGAAAAGGCATGCAAGTGGTGGAAGCATGCCCAAGCAGCCCAAGCATCAGCAGGGTTGATTTTGTGTGGGAAGAGGGGGAAGGTTTCGAGCCAGTGTTCCTTGCCATTAATGTGACAGGGGCGGGTGTACAGAGGGGTCACCTGGAGGCAGGTGTTTCAACAATCCTGTCCTTCTTCCAGGCGATATTTGCCACGGCAACAATGGAGTACTTGGTTGAAAAAATTAACTTTCATTAGGCTGTTTCTGTCCGCTGATTAACTATCGTAGTAAGTGAGAGTTCCAAGATGAAGGAGTGGACACCAGCAGAGGTGGAGGAAATGTATGGGTGGACCACTTTGACTGTGCTAATGGCCCACGTGAAAACGCATATGTTACATGACTGTTGGGGAGATGACGAACTAGTGTACACACCTGTCTTTGGAAAATTCATGGCCTGTGATTGGTACCCACCCATACTCAGGTTCCTTTACTTCGACAAAAAATATGGCCTAGTTCCCCATGACAGCTTGTGGAAAATAAAGCCCATTGTAAACATGCTCAAGCAGTCATTTGTTAAGCTTTTCCAATAATTTCACAAAGTTGTAATCAACGAGTTGCTTGTTCTGCTCCGGGGACATCTAGCATATATACATTACATGCCTTCCAAATGTCACTGTTTTGGACTAAAGTTCTTCATTTTATGTGACTGCAAAACTGGATACGTGCTAGATGTAATAGGTTATTCAGCTATACATGTGGATATACTAAGTAACGATTCCCATACTTTCTCTGCAGCAGTGGTGATAGTGCTTTTGGACAGATACTTCAGCAGAAATCACACACTACATACGGACAATTATTATACCGCTGCAGCATTGACAAAGTATTTACTTGAACACGGGACTGGGACTTGTGGAACTGTACATGCCAATAGAAGAAATTTTCCATCATTCCCAGAACAGACTGAGAAAGGTGCCCTGCTAACTTAGAAACGTGGTAATTTGTTGGACATTCACTGGCATGACAGAAGGAATGTCAACATGCCTACCACAGTTCACAAGAGGGTTATGCAGGACACAAACAAGACAGAAAACAGGAACAAGCAACCTGTGTTCAAGCCACATCAACAGGTAGCTTGCTGGTAAGTCCGACATGTTAATCAGTGAGACTGATTGCCTCCGAAAGTCCTACAGGTGGTACAAGGCTTCCTACACCTTCTTCATATCGCTATCTTGAACAGTTATATACTTTTCAATGAGGTTGTGGGTAAGGGTCTCTCTCTACATGAGTTTGAGAGAGAACTGGCATGCAAACTCCTTGAAAAGTATGGCAACGTTCAGAGCACTGCTGCAAGGAGAACTATGTATCTGGTGGTGGCGACATACAGGTTGGCTAGTGCCCAACACTTGTCACACCACCGTCCTGTTTACCTGAGATGGACACCCACTGGGCATCTTGCCACATCAGCACCACAAAAAAACGTTTGGTGAAAACATGAAAGGAAAAGTACTATCAATGACCTGAGTGCAAGGTTGAACTTTGTCCAGAGTACTTTTTCGAATATGACCGTGGGCTAATATTACCATGAGCGTAACTTCTGTGCACTGGTGTGTGGGAGAGAGTAGATAGTAGGTACTGATGTGCAAGTGATGTGTTTGTATTTTATAAATGATTATGAAAGTTCAAAGGTAATAAGTGAAGTTCAGTTTGTAAATATCGTGGGTCACCCTAGCAATAATGAAAGAAAACCTGTGTTGCACTGCAAGAAATATACTGTTTTGGGTTGAACTTCTGTATTTTTCTTGGCCCTGAAATTGTTATGCACACATTGTAATATAAACTGTAAATGTGATATCAAGTACAGATAGAATAAGTGCTGTAGAACATAAGAAATAAAGTAAGTGTTATCCCCTTGCCAAAAAAAAGTGTCGTACAACATAAACAGTAGTGCAAGTGATTACCTCCTGGTCTGTCATAAGTTATAAGATTTACATTATACTAGTGCATGGTACCTGCGAAAGACCTACTGTAGTCAATGCATCACCTCTAAAAATTTACTAATTATTGAAAAGAAAATTATTTCTCAAAGTGAATTTATTGTATCAATGTGAGTTTTCCCACACACCAACTGGTCAAAGTGTTACTCTGTTGCAGCCGGAAAACCAAAGATGAGCCACATGTATAGGGTGATGATTCAAGCCTGTAGCTGTGAGTATGGAAAACAGAGGAAATGTGTGAAAAAAGCCCATTGGCCAGGAGGCCAACCAACGTTACACACACCACTCTCCTCGGCTAGTCAGTGCTACCAATTCCGTTCGGTCCTCTTGACTCCACAGCCAAAGTTCGGGCCAAGCACACACCCACTGAGACGATCCACTTCAAGTAACGAAATTTACTCATCTTCTTCACGTCCATATTCATCGATGCGACCACCTACAGACCTGTAGATGGTTTCATTCGCAAGGAGAAGCGTTAGTGAGTAATATGGTCTTTAATTTGTTTGCCTAACTGCTATCCTTTCGTAGATATGAAAGTTTGAAAAAGGGCTATTTTGGGAAATATGCCTGTAAGGAGAAAGAGGCCGAGCCAAAATAAGCCCTGTTTCAAACGGTTAAACCTCTTCAACTCGATAATTTCTGTTTATTCTTCCTGCCATTAGTCTTTTTCATTCAGCTTAGTAAAGATTTGCATGAAACTTTATTACGATGCTGGTTTTTCTCACTCTTACTACCACCAAACAACATTAGTTCCCCTAGAACGGAGATCCACATGAATTTTTCACTACAATGGTGAGCTAAATGATTGAGTCTTGCTGCCACTAGATAACTATATTAAGCTTAGAAAGGAACTCTAGTTAATATACATCACTATGATGACTGATACCTCCCAAAAACAATTTAAGTTCTCTTGTGAAGAAACTGTATCATATGCATTTTGCCTGTATAGTGTTTAACTTCAGCTTTCACCTAAAACAGTGTTCATGAAGAGATGGTACTGAATGTTCCAGTTGTGGTCAATCCATTTAGCATGAGGGCATAACCCTTATATTATTCATGTTATTACTAAACGATTCTACAGAAAATGGGATGGCAACCTCGTAGTGAAGAGGTTAATATAGGTTATCTGTAACCACTTCAAGTCAAGAGGTCTTGCATATCCACTTCGATGTGCAAATAAAGAGGCGTGTGTGTTTCTTCCTCATTTATGGAATCCGTATAACTACTCTGAATAAGAAGACGAGAAAAAATATTATTATGACATGGTGAACTAAGCTAACAAGGGAAAGCGGGTACAAAGAAAGCAAAGGTCACTAACGAAGGCATGCTTGATACATTTATTTTACCTAGTGTTTTACTTACCAAGGCTGCCTTCTGAGAAAAAATATGTTCTGATAGATGTGTCAGGGAAAACGTACCAGTTATCAAAGTCATGTGGCCATCTCTAGAATTATTAGATGGTTACTGTACTTCACAATATTATCACTCCAGTATATTGCATTGAAAGAAATAATCTGAAAATCTTTGGAAATGCATTCTTTTTCTTCATTCAATGGGTTATTTATTTTTGCCAGTAATAACACAAGATCAGATTTATTTAACATTTCTTTATGTAACCCCCATTAAATCCGGCAGCCTGCTTCTAATTCTGTTTTTAGTATGTGGAAACAATTGCATTTTCCTTAGGAGAAACTTTCCGAGCTGAACAGAACAGACTTAGCCTTTGCTCACATCCTCTACTAGAGAACTTGGTGATGTAAAGGGACACCTTTATGTCATGGCACCATTATAGCCGGACAGCTGCCCTGTCCAATTATATAAACGTCCTTCCGTTCATCCCTATCCCCGAAAGGGGGATGGTTGACTGACGGCAACTTTGCCCTGCATTCCATCTGGTTGATGCCTCAGATAAACCTTGATTACCACTAATACCGCTACTAGTAAGCTGAACATACTTACCTGTTGGTTTTGTGATTTAAAAAAAAAAAATGTGTGCTTAAAGAGTTAAATATCTGTTACATGTCAGATACAGAGTTTTGTAATTGATTTATGAAAAGTGAACGTAAAGCTAGGAGCAAACGCCATGAGGCGGTTGGCCACATTGTCCTCTGAGCCTGTGGCATGTTATTCAGTCACTACCTTGGGATACAATACCACAGCATTATCCAGGTTACCAAACATGCCTCTCCTAGGTGTTACAGTAGGCACTTTTTTTACCTTCCAACCCAAAAGAGGCGAATGAAAACCCGAGTCGAGTGGCACCAGCTGCCCACACCAGGACTCAACCCTGGCACTACCAAGCAGGTAGATTAGTAGCTGGCAACACAACCACTTGGACATTGTATGATTATTTTTCCTATCCGATAATATAAGTCAGTATAGTGCTAATTCTTGTGGTGGGGGGGATCGCATTATGGCAAACTAACTACTTGACACACACACACACACACACACACACACACACACACACACACACACACACACACACACACACACACACACACACACACACAGGAAATTTATCCACTCCACTGGGACAGAAGAAAACAGAACCCCCATGAACCACAATGACCCCACTGATATTTTTTTTCTTAATGCAATCCTACAATTTTATTTCTCCCGGAAAGTATAACCAAGAGCAAAAGTTCTATGTCAGTCCCACGCCAGCATTGTCCTACCTTCCGTATCTGTCATTCCTTCGTGAACGTCAGACAATAATTTTCCTTCATACTTTGTGTTTTCTGAAAATGCTGTCACAGGAAAAAAAAAAAAAAAAAAAAATCGTATAACACCTTCTCTTGCCACAACCGGCACTTTAGTATCGGTAAACTTCGCTCATAGTTGTACTTTCCAACACAGGTTGGCTCCTATACAAGGGTGTTATCAATTTTATTTGTGCTGTATCTGGTAAGTTTTTCAGGTGAAGGTCGCATTTCGAGAGTGGGCAATTAAATGAGATTCACTAACATACATCATCTGTATGTTCAGTAATGACCTGTTGATGACCTGATACAATGATGAAGCCGTCATTACACAGTGGCAGTTCACTCATCACCCAAATCCTAACACAGCTAATGATGCAATTGCTTAATGAGAAAATATTCTATTATTATAGCCTAGTTCTTACAGAATACATGCATCCCTGGTCATTCTATGTGTGCTAAGACAGGATATAATAAAAAAAAAAATAATAAACGTCAACAGCTTCACTATTTAATCCTGTCTGGGTAACTGAAAATAAACAGGCGAGAATAAACATGTGTGTCAGTTGCAGACACATTTTCTGCAGTATGAGTTTTGTTGTTGTCTCCTAGTTCAGATAAATAATAACCCATTGACACCTATGACACAATTTTTTATTATCTTTCTCCTAAAGTCGGTGATATTCAAGTTAGAAAGGACTTAGAGTTGGGAAGGTAGTTATGAAGGCTGAGGTCAAGCTCTCGAGCTCGAAAAGTTTTCCCTAGTCATAGGCTTAGATCCTTGGTGGGATGGGGGATAAGGCCCTCTTACAACTGGGCTTGGGGAGGGTGGGGAGGGGGGCTGAGAGAACATTCCACGTAACTATCCCTCCTGCAATTAAAGTAATCCTGATAAAAAAGGCAAAGTTTGGCCTACGCTTACCCTCATAATACTTAGTCTCTAATGGAAAGTGCTGTTATTGAAAATCGAGAATACGGATGCTGCAAAAATATTATAATATTCCAAAATGTATGTTGATCCACCCTTTAAAATGAGCACCAGCTTGATGATGTAATGGTGTCGGTATTTGGCTACTTATAAAGAGTTCTGGCACTTCTTCGTTCTCGTACTGCCAAATTTGACTATTTGTGTACTGTAGTAAAGTTCTATAGCAGCTCACTTCCTTTGAAAATAATACTCTTTTCTTTCTGCATCCAAACACTTCTAGTCTCAAAAGTCATCATCTCCATTAATTAGTGCAAACTTAGGCCAGTGCCCCTATGCAGTATAAAATCAACTGGCAGTAAGGCCGCTTTCACTCGAGGCCACCGGTGGCCGCAATTAGTTTCCACCCATAGTTTTCAATGGAGCCTTTCATATGAGGCCACTGCGGTTGCCCGGCTGGCAACCAGCTCCTGGTGGTGGCTCGCTCACACAACTAGTTTCCGCCACTGGCGGTTGCTCCCACTCGCTGTAAAGCATTTTTTCAAATTGGAGCTTTCATACAGCTACACTAGTTGCCGGCCCCTTCACACTGGGCCACCAGTGGTGGCCACTGATGGCGGCCACCGGTGGCCTCGTGTGAAAGCAGCCTAATATGACCAATATTAAGAAAACTAACGCGCTGTAGGGATAAGGTAAAAAAAAAAGTGACAATTAATCCTTAATTACCTTTCCAAGTGGTACGTGGGGACGCCCATCATCCACCTTCTTAGTGTAGTGGTACTCTGTTTTTTTTAGGGTAGGTTAACCTTGAGTGGCAAGCCAAATTATTTCCTGTAAACCAGGAAAGCTTTTACAACACTGGGTGATAATCTTACAACCAACCAACACGTGTTCCCTACGTGGCAACAAGTGGGTTGGTGGAGGGTAAGTGCCCCTCCCCGGAAAACAACTAACTAAGAATACAAACAAGAAGCCTTGGACCAGGACTGACCAAAAGATGACGACTAAGGACCGAACAAAGGACATGATAAGGATTGCAACGTGGAATGCAAGAGGTGCAAATGACGAGGTGAAAGAGAGAGAGATTGTCCAAGTGCTTGGGGGTGCGAAAGTGGATGTTTATGGTTTAGCTGCAACTAAATGAAGAGGTGAGAGTGTGAGAGAATAAGAGTATGTACTGAGTATAATCCGCAGGAGTAGGTGAGAATGAGAGAGCAAAAGAAGGAGTATGTATCGTGTTACATAGCCTATGATTTCATCATCCTTTGTGTAATTTTAACGCACAGTTGCTGCATGTTTGATCACGAGCGTGTTCTGCCTCAGTCCCCCCCTTCTACCGTTATAGTAGAGTAAGTCGTTCTCTCTGTTATACTTTGCGGGATTTTCAGCTCTTTGTCCCCATGGCTTCATTTGCGCGTCCTTCTTACAAGTTGTATCAGGCTCTGCTGGCCCCTATATAATGAGCTCAAACTCTGCATCATGGCCACTTAGATCTGCTCCTCATTTTGTTCACATCTCTGTCCTCCCCTGTACAGATATTATTATTATTGTGAGTGCTCAAGAAATCTCCAAACATCTAGCAGCTGTGTGTAATTTGAGTATAACTGTTGTATTTTTTCTTGTGCTGTGTAGCATAGGGTTAGTTCTTAGGCCTAGTGAGGTCTTTGTGATTAATGTTGGGTTTTATGTCAGTCATTTTTGATAATAGTTTGTATCTGTAATAATTTATCTGGCATTCACTGAGTATTATCTGGTATCTCATTTTATCAGGGCTGACTTAGATAAAATTACTCTTGCTAATTTCGTGTTAATAAAGGCTATTGCAGTTAACCATATATTTAACCTGTTTATTTGCCATTACATTATCCTTATGAGTCCTGAATGTTTTGTTGTTAATTTAAGCATTAAACTTTAACTTGTAATTTTACCTAACTCTTTTGTTTTGAACCTGGAACTTTACGGGACAGTAGTGACTCTTCGTATTCTCACTTAAAGTGTACATTATCTTTCTCTGTTCCGTAACATAAATTTGGCGACCTCATATCAGGATATTCAGGATATTATCATAAGGATATTGCTTGATATTTTGTGACTGTTTCTTATTAATTATGTCTACTATTACTACACTTGATGAAGCCAAGGACTTTTTGTCAAATGTGCAAACAGTGTGTGATATAGAAAACAGAACAAAGAATGAACTTAAGCTTGTTGCACAACAATTGGGAATTGTTGTTCGCTCTCATCATTCTAAAGATCAGATTGTTGACATGATTAATGAAAGCTTGTTTAATGTAACTCCTCCAAATGAGCAAACGCAGATTGAATTAGCTAAGTTACAGCTAGCCCTGCAGGAGGCTCGTGTTAATGAGGCAAATGCTCGTATTCAAGAGGCAGAGGTACAGGCTCAGGCACAAATTGAACTTGCCAGGATTCTGGCAGACCATGAGTATCGCCTGAAACAAGGTGGAACTGGATCATCTTGCTCTGATGATTTTGATGTGGCTAAAAATGTTAAACTTGTCCCTCCTTTTAATGAATCTGATTTAACAAAGTATTTTCAGTTGTTTGAGAGGGTAGCTACAGGTTTTAATTGGCCTAAGGAGTATTGGCCAGTACTCCTTCAAACTGTTCTCACCGGTAAAGCTCAAGTAACTTACGCATCTTTGCCTCAGGATCAATCTGATAATTATGATGTAGTTAAGAGCTTGATTCTTAAGGCCTATGAGCTTGTTCCTGAAGCTTATAGAGTAAAATTTAGGACAACTTACAAGCAAGATAAGCAATCCCATGTTGAGTATGCAAAAATCAAAGAAGATCTGTTAGAGCAGTGGTTAAATTCTAAGAATGTGGATTCTGATTTTGGTAAATTTAAGCAGATGATTTTGCTGGAGGACTTCAAAAGGTGTATTTATAAAGATGTAAGCCTATATCTTGATGAGAAAAGAATAGATAATTTGTCTGATGCTGCAGTTTTAGCTGATGAGTATGTTCTCACTCACAAGAGATATTCTAGAGAAAAAGGGAAAGCTGAGAGTAAGTACGTTGCCTCTACTCAGAGTACAGGTAACAGGAAAGAGAATAAGGATGATGTTTCTCAGGAAGTAAATACCAGCTTCACCTCTAGATTTCAGAAAAGTAAATGTACTTATTGTAGTAAGCTTGGTCATACTACGGAGAGATGTTTCAGGAGACAGCGTGATGTGAACAAAAGGAGTCTTTAAATATTCAGTCAATTGGTCTAGTGTCCACTCTTGAGAGTTCCCAGAATTCTTTAACTGAGTTAACTGAACCTGCTTTGAGGGGTAACTTAAATTCTCATGATGGAGCTCCTCTTTTGAGCAGTAACGTGGGTGACACTCTCAAGAGTTCATGTGCTAATTTCCTGTCTGATGGTTTTGTCAGTCCTCTGGACAGTAATGACAGGAAGTCAGTTCAAATATATCGTGATACAGGTGCTTGCCAATCCCTTATGCTGACCAGTGTTCTAGGCTCTAATGTTAATTCCTCTGATGAAACTGTAATCTTACAAGGTGTAGGGAATAATTACTTCTCTGTCCCTCTGTGCAGAGTGAATTTAGAGTCTGGTTTTGTTAATGGTTCCGTTATGGTCGGGTTGGTTGAGACACTCCCAATGTCAGGTGTAACTTTCTTACTTGGAAATGATATTGGTGGAAGTCAAGTGTGTCCAGCTCCTCAGTTGTCTAGTGAGGCAGTGGCTGCATCCCAGGATTGTGATGTCCCTGATGCGTTCCCTGCATGTGCTGTCACTAGGGCTAAGTCTAAAGTTACTGGTGATTTAGAGGATAATGATGATGATGATGTTATCCTAGCTGACACTTTTCTTGCTAATTTGGACCACTCACCAGATGAGGCAGTACCCCGTAGTGTTGATAATTTGTCTCGTCAAGAGTTGGTTGAGTTGCAGGTTGCTGACCCTGAGTTGAAAGGTCTAGCTAACTCTGCTTACAGTGAAGAAGAGTCAGCCGGTGCTTCTACTTGTTATTATGTAAAGTCAGGAGTACTTATGAGGAAGTGGAGACCCCCAATAGCATCAGCCGACTGTGAATGGGAGGTTGTACATCAAGTTGTCATCCCTCGTGTTTGTAGGCAGGATATCATTCGAGTGGCTCATGATTCCAGTTTGGCAGGACACCTTGGAGTGAGGAAGACTGTGGCACGCATTTTGAAACACTTCTACTGGCCAGGTATCTTCAGGGATGTTTCCTGGTATTGTAAGTCTTGTCACACCTGTCAAGTTGTGGGGAAGTGTAATCAGACCGAAAAGGTTGCACCTCTAGTTCCCATTCCTCCTTTTGAGGCGCCTTTCACCCGTGTGTTGGTGGATATTGTGGGCCCTCTTCCTAAGACTTCTTCAGGATTTTCTTATGTGTTGACCATGATTGATATGGCTACTCGTTATCCTGAAGCCATTCCACTTAGAAACATCTCAGCAAAGAACGTGGTTAAGGAAATGCTAGGGTTCTTCACAAAGTTTGGTCTGCCTAAGGAGGTACAGTCAGACCGGGGAAGTAATTTCATGTCGAATGTTTTCAAGCAGTCTCTGAAAGAGTTGGGCATCACCCAGATCACGTCTTCAGCTTACCATCCCCAGACCCAAGGAGCGTTGGAGAGATATCATCAAACACTCAAATCGATGCTCAAGAAATACTGTTTGGAACATCAGAAAGACTGGGATAAAGGTCTTCCATTCGTTGTGTTTGCTGCAAGAGAATCTCCAAATGAATCACTGGGCTTCTCACCTTTTGAACTACTGTTTGGCCATGAAGTAAGAGGACCCCTTAAGTTACTCAAGGAATGCTGGCTGTCGAAGGAAGATGACGTCAACCTACTGGAGTATGTGATGAAGTTCAAAGAACGGCTGTCCACTGCTTTACAGCTGGCGAGAGAGAATTTAGGAGCTGCTCAGGAGAAGATGAAGACTTGGTATGATAAGAAGTCCAGGTTACGCCACTTTCAGCCAGGAGATCAGGTTTTGATTCTGCTACCAGTTCATGGGCAACCTTTTCAAGCCAAGTTTAGTGGTCCTTATTTCGTGGAGAAGAAACTCAGTGATGTCAACTATGTCATCGCCACACCAGATCGTAGAAAGAGCAAGCAACTATGTCACATCAACATGCTAAAGTTATATCACAGGCGGGACGAAAATAATCCAGTCTGCACTGTAGCTGTTCCACCCGAGTCTGCAAGTGAAGCTCTCCCATGCAGTATGAGCCTGAGTGATAGTTTGGGGAAGAATCCTGATATCATGAATGATCTCCAGACTAAGCTTTCTCATCTACCTCCCAAGGAAAGGCAGGAGTTTTCGGCATTACTGCAGGAGTACCCGCAAGTGTTCCGTGCTACTCCAGGAAGAACCGCTGTGTTGATGCATGATGTCGATGTTGGAGACGCAAAGCCAATTAAATTGCCTCCTTTGCATCGACTACAGACGTGTTATCAGATAACCAAAACAGACACTTACCCTCTCCCTCGTGTGGAAGATTGCATAGACAAGATCGGAAAGGCTAGGTACATAAGTAAGTTTGATTTGTTAAAGGGATACTGGCAAGTACCTATGACTGAACGTGCTAGGGAGATCTCATTTTTGTAACATTAGGAAAGACCTTTGCATGGTCTGTAATGCCATATACAGATTGTTTTAGAGTAATAAGAAATTTCCTTTGTAAATTTCTTTTTTCTTTGTGGGGAGGTGTTACATAGCCTATGATTTCATCATCCTTTGTGTAATTTTAACGCACAGTTGCTGCATGTTTGATCACGAGCGTGTTCTGCCTCAGTCCCCCCCTTCTACCGTTATAGTAGAGTAAGTCGTTCTCTCTGTTATACTTTGCTGGATTTTCAGCTCTTTGTCCCCATGGCTTCATTTGCGCGTCCTTCTTACAAGTTGTATCAGGCTCTGCTGGCCCCTATATAATGAGCTCAATCTCTGCATCATGGCCACTTAGATCTGCTCCTCATTTTGTTCACATCTCTGTCCTCCCCTGTACAGATATTATTATTATTGTGAGTGCTCAAGAAATCTCCAAACATCTAGCAGCTGTGTGTAATTTGAGTATAACTGTTGTATTTTTTCTTGTGCTGTGTAGCATAGGGTTAGTTCTTAGGCCTAGTGAGGTCTTTGTGATTAATGTTGGGTTTTATGTCAGTCATTTTTTATAATAGTTTGTATCTGTAATAATTTATCTGGCATTCACTGAGTATTATCTGGTATCTCATTTTATCAGGGCTGACTTAGATAAATTTACTCTTGCTAATTTCGTGTTAATAGAGGCTATTGCAGTTAACCATATATTTAACCTGTTTATTTGCCATTACATTATCCTTATGAGTCCTGAATGTTTTGTTGTTAATTTAAGCATTAAACTTTAACTTGTAATTTTACCTAACTCTTTTGTTTTGAACCTGGAACTTTACGGGACAGTAGTGACTCTTCGTATTCTCACTTAAAGTGTACATTATCTTTCTCTGTTCCGTAACAATTGTTATGAGTAACAGATGGAAGGAGAATATAAGAGAGTATGGATCAGTTGGCTCAAGGATTGTGTGGGTAAGATTGAAAGATGGACTATAAATGTGGGCGATTGTGAGCATGTATGCGCCAACACAAGATCATGCAAGCAGAGTGATAGAAGAGTTCAGGACAAATGTGGAGCATGCATGAAAAAGTTTGAAGGGAATGAGAGGGTGCTTTTGATAGAAGATATGAATGGTAAAGTAGGGAATGTGAAGATGGATGGAGTAGTTCGTGAGTGGAGTGTGTCTGCTGAGACAGATGAGAATGGCAGTGCTTTTGTGAACATTTGTGCCGGGAGAGGGATGGAGATAACCAATACCATCTTCAGGCACAAAATGATCCATAGGTATATGTGGCGAGTGATGAGAAGGGTGGGTGGTGAACTGAATGTACAGAAGACAGTTACTGACTATGTGTTTGTGGATGAAAGGATGCGACGGTGTGCAATGGATTCAAGAGCATATAAAAACTGAGGGAGTAGACTTTCTGGCCACCACTTGGTGGTGGTGAGAATCAAGGTCCAGGGGAAATGGAGAAATAGAAGAAGGGAAGGATAGGAGGAAGTAGTGTATGCAAGGAGAGTGGAAAGGTTACAAGAGGATGAGAAAAAGGCAGAGTATAAGAGAGAAATGGAGAAGCGATTGGGTAAATATGGACTGGAGCAGATGGGGGACATGGAAGATGTGTACGAGATATTCACAGAAGAAATCTGTGCAGCATGTGAGGTGGTGTGTGGGTTGAAGAGAAGACGAAAGTGGGTGCAAGGAACAGCATGGTGGAATGAAGAGGTGAGACAGGCTGTGGCACAAAAAAGGAAAGCATATAGTGAGTGAATGAGAAACAGGGACGTGGAAGAAATTGAGCGAAGAAAGAGAGTTATATGTAGAGAGAAAGAGAGAGGTGAAAAGATTAGTAAGAGAGTGTAAGAAGAGTGGACGAGGAATTTGGAAGGAATTTGAATGAGAAGTGAAGGGAATGTAAGAAAATGTTCTGGAAAGAGGTAAAGAGAGTTAGACTGGGTGGCAAAGAAATTAATCGGGGAGTGAAAGATAAAAATGGTAGATTACTAGTGGTGAGGGGAGAAAAAGTGAGCAGATGAAGAGAACATTTTAAGAAATTGTTGAACATCGAGAATGAAAATAATGCAAACATAAGTGGCTGGGGAATGGCCGGGAGACGGAGGGACGTGAGAAGCGAGGAAAAAATCAGTAGGATGAAGTTGTGGAAGCAATGAAGAAAGTCAAAATGAGGAAAGCCCCAGGAATTGATGGAGTGTGGTGAAATGTTGAAGCATGGGGGACAGATAGTAGTAGAATGGATGTGGAAGATGTGCAGATTGGCCTGGGAGGAAAGTAGAGTAACGGAGGATTGGAAGTCAGGTATAATCATTCCCTTGTACAAAGGAAAATGGGAAAAAGAAGTGTATGGTAATCATAGGGGCATTTGTCTTCTTTGTGTATTAGGAAATATATATGGTTGGATACTTATTGACAGAATTAGGGAAATAACTGAGGAATTACTTGGAGAAGAAGAGGGAGGTTTTAGGAAGGGAAGAGATTGTGTAGATCAGGTATTCATTCTTAGATCTTTAATGGAAAAGTTTTGTAGGGAAGTGAAAGAAGTTGTATGTGGCCTTCATGGATTTGGAAAAATCATACAGTACAATAGGGTGGACAGACAAGGACTGTGGAAAATATTAACCCGCCACATGCCAGTGCCATTTTAAAACTGTCCGACATAATTATGCGGCCAGTGCCAGTACCCTTTTAAAATGGTTTAAAATATGAAAAATCACTGTGACTGCATTTTTCAAGATTTGCAGGTAAAATTGGCAGGCATGTATGGTAACTGTTCCTCTACCATCACCCAGGCTGTCAAGGCCATACACTCACTCGCTTCCCCCCTCACGCTCACACTGCCTCACTCTGCCTGTGTGCCTCACCCAGTACTGGACATAGTGAAGGCATTTTGTAAATACTTTCACGTAAGTGTAAGTTGTAAATATGCTCTTGTAAGTGTAAGGACTATATATATATATATATATATATATATATATATATATATATATATCTAGATAGCTATCTATCTATCTATATATCTATCTATCTATCTATATATATATATATATATATATATATATATATATATATATATCTCTCTCTCTCTCTCTCTCTCTCTCTCTCTCTCTCTCTCTCTCTATATATATATATATATATATATATATATATATATATATATATATATATCTAGATAGCTATATATCTATCTATCTATATCTATATATATATATATATATATATATATATATATATATATATATATATATATATATATATATATATATATATATATATATATATATATATATTTTATGTGACCAACTCTGGGCATAGACTTCACAGCCTGCTTTCAAGGCCCAGTAGTCCTCCTACGTACCTACACATCTACATGTCACCACTTCGGTGCTAACACCCACCCGTCCATACTGAATACATGCTAGGGCTGTCTCATACAGGACTGGTGTATTGGTATTAGCGGGGGTATTTTTATGACATGTCGGCGGGTCTTCTGGTAAATGAGTAAAATCTGCTTTTACTGAATTCAAATCCTTAAACTGTTCCCTGCCCCCAGCGGGATTTGAACCCGGGTCCGTTAGGACTGTAGGCCAACTCTCTACCAACTGAGCGTTGTGGCGTGGATGTGAATGTGATAGGAAGCGTTAAGAGAAACACATTGAGATGGTTTGGCCATATGGAGAGGATGGAGAGTGAAGTCAAGTTGTAAATACCTTCTTCTAAGGGCCAGAACTTTACATAATGAAGTCAGGTTGTACCTGTCTTCGAGTAAGTGTAAGATAATGCATTCACGGTGAGAAAGACATGCAAATTGTGACAGATGCTGAAGTAATAAGTGCTATACCTTCCCAGCATAAATACCTGAGTATACCTTACATAGAAAACGGCTTTCTCTCACCTACGTGGTAGCATGAGAAAGTGGGTATCCCTGTATACGAGTATGCAGGACTCAATAAAATCCATTTCTGAGCTTTGGTGAGCATTTTAATGGTGAAATTCGTTGTCTTCACATTAAAATTTATTGTTTTAGCTAAAAACAGGTCGAAAAATAGCCGGCACGGAGGCGACCCATAGGACTAAAAATAGCTGGCTGTATCGGTACACGGCTAGCACTAAATATCGTGCCACCGCTAGCACCAATAAAATGTATCGTCGCACTGCTGGCCACCAATTAAATGTAGCCGTTATGGAGTAGCAGTTGACTACATATTAAGTGTTCTGCTGTTATAGTATAACTAGACCACCGTGTTGGATCGACGACACTGTCTGTAGTACACGTCAGCTACTCGCCGTCACTGCCCGACACTTCCCACCAAAGGTCCTCTGCCACGAGAAGGTGGAAGCTGGTCTGTTATTAAGTGGTAGCGTAAGGTGACAGAAATGAGCAGATTAAATCTCTCTTTATTGGGCACAGAATAATATAACTGCGACCCGAGAGATATGTAAGAGCAATACAACCTCCCTTTAAAACTGTAAAACGGCTTCTGACGCTGTACGCTCACCGAGCCGACTAGGGCGCGGTGCTGAGGTCAGCTAAAAAGTGAGGTGCCGAGCATCTACATATACTCTGGGCTTATGCAAAAAGTAGAGATAAATGACAACTCTACTAGCACATTATACACCTCTATTAAATGGTATTAAGTACATTCACATATACCAACATAATAAATGGTTCCCCAGGACTTTACACTTACGCACTATTCAGATATCTTTTCACTTCTCCTAACCTTCTTTTTATAATTGAAACAGGGTGGCACTTGTGGTCTGCCATCCACCTTCTTCTCCTTACCACAGCTAACAGCGAAATGATATTTTGTTGTTCATCATTCACACTTCATTACACACTGTTAATTATGACTAAACAGCTTTAAAAATTATTATGTAAAATGTGTGATACTGCAACTTCATATGGAAAAAGATGTTGACACCAGAACATCGCTCGGCCACACCATTGACGTCCTCGTCGACATTGTTGTCCTAACTACCGTGTAGCCTAACCAGAGTGTAGGGTAGCTAACTATTCAGGAACATCCACTTGCAATCCTCGAGTACGGACACGTGGTATCAGTGGGTTCCTTAATTGGCGCCTTAAATAGTAGCCTAAACCACAAACACAGGACAAGACCACAATAAGTAGAAGACCAATGCCAGGACCAAAATAGGAAGGGGAAAGGTATGAAGGAAGATAGGACAGTACATAAGGCTCTAAATCAGTCCTGTTCAGGTGGGAGAGGAAGGTAAGCTTCTTTAATACATGAGACAGCCTGTTCACATTCAAGGAAGTAACATTGAATGAAGGTAAAAAGGGTCGTAACTGGGATGAGAAGTTCACTGTCAAAGCTAGATGATGCTTGCTAGGCAGAACTGCTATCTCTTTACTGTGTAACTCACAAAAATCAGGTGCAACATAGTACCCTTTTACTGTAAGGAATTGATTCTGTGAGGCACAAATCACAGTTACATCCTCTGTCTCAGGAAAGTAAAAGTACTGTTTCGCATGAATATGAGCATGGAAAACTGACTTCAACTGAATGGGTTGGAAGGTGCAACGTTGCAGAGCAGAGGAAGTATTTGTGTCCAACAAGGCCCTTTTACATTCCTCTACCTTTAATGGTACGAAGACAAAATGGAAAGCAGGACATACATGGAGATCAAGAAATGAGGCCTTACACTTCTCAAATTCATCCACAGTCGTTTCTGCTACATATTTCTTGTCATCTGAGACAACTAGCAGCTCTGGACCCTCTTCAATAACAACAAGTGTATTATTAGCAGTAGCAAAAGGGAAGGAAATAAACCGCCATGCCTGGTATGTTACAGCATTCCTCATAGGTACCAATATCAGGATGCCTTCATGGGTCAACTGGGCCTCTAACAATGGGTAATAATATTCCAGTTGACTCAGATCAAAGAGTGGCATAAGTCCATGCTTCCACATTGCTATATCAAGTGCATTTGTTAGTATATTAGTAGGCAGCAATAAAGCATTAACCCTGTTCAAACTTGCATCGATTAAGCCGTCCACCATATTGGCTGCATGCTTCTCCAAAGCAGTGGTTGACTCGTCGAGAGCATGTAAGTACTCAGCGAATAACACCAAGTTAGCTAGGGTTGGTAGGTTAATTTGGATGTTGTTCACAAGCTCTACTAGATGGTTGGTAGTCCTAATTATCTCGTTAGCTTTGTTAGTGAACTCATCTAACTGTTTATACACATGCATGATTAATCTATTATTGGCTTTAGCGGCCAGTGTCAAGTCATGCATCTGTCTACCCAATTGCACTACATCCTTATCTAATGCCGTGCCAAAGAGTTGTTCAGACAGGATTCCTAGAAAATCCACAAGTCCTCTCTTAGTACGTGCATGGACATGCTTGGAAAGATCAGAGTGTACGTTAGGTAAAGCTACATGCAAGTTAGTGAGCCTGTCGGTGAGCTTGTCTATATGCCTAGTCTGAAGCTCAACAATTCCATGCAAGGTTCGTTCCAAAGCTTCAGTGTCAGAGTTCGTCAATCGTGGGTTTTGATTAAACATCTTTCCCACTTCCAACAGTTGCTGTCTGGAGATTCGACAAGCCCTTGGAGACCTCCTTGACAATAGCTGGCATTTGGAGATAGCCTTCCATTGGATAGTAGACGCATACTGCATCTTCCACTACTACGACTTCTCCAAGTGGGCTCTTCAGTGCTCCTGGCATTAACGCAGTCGTGTCCATGTCCGATGTCTTTCCATAGGTCCACCCCAAGCAACGCACGAGGAGTTTGAGCCACAGCCACATTTTTTTCTGCAAGAGTAGATACTCCCTTAATCACTCTTGTTGTGGGATCGTAGCTTGCTGCGATACTCTTGGTTAGGGACAGGTACGGATGACGACACAGACTGCGACGAAGACAGAGGGCACAACACATCAGACGATAGGCCTAGCTCTTGACTTACTAGTTTGATCCTATCAGCATGTACTGCCTCCTGAGTTCCATTAGCTTCATCCTTTATTCTATAAGTATTTCCACGTACTCGTTCCACAACGGTATATGGTCCGCGGAACTTAGGTCTGAGCTTGGAAATTCTCTCAGGGTTGTGGATCATGACCTTCTGGCCTGCCTGTAACGTCTTTTCTTGACTACCTTTGTGTTGTTTCGCGTTTCATCTCCGCTCTTGAGGCTTTTAATCTTTTCTGTACTTCACTGTGTATACGTTGGAATTTCAACAACTGTACCTTTGCGTAGTCTTCTTCGTTGTATACTGAAGTAGGAGGTCCAGCCAACAAATCGTAGGGTAACACTTTCTCTTCTCCATAAAGGATATAATGAGGAGACTTCCCAGTTGATGAATTTTTCTGAGGAGTTGATGGTCGCCGCTACATGTGGTAACCAGTCTTCCCAGTTATCCTCTTGATTTGAGGTTATTACTGGTCTCAAGACTTCCAGTATCTTCCTGTTTGTTCTCTCCACCAGGCCATTGCTCTTAGGACTGTAAGGCGTTACAAAAACTTGCTTTACTCCATACATACGACAGATTTCTTGTAACACCTGGTTACGAAATTCACTGCCATTATCGCTGAGCAATACCTTAGGTGTAGAGATGGACAAATCACTGAAGTCACAAAAGCGTGCGCCACCTCCTCTGAAGTTTTCGTCTGTAAAGGTGCTAAAACAGTGAATCGTGAGAAATGGTCCACTGCCACCAGTACATAACTTGAACCTTGACGACTTCTCGGCAACGCTAAGAGATCAATGGAGACTGTATCCCAGGGTTTTTCCGGTAGAGGATACTCTAAGATGGAAGTCGGAAGTCCCGTCGTTCCTCGTATTTCCGCGCATTGACGCATTGACTGACGTGGGCTTCTATGTCCTTCCTCATGGTCGACCAATAGTATTTCTTTCTCGCCTCACGTATGCATCTATCGCGACCGGGATGACCCGCTTGAGGTACGTCATGAACTAACTGTAGCACGGCTTGCTGTAAGGTAGCAGGAACAACCAACTGATATGCAGTGTCCTTCCCTGGGGGTTGCTTATACAAAAGACCCTGTTGAAGATGGAAGTGAGTCATTGGTACTGGGAGTTCAGGTAGACAAGTCTCGTCGCCAGACTCCAAGGCATAGATGACTTGAGACCACATCGCATCATTACGTTGTTCCGCTTTTACCGTGTCTGAGGAATACTCAGCAAGAGCAACATCCTCGGCTATGGTAGCAGCAATGTTTCTACTCAACGCGTCGGCTACAACATTTTGACGGCCTGGTAAATATCTGACCTCTGGATCAAACTCCATTACCTTGCCAAACCAACGCGCAACCTTACCGTGCAAGTTTTTTCCTTTAAACAAGTCGCGTATGGGTGCATGGTCAGTTAAAAAAATTATCCGATAGCCAAAGATAATATCCCGGAAATGTCCTAATGCCCACACAACTGCTAACGTCTCCAAATGTGTCGTCGAATAGTTCTTCTCTGGGGGTCTTAGTGCCCTACTAGCATACGCTATGGTATGAGTCTTTCCTTGCTCATCCTTCTGCTGTAACACCGCTCCCAGACCCAGACCTGAGGCGTCCGTGCACAGATAGAAAGGTTGAGTATAATTAGGAAACGCTAATACGGGTGCTTCTGACATGGCTTGTTTGAGCTCGTTGAAGCTTTTCTCTTCCGAGGGTCCCCATTTCCATGCAGCATCCTTCTTAAGTAGCGTTGTTAAAGGTGATGCTATGATGGCATACCTGTGGACAAAACTCCTAAAAAGCCAGTGAGGCCTAGGAATGATCTTATCTGATCCTTGTTCTGTGGTGTAGGAAAATTCAACATTGGCCTTACCTTGTCCGGCACAGTCTTGATGTCATTACCATCAACTAGGTGTCCTAAAAATCTAATATTGGATTTCAGAAACACACTTTGACAGCTTAATTTTCAGACCTGCAGATATCAAGGTGTCCATCACTCGTTTTAACTTGTTAAAATGACTGTTAACTCACGATGATTAGGTCATCTAGATACGCTAAGACGTCTTGCCCTAACATCTCGCCAAACAATTGGTTTATCATCCGCTGAAATGTTAAAGGAGCATTACTCAGTCCAAAAGGCATCCGGAGAAATTCAGTGCCCACGGTGAGTGCTAAAAGCAGTAATGGGAAACGACTCTTCGGTCAGCTTCACCTGCCAATACCCTGACGCTAGATCCAGACAAGTAAACACAGTTCCCTTACCTAATGATTGAAGTTCACTTGCCGAAAATCCACAACAGGTCTCACACCACCGTCCTTCTTAGGCACTAGAAAGAGTGGTGCAAGGCGAGGAGGAAGGCTGGATAACGTCATCACGAAGCATCCTTTCAACTTCCTCATCCACTGCTTCCCTTTGGCTGTGCGGTAGACGGTATGCGGGCACATAAACTGGATTTGTACCAGGGCACAAACCAATATGATGCTTCACCCTATCCGTCCTACCCAGCACTTCTCCTGGAAGTGCTACTACGTCGGAGAATTCTCTAAGGAGGGCTAGGAGTCGTGTTTTATGGTCTACATTATCCGTGACCTTCACGTATTGCTCCAGCTGTTTTTCCTTAGCCAGACGTACGGGTTCCGACTGAGTCGTTGCTTGAGATGTAACTACAGGAGAGATCACCGGCATGTCATCGACTTCCTTTATGGGGGCACCATAGCACATCAAGTCGCCTATATAACAACCATCTCTGAGCTTAACTGCGCCACCACTCATATTTGCGATGAAGAGGGGCGTCTTCTGGTCTTGGCCAACGCTAGTCAGAGTCGATTCCAGCGACAATGCCTTATGTTTTACAGTCTCAGTTATGCATGCTACATCAGTTCCCACCGACACGTCAGGTACTCGGACAGGAATTTTACAGACAGTTTGACTGGGTAAGTGGTGATTACCACTCACTATAGCCCTGACTTTCTTCCAGTCCATACCCTCCGCTTCGTGTGCATCCGGGGACTCCCTTGACGCTTCACTGGTCGGGGTCACAACTGGTTGGACGGCTCCTGATTGGATGCCAGTTCCAGTTCGTGTTGCTGAGGGATTAAGGCCTACAAACTCTTTCCCATTAAGGAAATGGAATGTCTTTGAGGGTGTATTACTATATCATACTCCTCCATGGTTTCAAAGCCTAACAGCCCATAAGCCGGCAGAGGAAAATCCTCAACCACATAAAACGTAGCACATAACAAAGGAGATCGTTTATCTGCCCTCATTGTCAACGGCACCTGGCTTACAATCTTCATTCTACTCCCTGTCACACCTGTCAACATTACATCAGGTGGTGATAATGTCCAGTTTGTTAGAGGCATTTCACTTTTAAGTCTTTCCAGCGCTTTACTAGAAATAATGTTTGTACATGACCCTGTATCTACGATCAGGGACAGTTGGCCTTTCCCTATGATACAAGGAATAGATAATAAGTCCACCTTAGTAATTGCTGCCACACACGCATCGGTGGATTGTACTATTTTAATTACTTTTGCGCGCGGCCCTGAGCTTCCCCCGAACTAGCTGGGTTCCCTAGTTTCTTCCTCTTTTCAATGACAAAGGGGCAACAGTCCGTTTCATGAGGACAATGCCCATGTATGACATACCATCTTTTCACCTCTGGCTTAACAGCCTTGGTCCTTTGCTGTGGAGAACTAGTAGCTGTATCTCTCCAGCCCGAAGTTTGCAAGGCTTTGCTAGCTTCTGCATAGCATATGCCTGCCTTCGCCAAAGCCTGACTTTCAGTACAGTTAGGATGCTGCTGTACTATATCAGTAGCCAGATTAGGTACAGGTATCTGCCACAAAGGAGGAGGGTTAGTCTGACTTTGCACGCCCATATTGTTAGTCATGCCCCAGGTATTTGGATAAGGGCCCTGGGTTTGCATGCCAATATTAGTATTCATGCCCCATTGATTAGGATTCTGGGTTTGCATGCCAATATTAGTATTCATGCCCCATTGATTAGGATTCTGGGTTTGCATACCAATATTAGTATTCATGCCCCATTGATTAGGATTCTGGGTTTGCATGCCAATATTAGTATTCATGCCCCATTGATTAGGATTCTGGGTTTGCATGCCAATATTAGTATTCATGCCCCATTGATTAGGATTCTGGGTTCGCATGCCAATACCATCTGTGTTTATACCCCATGCATTTGAATAAGGAACAGAAAATAAATTCTGTCCTAAACCTTGTGGTGTACTGAAAACATCTGAAGTATACACAGGTATGTGAGTGGTTGTAGTACTATCAATAATGACCGGATTTTGCATATCTTGAGTGACCAAAGGTACTGTTGTTGTCTCAGCTTCCACAGTCTCCTCACTAGGAATACCCTCATTAGCAAGACTAGTGGCCATTTTGGATCTAACTGATTGCTCTGGGACTGTTGAATAAGTATGACCAGAACGCAAATGCAAAACGTTCAAATCCTCATCCTGTCCTTCAGAAATATCCTCATCACCTTGATCCTCAATATGTCCTTCACTCATTTAATATGTCTGAGCACTTTTATTTGATGTATCAACCCACTCATAAAATGCTGAGTCTAGTGGGGTTGGCTATCTCTATTTCCCTAATTCTACGTCCCCACTTTTTCACTGTATCCATCCAACCTTGTCAGTAATATTCCCCTCCCAGTTACAGGAAGATAAACTGACATAAAAAAGGATAGTTATGGTAAGTGACAGAACGGGACACATATAAAATACAGAAAGTATATTTATTTCAAGGGAATTCTGAGAAACCTTTATTTCCACTCATCAACTAACTAACGTGTGTTGATTCAAGTGTGTGTGTATGTGTATTACTAATGCATGGACACTACCTAGATATAAAAGTCCAGGATGATGTTCCACATTCCACGTTCCACACTCCACCAGACTCCTCCAATCATACACGGCAGCCCGCTCGCTGTGGGAGTTAGCAAGCGACTGGTTCGCCCTGCATCACCCCAGGCCCGCCGCTTTCGGTCTCCCTCGGCTCGCCTTGGCCGTCCGCGCCTCTGGAGTTGCTAGAAGTCGCTAGTTGACCCACTCCTCACCGCACTGGCTTGAACTCCCCTTATCTCGCCTCTCACACATGAGCGCGAGATTCTTGCCAGTTTGCGTTTGAAGATGGAGATATCTCGCACACCACAGGGCGAGATAACTGCCAGTTTGTGCTTAAGATAGGAATCTCGCACTGGCAGAATAATGGGAGGAATTAATATGCACCACTCCAGTTTATCTGCTCCACTTAACTCACTGGTAATTAGTCCCCTTACAACAGTAGAGTAAGATTTTCTGTTTCACCTTCAGGAACGAGCAATTGCAAGGGTTACTGGTTCACAGCATAAATCCCTTTAGCACGTATCGTATCCCAGCACTGAACATCAATTTAATGTATCGGTACACTGCTAGCACTAAATATCGTGCCACCGCTAGCACCAATAAAATGTATCGTCGCACTGCTGGCCACCAATTTAATGTAGCCGTTATGGAGTAGCAGTTGACTACATATTAAGTGTTCTGCTGTTATAGTATAACTAGACCACCGTGTTGGATCGACGACACTGTCTGTAGTACACGTCAGCTACTCGCCGTCACTGCCCGACACTTCCCACCAAAGGTCCTCTGCCACGAGAAGGTGGATGCTGGTCTGTTATTAAGTGGTAGCGTAAGGTGACAGAAATGAGCAGATTAAATCTCTCTTTATTGGGCAGCTAATAATATAACTGCGACCCGAGAGATATGTAAGAGCGATACAACCTCCCTTTAAAACTGTAAAACGGCTTCTGACGCTGTACGCTCACCGAGCCGACTAGGGCGCGGTGCTGAGGTCAGCTAAAAAGTGAGGTGCCGAGCATCTACATATACTCTGGGCTTATGCAAAAAGTAGAGATAAATGACAACTCTACTAGCACATTATACACCTCTATTAAATGGTATTAAGTACATTCACATATACCAACATAATAAATGGTTCCCCAGGACTTTACACTTACGCACTATTCAGATATCTTTTCACTTCTCCTAACCTTCTTTTTATAATTGAAACAGGGTGGCACTTGTGGTCTGCCATCTACCTTCTTCCTATACCACAGCTAACAGCGAAATGATATTTGGTTGTTCATCATTCACACTTCATTACACACTGTTAATTATGACTAAACAGCTTTAAAAATTATTATGTAAAATGTGTGATACTGCAACTTCATATGGAAAAAGATGTTGACACCAGAACATGGCATGGGGCAAGTCAAGAATTATGGAGTAGATGGAAAGTTGTTGATTGCTGTGAAGAGTATGGACAAGGGTGCTAAGGCTGCAGTGCATGTGGATAGAGAACTGAGTGAGGTTTTCTACTTGAAGTTTGGATTGAAACAGGGATGTGTCATCTCCATGGTTGTTCAATCTGTATCTGGATGGGGTTATATAAGAGATACAAGGTAGGATAGCGGATGTTAGAGTGGCCCTAATGAGATAAGACAGTGTTTGGAAACTCCCTGTATTGTTGCTTGCAGCTGATACTGTGTTGTTATGTGAAGACGAAGGGGAGCTGCAAGGCTTGGTGGATGAGTTTGGCAGAGTGTGTAAGAAACGGAATTTAAGGGTGAATGTAGGGAAGAGTAAAGCTATGGCCTTCGAGAGAGGTGAAGTCAGTGAATGTACAGTGAGGCTGGATGAGGAGGAAATGGAAAATGTGAGTGCGTGTAAGTACTCGGGTAGTGTGATGAGTAAGAATGGAAGTTTACAGGGTGAAGTGCTTGAAAGGGTACAACAAGGACGAAAGGTTGCTGGTTCCATGAAAGCAATGATATGAAACAGGGATGTGAGCATGGAAGTGAAAAAGTTACTACATGACAGTATTGTGATACCAACTCTAACATATGGAAGTGAAGCTTGGACCTTGTTGAAGGGACAGAAACCAAGAGTGAGAGCACTGGAAATGAGTTATTTGAGAGGAGCCTGTGGAGTCACATGGAGAGAATGACTGATATATGGGAATGTGAAGGAGCGTTGTGGTGTGGATGTGAATGTGATAGGAAGCGTTTGGAGAAACACACTGAGATGATTTGGCCACATGGAAAGGATGGAGAGTGAGAGACTGACGAGGAGAGTGTATGTGAGTGAGGTGGAGGGGGGGAGAGGGAGTGGGAGGCCAAGGATGAGATGGAGTGGAGAGATATAGCCTATGAGAGACGGGGGTGTGAGCTGAGAGCAGGGCAATGAAATGGCGACGGACAGGGCAACATGGAGGCGATTTGTTTGTGGCCACCCCTTACGGGATTAAGGCGTCTGGCAATAGATATATAGATCGACCCTTCCAAGATGGCCCAAAGTGTGGAGGGGCCACTGCTATGCCATAGTGGTCCAGATCACTTAAATCATAGCAGGCCACCCAATAGACCTAGCAAAGTTTCGTCAGTGAAAATACTTCTAGCCTCATCTCCTTTGATCATAGCTGGACCAGCAGAGTATGAAGGCACCATATATAGTAAGAAAGTAAATTCTATGGGAACTCTTGAATGTGTTCTCTAGACCCTAGTTCACGAAGTCCCATTTACGACCCACTGCTCTCAGACCTATAATCTCTACCCTCAATCACTCATCCACACATAATAAATCAATGACTTGTGCTTGGTGTTATGTGCACTACCTGCTGAAAGTAGTGGCACTGCCTTCCCTACTACTTGGATCAAAATGTAGTGCCACTTCCATTGCAGCTATATTTTGATAACAGTACAGTAGTGCAATACTACTACTATAGCCATTACTAAATGTTTTAAATAATATATCAGCAGTAGTTATATACCGCCACTTCGTATTGATAACTCTATCATTAAAGTATATAGCAGAGGTCATACTAACACACGTCATTGTATATTATTGTCATTCGCAGCAATAAATATACACTGAAATATAATATCAAATTGATTTCTTCACTACAACATTTAAGTTCACTGTTTAAACATTCAATATGCATCGGGAGAAAAATTATCTACATTTTTTTTTATCGTTAATGACTGAGAGAGTTAAAGAGATAACAGAGGACTTAATCAGAGAAGAACATGAGCGCTTAAGAAAGGGAAGAGATTGCATTGATCAGATATCCGTTCAAAGATATTTAGCGGATAACTATCTAGAGCAGGGGAAGATGTTTTGTGTTGCCTCAGTGGACCTAGAGAGAGCACAATGACAGAGCAGATAAACAAGCGATGTGGGGGTATTTACGAGTAAAATAAAGGGAGTAAATGGGATATTGTTTCCTCCGCCAAAGGAGTTGGAGGAGGTTATGTTATTACCTATGTTTATCTGTTTTTTTTGTCCACATAATTTCTCCAAAAGCTCTCAATGGATTTCAATGAAATGCTGTGGAACAGTGGGCCATGGACGAAGAATGAACTGCTTAAATTTGGGGGCGGATCCGGATCCGAAGTATCCTGCACAATATCTCCAAAACTTCTTAATGAATTTCACTGAAATTATGTGGAACGGTGGGCCATGGGCCAAGAAAGAATTGATTACATTTTAGGCGAATCCGGATCCGGATCTTATGTATCCTGCACAATATCTCCAAAAGTTTTAAATGAATTTCAATAAAATTTTGTGGAAGAGTGGGTCATGGATCAAGGAACAATTGATTAAATTTGGAGGCGGATCCGGATCCTACGTATTCCACACAGTATCTCCAATGATCCTGATCCGGACCCTTTTCAGTGGCAATGACATTTCGGATGTATGCGCTCCCTGAGTGTTTTCTATTTCAATGCTGTGAAGAAGATGTACGAGGGTGCCATGGCTGTAGCGAGTGTGGAGAGTGAACCCGAGTTCTTTTATGTGAGTACTGGATTGACATAGAGATGTATCATGTCTCACTGGTTGTTCACTTTATACTTATATAGCCTAAATGGAATTTTATCAGAGATACAAGGTAGGTTAGAGGATGTTGGAGTGTCCCTAACTTAGGAGGGTCAGGTTTGGAAACTTTCTGCACTGTTGCTTGCCGAAGATGTTGAACTGTTCAGTGAAGAAGAATGGGAGCTGCAAGGCGTTGAATGAGTTTCCAAGTGTATTTAAGAACCACATTGAAAAGTATATGTAGGTAAGAGTAAAGTTCTTGTTGTTTTCTTAAGTGAAGCCACAGAATGCAGAGCGAGGCAGGATGGTGAGGAAATGGAAAGTGTGAGTGCTCTTAGGTACGTACTTAGGCAGTGAAATGAGTAAGGGTAAATTTTAGAATTTGAAGTGACTGAAAGGGTATAGCAGTGAAGAAAGTTGTTTCACTGAAAGCAGTGATAAGGAGCAAAGAGGTGAACATGAGCTGCTGCATGACATAACTGTGATTCCCACTTAATGTGCAGAAGCTAAGCATGGACGCTGTTCTTGGACACTGTTGGAGAGACACAGGTAAAGAGTGAAAGCAGTGGAATGATTTATCTGACAGTAGCTTGAGAAGTTATATGGAGAGATAGACAGACAAATGAAAAAGTGGAAGTAAAAGACTGATTAGAAGCCTGTATTTGAGTGAGGTGAATGGTCACGGGAAGAGGGGTAGACCAGTAGTAAGATGGAGGGATGTTATGGAGGGGTATAAGAGAGAGGTAGGTAGGGAAAGCGGCCAAATTAAAGACGGCAGGGTAACATGAGGTGATTTGTTTGTGGCCATCCTGTACAGGACTGAAGCATATGGCTATAGAAAGATAGTTAATAATGTCCACAATTATCTTTCAATACCCCAAATAAGCAAATATTGCAAGTAATATAAACACTGACATCCATAAACAAACTAAAGGTGGATACCATTCCTTCATTACCAAAAAATTACTTTCATTATCAGATTATGCAGTTTGATGGCAAACATATTGACTGTAGACTGGCATCCGATTTGCGTCTAATACGAACACGACTAAAAGTAGCGAGTAGTGAGTAGTGTTTGGAGTACATCAGAAATATATAATTTCTACTGTTTCACTACTCTTGATAAAAAGTAGTGGACTAAAGTTATTCATTACTGAAGAATGTAGCTCCACTACGTTGCACCACTGCTCTACATCTATACCTTCTAAGTATTTATTTGTTATGTAAAATAACAGCATTTGTATTAGACAACCAGCTGTAGCGTAAATACCCAACGGACTATTTCCATTATTATTATTATTTTTTAAATTCCATGTACTCTCAATGCAACAACGCTCAACTAACGCCCTCCTAACGCATTCATGACACACATCAAAATAACCCTTCAATACATCTGTCACTTTCTCACTGCTTACAATAATATTCATCAGTCACACTCTCACTACCTGTCTTGCTACCTAGCCACCCTTCAAATTGTTCTTTCAGTAGAGTTATAAATCTCAAAACACAACTCAGTGTCTAACCAGAGTTCCCAATCTCTTGCTGCCCTGTCAGTCACTGGGGTATGCACATGCGACCACTTACATCTGTATTCCCACGTTTGTCTTAACTCAAGCATTCCTTGATCCCATCTTCCTGATAGTTTCCGTTAGCAATTCATTTTCTTGCTACCACGATACAGTGCATCGTTCACTTTCTTCCTCATTGTCATCGGCTGCTAAACTGGTAGCCATTCCTCATTTCTAATGTCTCTAGCCACTACCTTTCAGTATCTTCTCATTCAGTCCAGTCTTCAGTTACCTTCAAACGCTCTCCTTTACAGCACCATCCATTCCTTTTGCATTTCCATTCTCAGTTCTGTTTGATTTCGAAACTTAAATACTTTTCCCATCCACAGTCATCATGTTAATACAAGTGTCTATCCAATTGCTTGTTTGTATGACAATGCATCCTTGTAAAACTACTGTATACCGACAGGATAAAGTAGCTGTATATAAATATTTAGGAATATTTAAAATGAGTAGCTTGAAAACAAAGAATTTAGAAAATGTCTGAAGTTACAGGGAAAAGTGATGGAAAAGATATATATATATATATATATATATATATATATATATATATATATATATATATATATATATATATATATATATATATATATATATATATGAAGACGTGTTCAGTAAACAATGTTATTATGATGCCCAGTAAATGAAAGCTCATACGATTACATTAAGATAACATTAAGTGAAGGGAAATATTGAAGTATATAAAAGAAAGCAGAATAATACTGATAGATTTTTTTTTAAATCGAAATAAACACCGACGTTGAAAGAACAGTATATAACAAAAGATTTGCAAGGAAAACTGCATACCAAGGAAAAACATTGTTCTAGTAATAGCCATTTTTTTCTCAGCAGAACATATCTGGGTACTAATGCTGTTATTAGAAGAGTGTACGTGTGACCATCACGGGAGTTGTTTGTTCTGTGGGTATAATGTATTTCACTTAATTCTAAGAAAGAATTCCTACAAATTACATAATATTTCTTACATCAAAGGGAGCCTGTATTGGCCAAAAATGAAGGCTTAGGCGATTTTATTGATAAGCAAATTAAAAATAATAATAATAATAATAATCTGAAAAATCAAGCAGTACTCAAATCGGAGAAAGACTAAAACTTTCGATAGCCCTTCACAAAAGGCTGCCAGTAAGGTTTTTGATAATTATCGCCTTATGAACTGAGCTAATTTTTACCAGACAGAGTTTTGTAAATGTTGGACATAAAACTTAATCTTTTACTGGTCGCCAGTTCCGCACACGACCATGCAGGATATGTTAGTGACCACTCTGCCTACGACATCTGCATTATCAGATAAGCAACTGAGAGGCCATCATAAATCGGTGTACCTCTTTGTAGGGCAAATATCGATTTTGAAGCACATAGCTTTGGTTGAATCTCTTATAATCATACATAACGGAAGACAGTGGCAAATGTATACGAAACATGTGTAATTCGGTGTAAATGGTAGTTATTATAATAGTCGATAATAACTGCCACAATAAGTGGAATCCTATGGGATATTATTTGTCTAAATAAATTAACAGCACTGGAAGCATTTGATCAGCAACTGAAAGGATGAAAGAAAACGAGGATTGAGATATATGTCCTTTCCAGTGACACAAGTACCAACGGAAGCTATTTCCAAATTACAAAGGAGAGTCTTTCAATATTACACAGGAAGTAAAATACGAGAAGCAGAATCAGTACAGAATTGTAAGACTAGTATGAGGCGCCACCCCAGGTAACAGAATCCTCCTAACCACTTCACCAAAAAAAGGTTTTTCGTAATCTGAAGAAAGGCGTCTGGCAGTAGCAAGAGAAACACATCGATGTACTTTATACTTAGACGACGAAAAAACACTCCTAAACTAATAAAATCAGCTGGTAGTAGCAACAACATATCATCGTCGTCCCTATCTCTTTATTTGTACGGAAGACAGTGAAGTAAGACAAACAGAGCAAGAAAATAAATTGAAGAAAAAACAGTCAGCACTATGCAGTCAAATGGATTATATTCCTTACCGACACTTTTTAACACTTAGACGAGAAAACCATTTTATGCTCAGTAAAATCTCACGGCAGTAGCAAGAATAAGACATGTAAGCTTTCTCCTTTTTTATTTCGTTTGACGGTTATGGGGATTTATGTTTGCCTTACACCTGTACAGAGTCTGGTGAAGGATGATCTTAGTGCCATGATGAAATTGTCGAAAACGCCAGACCTGCTGGGGGCGGTGCTGCTGCCTCTGTGTCACATCCATGCATCGCTCCTGCCCGCAACTCCAGGTTGGATCCCATATTACTAAGAGAGAAAGAGAGAGAGAGAGAAAGGTGGATGGATGGATGGGAGAGGGAGTAAGGGGTTGATTGACGGATGGATAGACTGAGCAAGAATCTACTTCAGAACCGATTCCTTTGATTCTGATAAAGAACTTAGGAACCTATTCCTCTGTAGCGAGGGATTTGCTAACTTTAGGGTCGGTTGAGTGAGACTGATGGTTGTATGCTTAAACAAAAATGTGGAGACCCTGAGTCGCAGTCCACTTCCACTGGTATGTTTAAACAAATCGTGGAATCCACATTTGCGTCAATCCACATATTTGCGATCTTTGAATGTCAAAATTACTGGGATAAATAATTAGAAGGTCCAGATCGTAGCTTACAATTATTTAAATACAAACACAGTTCCTCTGCCACCTCATCAGTCTCACTCCATGTCACAACTGTAATTAAGCATCCAGACAAATTGTGGAATCCACTTGTGGAATGCGCCCACGGCACACATGGAATGCATACGACCGTGAGCTGCAAAAGTGCTGGCACTGTCTCGTGCCAAGCAGTGGCACTGGAAGCATTCCAGCCTTTGGAAATGAACTTGAAAACACAGAATATGGGAGTAAAACTGTGAGTATAGTTCTTAGAGAAATACCTCCAGTATGTGGGGAGGACTTAGTGGAAGAATACATGAAAGATGGATATAGGAAGAGAAAATTGTGATTTGTTTGTGAGGAGAGCATATTTAAACATGGATAACTGGAAGCTCTTCTGCCACGTGACCACCCTTTGCAAGGAATTCAGGAGGGAACGGTGCATTATGGCTAGAAATTGAAAGTAAATATATTAAATCTATTTCGACCTCGCGATTTTCTTGAGATTCTTAACTATATAAATTATCTCAGTGTTATGCGTCGGCAGGTAATTGACTGCTTAGTATAAGAAGACTGTATTTGTGAAAAATAAAATACTGTAGCATATGTATTCAAATTTACCTCTTGTTACTTCTGCATACCATATTTGTAAACATTTCACGACGAGACATTGGGGGGGAAAGCACCTTCATGTGCCCCCCATTAAAGATTCAGGGGAGCAACTGCCCACCTCCACTTCCGGCGCCCTTGGTGTCACGTGTTGCTCGTATGGCTTAAGAGAAACAAAGTAACTCCACTGGTGGCCAGTGGCAACTCGGTTCTGAAGAGCTGGTACTGCTTGTCGGTGAGTTGGGCAGAGGCTCATTATATCAGTACTCGTACTTTCTGCCTGTAGATAGGGTCAGGTCAGAATCCATTCCGGAATTACAGGTATTCATCGGTGTTAGTGTGTGTCATTTGGAATAGAAAGATGTGCACAACAGTAGAAAGTCATGCAGCATCGTATACTTTCTCTAAAAATAGTTGTTCATTTAAAGAAAATGTGTATTTCTATAAGCAGATAAGAACTTTAGGTTTATGTCCAGTATACCGCTATTATTTGAAAGAAGCAAAGAATTGTTTACAAGAAGCATGAAATAAACAATATCCTTGTGTTGGAAATCTCTGATAGTAAGATATAACTAGTTACTTATTTACAGTACTTATTGTGTACCCACAGTAAGAAAGCTTCACCATAAATATGTATGGTATACAAAGTATATAATTTTGGCATCATAAATAACTCTGTGACCTTTAAAAGTTCAGTGTCATTCATATTTGGAATATGTACTTAGATTAACCTTAGGTAGTTTCTTGTGTAATATCAACAAGATCTGAAGACAAAGGTATGGAGGAATGCATGGGTACATTTTACAATTGACTCAAATACTTGCCAACTGTATAAGTAACCGTAACCATACTCCGTTCAGATAACACAGGGGACCACAGCTATATTTCTGAAAGTTACATCTTAACGGTATTTGTGGTTTTCTCTAAAACGTGTTGCAAAAGAAAACACAGAGCAGATTTGAATTCGATACTTTCCACTAGGCTAAGTGGCAAAATATTCAGCCAAAATTCTCAGCAGACCTTTTGTTATAGTATCTTCAATCAAATAGCTGTATCTCAATAAGTTTCTGAGATATTTCAGTTTCAAAATTGCATGTGTGCAACAAAAATAAGTATATGACCTTCAAAAGTAGATGAAGGTCCATTATATTTGATACAAGCACTTGAGTTACCCTAGCGAATCTCCATGTATAATATCATCAAGATCAAAAACAATAAAGTGCAAAGAAAAATAATACGAGAACAATAAGCTTTCACATTAATATGGAGAATAAATAATGTTAACTGGGACAGTGTTTACCTACATAATCCGATCCCTGACACTGACAGAATATGATTGCCCGGGGGAATTCTTTTAGGGAATAGATCTCAACAATTTCACTGGCACTAAAGCCAGTGCACTTTTGCGGGTCATGTTGCCCAATTAGTGTTGCTGTGGCCAGTGATGTCCACAATAGTACAATGGACAAGATGCGCCAGTTACTGTCGAGTTGTGAGAGGAGGATAATGGATACCAATGCCACGGCAGTTCAAGAGACTGTTTATGTTGAGCACTGTTGCACTATGTTGTGCCAAAAGAAAAAGAATATAAAAAGAAGACATGGTACAAGGAGAGGCTGTCTCAACTTCAGAGGGAAGCCAGAAGGCTGCTGCGGGTATTGCAGCGCATGCTCTTGCCATGAAATTCCCCTCGGCCAGATTTGCCAGATGCACACGGCACAGACCCTCCACGGCACAAAAATCCGGACTGTGCAACATGACGCGCAACAGAGCACGCCACATGAGCCCTTGTGTGGATGGGCTTAAATATAAGAACCATTTATTGAAAGTTTGTAGATTCTTGACTAACCCTCGTAAAAAGCACTCATCACTGTGTGCCACTCTTATTATAGTACACGTATGTGCCCTCCTCCCTCTCCTTTCTCTGGAGCTGGGAGAGGGAACTGATCAGGGTTGGCAAAAAATAAAAAAAAAATAAAATTTTTTTTGAAAAAGCCCAACCCACCTGTTTTTTTTTTTTTTTCATTTTTTTTCACAATACCCTCCAAAAAATGGGCAAAAGTGTTTTTTTTTTTTTTTTTTTCAAAGTTTACCTTAAATTTAAATAAAATAATGTTTCTCCTTTACATAATTATGAATAGCCCAATAAAATCTTGTTTTTCACACGGTTATTTGAATGAGGGAAATGAACACAATCATGTTTTGACCTGTTTGGCTGTTATCCTTGGGCTGCCTGCTACACAGCAAAACATGCTTCAACATGAGAGGCTTGAGAGCACTGCACAACTCATGAGCTGGCAAAGATCAGTCCACATTACACAATAGTAGGAGAAGGTGTCATTTGCCTTCCTCCTTTCTTTGGTAATTATATACTTGCATTTCTCAACGTTCTAAATAATTATTATTGAAAATTCTGTTGCATAAGTGATTTCACACATTATCTTAACAGAAATAATAGCTTTTGGTAACCAAATATCTAAGCCTATAAAATATATCTATTTTACACAAAAAGCAATGTTAATAACATATTTCTATAGAGTTATTGATATTTGGTAATGATATGAGACAACATATAGTATAAGTTAACTCCAGTAATGATTACTGTTATATAACAAATTTACCCCACTCCTTAATAAAACTAAAAACCGAATCTATCAAAAACAATTTTACTCATTATTTCAAAACTTTCAAAATTAGAGACATGTACCGGTAGTGGTGGCTGTAAAGTCTGTATTCACCACATTACATGTGGACGTACAAAAACTGAATCTGCTGAGAAGGAAAGCAATGTAAAAATATTCTTAAAATGAAGAAAACTTTGACCTGATTTTTTGAAATTGCAGTAAGGAATAATGTTATTATTTTTCAGGAAATATTATTATTCCATGCTGGTAAATCATCTAGAAGTGAAATGTCATTTTGATTTTATTACTCAGCAAAGAATTGCATTCTTATTTGAAAAAGAAAAAAAAAGTTCTTTTGTTATATTGGTTGGGTAACATGACTAGAACCATAATAATACTGTGACACAAAAATATTATCTTTTCAAAGAAAAGGATATTGGTTATAAAAGCTATTAGAAAAATAGAAGTATTATGAATAGTTTTGAAAACATCAAAGAACAACATTCATCTTTGGAAAGAGCATGTTGTAATAAGCTTTTTTTTTTTTGTTTTTTATCACTAAGATTATGCTTCCAAAAAATTATAAATGTCACGGGGTTTTTAAGAGTATGCAATATTAAAGAATAATATTCAATAATACTTGAGAACAGGACAAAGAATTGACTTGTAAATATCAAGCAATGATTACTTTATTCCGCCTTACTTCGCCGATTTTCTAAGGACGAGAATTTATAAACTTTCTCAGCAGTACACAGCAGAGACTGATTATTCACACGTGCTGTTTATTAGTACTGTTGGCCTCTGGAGAAAGTGACTCCACCCCTGACAATCAATAACTAATGCTATTAATGATAAAAAGGTTCTTGCTGGTGCAATTAACTCCTGGTTGCACAACGGATTTTAAGCTTAATAAAAAGGGACTGGCCTAAGTACCAGTTATGAATAGTGCAAAGCGTTTATGCAAACCAGGAGCTATAAGTGAAATAAGCTTAATGGAGAAATAAAACACGAGTTTACATTACATGAAGCTCAAGAAAAAGAACTGTTAATTTACTGATTATAATGAAACAAATTTACGCTACATGTTTCATTATGAATTCAAAAATAAGGAGAACACACTCACTCGCTCACTCAATAGCTAAGCTCTTAAACCTAGGAAAATACGAAAAGAAATACTGGTCAGAGAGTGGGCTAAGCGGGAACTAGGCATCATTGCTGAGGAAGGACGTTGCCTTGCTGAACCTCTCACCAAATCACGCTAGGTGGGAATTCAGGAACTCGCTGGACAACGGCGGCGGCGGGATGAACTGGGCGTCGTTGCTGAGGAAGGACGCTGCCACACACGCTGCTCGACACTGAGCCCAATCGAACCCACTTCCACGGCGCTCAAATCCTGACTGAATTCAAACAAGCAAGGCGAGGACTGAGGCCAGCCGCTAACTGGTAACGGCTAGAAGCGAGCGAAACACGCTCATAACAAATCACTCAGTGGGGGTGCTAATGTCGCACACAAAGACGATCACTTATGAAACAGTGAAAAATTGTTCTGAAAACACTCCTGATTGGGTGAATACGTGGCGGTTGACTGAGTGATCCATACTGGGATTCCACTAGAATTTGTGGTTTCCCACCAAGTTCAATGTCACGAGTTTATTTAAATATATGATCGTACCAACTCATGACATTTCGCCCCATCAAAATTAATTTTTTTTCTCGGGAAAAAAAATTTCAATATACATATATATAACTTGACCCGTGTGCGGTGTGGTGCGGTGAGGATCTGTCCGTTCTCCCCTTCGGGGCTAAGATGCGAATGAATGTGTTTGAATGGATTAGTAACTGGGGAGTGTGTCGTCCTGTCTCGGCTACCTCCCTTTCCTTAGGGGAAGGAAGGTATTTACGTTAATAGAAGCAAGCTTGAAAAAATAACTCCGTGATGACGGTGAAAAATCCTGTACTCAGGTCAAACTGAGCGAAAAGTTCACTACATTTACATTAACAACTAATTGTTATGTAGCATGATGTATGTAATACACAGTGTAGGTGTGACAGTTGTGGTGTAACTGTACCTACGTGTAAAATTACATAATGCAAATCAATAGTATATGATGACGACGAGGCAGAAGAGAAGAGGCGGCAGCATGCGTCAGGGATGATCAGCTATTCTGCACAGCAATGCTGGACCTGCCAGCTGCACCTGCGAAAGGAATCAAGGTGGAGCATCAAAAGTGTCATTTCTCTCTCTCTGCCTAGCAATCAGTACTTATGTTATAATTAACCAGGAAATGTAGTCTTTGGATTTACAAATCTCTTAGAACCCTTGTAGTTTACTGGTTAACGCTTATTAACTTGGAGACATGCCAGTTCTTGAATTCACAAATTTCTTAGAACAAGCAGTTTACTAGTTAACCAGGAAACGTGCCAGTTCTTGAATTCATAAATTTCTTAGAACAAGCAGTTTACTGGTTAACCTAACACTACACTTACGATTAATGACAGGAAGCTGAGAATCCCTACACAATCTCGGGCAGGTCACATTTTAACACCCACCATGGGTGTGAACACTCATGTGGATAATGTGCATTCTCCGGGAATCCTCAGAGAGGCCCAAAGCTTGAGATGTTCCACAAGGTAATTCATACACAGCCTTGGACTGTCTCTGCAGGGTTCTCAAACTTCCTCCTTGACTTATGGTATACATGTATGTACAGGCCCTGGACATACCGTGTCCTGTGGGGCCAACGGGCGAGACATCAAGTCTACGCCCACTTTACCACTGCCCTGTCTCTCAACTGCTTCAGAGATTATGGGTGTGGGTTCAAATGGCACAGGAAGGACATGTCCCTGATTGGTGTTACGTGGACACACATTGCAGGAACGCACAAAACTATCTATGTCCCGTCCCATCCCTGGCCAGAAAAAGTCAGCTCGGATATGGCCCATGTGACCTCCTGAGGCTGAACAATGACCCCATTGTAACACTGCTAGGCGGTACTTGGCAGGAACGACAAACTGCAGTTGTGTCATAAAGACTTTGTAGTTACTTGTAGAGAAGTATATTTTAGACTTGTGGTCGAGCGGCTTTTATATCTTGTAGTAGCTTCCCCACCAGATGTCATGTAGTGACGGGAGAGGTAAAGAATAGTATGGGACTATTTTTTTATTTGTCTTGGAAATATTAAACAGGTCTCTCACACGGAAAGAGTATAAGTCCCGGGTAGCTACCTCCCTGTCTCGCTATCTCTCTCTCTCTCTCTGTTCTAAGGCTAATCTCCGTCTCGACCTCTCTCTAGGGTCGCTTGTCTCCTTCTAAACTCTCTTTCCTAAAATCTGGTGTAGCAGGGGTGTGTCATGTGTGTTCCTCATGGATGGAAAGCTTAAGGAGCCTGTGTGTGAGTATGTGTGTATATGTGTGTGTGGTTACCAGATCTTTGTTCACGAGAGGACTGCTGACAGCTAACTGCATCATCTCCTTACTGGCCGCTGTCGTCAGCTTTCCTCAGTGTTAAGAGTGTGTAAGCATGTTTAGCACTGCTCGATTCATGCAGACCACAACACCTTCTCATCATCTGACTCCTGCTTCTATCTGTCTCTCTATCTATCTATTTATCTGTCTATCTATTATGTAGTCCTACATTTGCGGCGACATGTGAAAATGGCGTACCATCATCATTTAATAGTTGTAACATATTAATACATACTACATACACATTATAATGAACTTATAAGCTAATTAAGTGAAATACATAATATTGTAAAAGTAACATAATTGTATGAATATTGTATACATATATTATTCATAGTAAATAGTGATTATTCAGTAATATTACATTTTAAATAAGTTGTATACATATTTGAATAAATGCATTAAAGTAAATTATTTAACTGTAATACAGTATGTACTTGGGATATTATAGTGAAATGCATACATGCAAGAATAAAAATAGTTTAAAATTAAGATTATTGTAAGAGTTATTAATATTTCATTCAAAGATAATGGTACTGGTCTGTCATATATGGGTCATTCTTCTTTGTATTATTATTATTATTTTTTTTAATTTTTTTATATATCTATAATTAATACTATATATACAAAATATATACACTTCATTCAGGGTGGTTAACTGTGATGTTAACTCTCCCCCCACTAAATAATGACTCCAAATTAGCAATTCTTGCATGCATTCTGTGCATTGCGAACAGCAGTACTGCAACTACAATGCAGACGATTATAAAGACAGAAGGTGCTTGGCTATACACATAATATGGGTTGAACATACTCAAACTCAAATCTTCCCAGGGCTTCATTGTTTCATTGATCAACTGCATAGTTTCAAACTTAGGTGAAGTCAGCTTAATACTTGTGCTCATGTTTAAGTTCATATTAGGCAGTTGGTGGAAATGTTTGTGTGTATGGTTGATAATGGCGTAGTGATTGATGGTGGAAAAAGTAGACATGGATGGTGTAAATACCGCACAGTAGTCTGGTGCTATGTATAATCCTGAGGCTGATGTATGAGATGGTGGTATATCTGGACAGACTATGTAAACTGATGTGTTATGAGGAAAATAAAAAAACTGCGAGTGTTCAATGCGTTGATGGTGTACAAGTTTATCTGGAGCAAAAGTGAAGTTGCAATGATGATGAATATTGTTATTGCTGATGATAGCCATTTCACAAGGGACTGTATCAGTAGGCTGAAACGTGAAAATGTACGCAGGACAAAGATGAACAGCATGTAAGGATGTGCGGCACTTTCGCTCAATCGTTGACTCACTTGCGAAAGTGACAGTGTCTCGTCTCTTGGAGACCATGATGAGTTCGGTGTCTGTGTTGATGTTGATGATGACCAAAGTGTTGTTGTTTCTATAGGGGAAGGGGTGTATTTGGTATACTGTGAACAGGTCTTCAGTGATGAATGGTACATGAACTATCACTGATGTTGGTGTTAGTGTTGCTTCTAAGTAAGGGTAATATTGCATAAATTCCCTACTGCGGAACAATGGCTTCAATTTATGTTTATGTATGCCTTGACTAACTATCTGACGTAGCTCATGAACTGGGAGTAAGTCATTTGTGATCTTGCCATCACCAGCATTCGAAATTCCTTGCATAAGTGCCCTGAAACGATCTCTAGTGTTCTCTAATTGTAGTAGAATCGTGTCAATATGTTCTGTGATGATGGAGAAGTGCTGGAAAAGAGTAACGTTGCCCTCTAATTCATTTATTTTATCTACACTCTCGAGAGCTACGTTTTCTGCTTGTTTCAGATTTTTCACAATTGTCTTCATTGCTGAGTTCTGTCCTGTGATGAATTTATCTTGGTATGTTAGTACCTGAGCTATCTTATTAAATTTGTTGTTTATTTCTTTAAGGTCATCCTCTGTAGCCAATCCAAAGATGTTCCCAAGAACTGCACCGCCCAGATCGAACAAACCGCGCTTTTGGCGAGTACGTGTGATATTGTTCCTGTCGCTCAGTACCTCCGTTCCATAAGATGGGAGATCTTGGATCATGACGAGCATAGTTGACTTCGCCTGTTCTAGTTTCCATTTCGCTAACTTCACCATTTCATCCACTTCCTTGGTGTTATGTGCTTGTGAAACATGATTCCCTATCTTGAAGTCCAGAGTTCGCATCGGCGTCGCAAGTCTTTCTAGATAAGTAGGTAAGTCATACAAGTAATCTAGACTTATTTCAGTACTCATGACGTCCTTAACGATTGTAGTCGTGGCCGTTGGAGCTATGAGGCATCCTTGTCGTACTATATGCTTGGGGTCTAGGTGCGCATATACTCTTACCATGTATAGGAGAATCCATAGCATAAGTCCCTTCATCGTAACCTACCGAAAAAAAAAAAAAAAAAATTAATTTCCTATAAAGCTGTGGTTGATGATAGTGATGATGTGCGTTACGGTTGGCTGTTATTTCATTTATAGAAGGAGTTTAAATCGATATTTAATTCTCGTAAATGATGTACTGTAGATTTCATTGGAATAGTTGCACCTATGTTCGATTGTTTGGTATATGACCTTAATTTCTTTTTGTAATCATTGTTGTGTTCTTGCTTGGTTTCTTGAGGTACGTTCACCTGTTCGGTTGTATCCGAGGCTGAATAATTATGTGATAATTCCCTTGAAACTCGTTTTAAATGGTCAATATGAACTTGTTTTTCCTCGCCACTTGAAAGTGACTTAATTAAAACTTTGTTTGCTTTTATGTTAATTACTCTGTATGGGCCCTCAAATTTAGGGGATAATTTATTGTCTCTCGTATGAATGACTCCGTAAACAATGTCTCCTAAGCTGATAGGTGAATCTTTTGCCTTCTTGTTAAATGCCTCCGTCATTTCTTCCTTGGACATCGTTAATTGTTTTTTCACTCTTTTGTGAATGTCCTGGAATTCACGTAAACGGAGTTTAGAGTAATCATCGTAATTGTATATAGGCATGCTGTCACCTTCTAGGAGCTCGTATGGTAATTTTTTATCTGTGCCATATATAATGAAATGTGGTGTGTCCCCAATGGATTTATTTATAGACCCATTAATGGAGGCCTCTACTCTGGGAATCCAATCATCCCAGCTTGCATAATTTTCACTGAGAATGTGGCGTAGCACATCTAATACCTTTTTATTTTGTCTCTCTACCAACCCATTCGATGCTGGGTGATAGGCCAAAACGTTAACCTTTTTGATGTTGTATTGTTTACATATTTCTTGTAAGATCTCAGAATTAAATTCTCCTCCATTATCACTTATTAATACCTTTGGGGTAGTAAAGCGACATATTACATTATCTGTTATTGCCTTTGCTACTGTCTCTGCTGTCTTATCTTTAATTGGAGCTAAAATGACATAACGGGAAAAATGATCCGTTGCTACGAATAAGTATAGGTTATTATTGTATGATAATGGCATCTTGAGTAATTCAACAGCGACAACGTCCCATGGTTGATGTGGTACTGGGTAATTACCCATCGGTGCAGGTGTGATTGGGTATCCTTTGTGTTTTGCACATGATTCGCATCTGTCTATATGATTGTTTATATCTCTTCGTAATGAAGGCCAGTAATATAATAGCTGGGCTTGGTTGAATGTCTTATCCTTTCCAGGGTGTCCTGCATGTGGGCTGTCGTGTATCATTCGTAATACTTGGGGTATCATGTCATTAGGTACTACCAACTGGTTAGTATTTCTTTGGCGTTTTGGTTGTTTAGAGTTAATTTTGTATAATGTATTATTGACCATTGTGAATTGTTCAAGTGGGACATGAAGTTTGGGTAATTGTATGTCATCTCCACTTTCTAACTTGTATATTACTTTTGACCATACTGGGTCAAGTCTTTGTGCCTTTGCGATATCCTCGTGGTTTGGGATATTTCCTTTGAGATCTAACGCCGCCACCTGAATTGTGTTCGGGTTCCTAGATAATGCGTCAGCTACTATATTCATTTTATCTTGTATATAATGAATTTGTACATTGTAGTTTTCAACTGTACATTTCCATCTTGCTCTCCTCCCAGAAAGGAGTTTTTCTTTAAACATACCTACCAGTGGTTTATGGTCGGTGAATAAGTGGATTTCGTAACCATATACCAAATCTCGAAACTTTTGTAATGCAAAAATCACTGCAAGTGCCTCTAAGTCTGTAGTGCAATAATTTTTCTCCGCACCTCTTGTTTGTCTGCTGGCAAATGCAATTGGTTGATTCTTTCCTCTTTTATCTTCCTGCATCAGTACAGCCCCTAATCCTTTAACTGATGTGTCTGTACAAATAAGAAATGATTTCGTGTAATTCGGATATGCTAAACAAGGTGCATTTGTTAGTTTAATTTTTAGATTGTTAAATGCCCTTTTTTGTTCTTCCCATTGGAATACAGTATCTTTTTTGAGTAGTTGGAATAGAGGGAAGGCTATATGAGAGAACTGTGGTACGAATGACCTATAGTACCCAGCCAGACCTAAAAATTGTCTAACTTCGTCAGTCGTAGTGGGTTCAGGAAAATCTCTCACTGCCTGTATTTTGTCATCAGTGGTGTGAATACCATCAGAACTTAATTTGTGGCCTAAGAAATTTATTTCCTTAAAACAAAATTTGCATTTAGAAAGTTTAATTTTTAATCCAGCATCACTAAGCTTTTGTAAGAGTAAGTCTAATTTCCTGAGATGATCCTTAATATTCTTCGTTGCGATAATAATATCGTCAAGATAAACAAATATTCCTTGTCCTAAAATTCCGGACAATACGTAATTCATAAGACGCTGGAACGTACCGGGGGCTGTCCTCAGTCCCATTGGCATTCTTGTATATTGATAATGGCCTCTGTTTGTTGAAAAGGCAGTGTATTTACGTGACTCCTGAGATACCGGAATCTGATAGTATCCGTTTAGGAGATCGATGGTCGAGAATATATTATTCTCAGGACCAATATTCTGTAGAACATCACTAGCAATGGCATGGGAAATCTGTCTGGTATAGTGTGATTATTTAGTTTACGGTAATCTACTACCGCGCATTTCTCCATTTCGCAGGCACAAAGAAAAGGGGGCGTTCCACGGAGAAACTGAAGGCTCAATAATTCCAAGCTTTAACATTTCATCGACATACTGATTTGCAAGTGTACGTTGGGAGTGTGGTATGCGATAAGCTGGTACGAAAATTGGTGGTGTTTCTGGGTGCACATTAATCATGTGATTAATCAAGTTAGTACACCCTAATTGTTCTCCGGGCAATGCTACGGTGTCCCTGTGTGTTTCCAGCAGGGTTAACAAATCATTTTCTTCGTCAAATTCACCTGAGTGAATTAAATTCTTTTATTCTTTCTCTATTCGTAGATTTTATCTCACTTGTTACTCCACCAATATTTATTTCCTTCACAGGGGCGAAACATTTCTCAATATTAACTATGCAAGTTCCCTTTTTCAACTGAACTTCCCCATTCATGTGATTAATAATGAATATCTGAGTTAGCCCTTCGTCGTTCGTATGACATAATGCGTTTTCTACTGACAATCCCTTTACTTTACATAATTCTTCTAAGACAAGAACAGTACTATTCCGTAATTTGCTCTTTATGGTAACCTTCATGTATGAATTAGGTGGTATAACCAAATCATTAGTGAGATGGGCTGGAAAAATTGATAAATCAGTACTGTTATCTGGGTCACTAATTCCTGGAGGATGGGGTTGCTGGTGTAAGTGGATTTATACACTCATCTGTTTGTGTATGTTTGTTTAAGCCTTTAATATTACCAATTCTTTTTGGCTCTCTTCTACCAATCGGTGAGGGCTCTGAAAGTATTTCCTCTATGAATTCATTATCAAAGTCTATTCCATTCATTTGTGGGAGTATAGTTATGTTCTCAGTTCTCATGGATCTTAAGCCCAGTAACATATGAGCTTTAATTGCTAAGTTTTCAACGATATAGAACAATGCAGAGAATGGTCTTGTAGTTTCTGTGAAACCGAGATTTAATCTTATCATTCCTTTTACTGTAATCTCTTGACCATCTACTGTGTATAATTCTAAATCAGCTTCATCCAGAAAAGTTACTTTCTTTTTATTTTTAAGAATTCTGTTTAGTTCTTCATGTGTTATTAAGTTCACTGGAGAGCCTGTATCTAAAAATAAGGAAACGTTTTGATCCTCACATACCACTGGTATCAAGATACATTCATTTCCCAACATGCCTCCTATGTGAAGTTTAGCCTTGTTTTTCTTTACGTTTGTTCGTTTTTTGTCATGACTTGGTCTTCCCCCGATTTGAACATAGACACAATTTTTTCTACTGTTTTGCAATCACTAGTCCAGTGCCCTTGGTATCTATGATGCCTACAGTAAGGACCAAATCCTTGTGTCTTTTGATTATCCTCTTTTGCCTTGATAAAGCATTCATACCTTGTGTGTCCTGGTTTTGCACAGTAATGACACAGAATGGACCTATCCCTTGACTGTGACCTACGAGGTGATTTCCCATAAGAAGTGTTGTTTATGGCGCGAGACCTGCTCGGGCTGCGCGAAAACTTATGAAACTGCCTGTAGGAAGGCGTGTGGGAACGAGGTCTAGGCGTCTTTGTTTGTTTGGGCTGCCTCATTTCTGGTCGCGATCGATTTTGTTCTCTGTTTGGGGTCGGTGTAGATGTTTTCACAGCTGATACTGTCTCAGGTACCCTGATTCTACCAGAATGTGCATGTGTGTCGACCACACCTGCCTTACTGCACTGCATCTCTACCTCGTTCATTAAGTCTAGTAAGCACATTCCTGGGGTGTACGCGATCGTTTTGGCGATCTTAAGGGTCCTATCAGGTAATTTACACAAGGCAGCTACATAACCAATGATGTCCACGACGAGGTCTGGGGACATCTTTCCATCATCTGTTATCCACTTAGAATTCTCCAGAGTAGCTAATAGGGTTCTCTTGATTGTGGAGACATCAGCAGTTATTTCACTGAGCACATGGTTTGTAGTGTGCTCCCTTACAAGATCTACAATTTTATGTAATTCTGGAATTATATCTGGCAAGAAGTTCATACCTCCAGAAAATTTCTTCAGAAATTCAGTTTTAAATTCATCATATGTCCTAGCACGATGTAGCTTATCGGAGCGCAATAAATTGCTTGCTGGACATCTTTCCTGGCTTATGCAAGATGAAAAAATAGCAATTTTCTCTTGTTCATCTAGTATGTGGCGCTTGATGAACATTTGTTCGCACTGACTGATTAATGAAATGACATCAATGCGATCTTTGTCTGTGCCAGAGAATTTTGGGGCAGTCTTATCCTCGTGATACACAAAAACGTGAGGTGTGGTTTTTAGATCAGCAGTATTTGTTTCTTGATTCATTTTTAATGAGTGCCCTGTTAATTCAACTTGTACGAGTTTATCGTTATGTGAGGGAATGGTGGAATATGTATGACCGGACCGGTGAACCCTGTTAAGTATATTGGCATACGTATGCAAGGCAGCTGCAAAGTCGTCACTCTCTATGTCTGAAGGGGTTTCCCACTCATCATCCGAAACTCCCGTATTTGTTTCTTTATCTTTAACGTGTGGTGAGGGTTGTACAATGGGTGGGCTGTCTCTTAATTGTGAGTCTGATGTTGTGGCAATTTGTGTGTCATCTGGTAATAACGTGGGTGGTGGCGAAAATATTCCTGTCATTAAGATATGATGTTATGAAATACGCCTCTTGTTTATTTATGTCCTAGCAAACTAGATGAGTAAATAAGTTGAATATAGCTAATTTAAGCACTGAGAAGAAATGAGCAAGTATAATTTTACCCACTTGATACAGATCATAGAGGTGTGTCGATACAAAAGTCGATCTCGGAAGAAAATACAGGTTTGATTGAAGATCTCTTGATAATTCTAGTGGTGTGTTGATGGACGATATTACTCAGGAAACTCCATGGCCTGGTATTTGTAGTGGTTAACGGCTGTCCCAGGCAAACCTCAGCATAGAACGTCGAATTTCCAACTTAACTGTGAAAATAAGTGAGTATGAGTAGGAGCTATGTGAATAATGAGTAATGAGTAGTGGGTGAGAAGTGCCTGGTGTCAGTCACACGTTGCTTGGCATGGCAGACTCGCGTTGTGATGTCATCTCAGCACATGGTGACGTCGGCTTCCCACACTGGTAGCTGTGGTGAGTGAATGAGTAGCGATGAGTAACTTGAGTGAAGACGAGTGAGTAAGATGAGTTGTGAGTCGTGTCTCACTCTTTGTTTGTTCCGTTTTTCTATGTTGATGTTTTCTCGGTCTTTTTCTCTAGTGATTTACTCGTTGTGGGATGAAGACTGCCGCTACTTGTAGGTGCGTGTAGAAGATTATACAGACGACGTAGAGTTGTTAATTGTAGTTGATTGTAGATGGCTGTAGTTCGCTGATTCGTCGTAGACTTGTAGACTATTTGCACTATAGGGTGTATTTTGTAGGATTCAATGTAGAACTGAAGCTAATCTTGTAGTCTCGGTTGCTTTTGTAGAAATTTGCTTTTAATTCGGAGACGATGTCCGCAGATTTGCTGGTTTGTCGTTAAGCTACTTGCAAGGCGTCGAGTGATCTCTTGACCTCTGCATCAGCGTAATGATCTGGGAGACGGAGGGGGCTGGATGGAGAGAATACTGTCAGGAGCTGATGTTGTTGGTTGTTTTCAATCTTGATATTTTGTAGGAATTTAATGTTGATTCGTAGACGAGGTTCGTATACGTTCGCTGCTACCAAATGTCATAAAGACTTTGTAGTTACTTGTAGAGAAGTATATTTTAGACTTGTGGTCGAGCGGCTTTTATATCTTGTAGTAGCTTCCCCACCAGATGTCATGTAGTGACGGGAGAGGTAAAGAATAGTATGGGACTATTTTTTTATTTGTCTTGGAAATATTAAACAGGTCTCTCACACGGGAAGAGTATAAGTCCTGGGTAGCTACCTCCCTGTCTCACTATCTCTCTCTCTCTCTCTCTGTTCTAAGGCTAATCTCCGTCTCGACCTCTCTCTAGGGTCGCTTGTCTCCTGCTAAACTCTCTTTCCTAAAATCTGGTGTAGCAGGGGTGTGTCACGTGTGTTCCTCATGGATGGAAAGCTTAAGGAGCCTGTGTGTGAGTATGTGTGTATATGTGTGTGTGGTTACCAGATCTTTGTTCACGAGAGGACTGCTGACAGCTAACTGCATCATCTCCTTACTGGCCGCTGTCGTCAGCTTTCCTCAGTGTTAAGAGTGTGTAAGCATGTTTAGCACTGCTCGATTCTCGCAGACACAACACCTTCTCATCATCTGACTCCCTGCTTCTATCTGTCTCTCTATCTATCTATTTATCTATCTATTATGTAGTCCTACAGTTGAACCTCACCCTGGGGTGTTCATGACTCACGGTACAGCCGTCCTTGTTTACGAAGGAACTTGGCTTGACCTCCCCGTGAATACTTTATCACTCTACCTTTTTGTTTCTTTCGCACGACAGCAAGTGTCGAGTTAGAGTGTTGTTCTTGAACAACAACTTGGCTACACATCAGATCTTGTGGCGATTCAATGGTCACAGGGGTGACACAATTTGGAGTCTCAGCCATGGCTCGTGTTTCTGCAGCCGAAGTCTGAGTAGCGTTATCTTCGGTGCAACTATCCTTAGCACCGGGAATATTGCCTATGATAAGGTCAAATAAAGGTTCTGGCCTGACAACTGCAAGTGTTGTACCAGTGTGAAATGGAGATGCCACCTGGATACGTGTCTCAGGGAACAATCTCACTGATCCATCAACAAGGTTAGCTTGGATCTGTCGACCTGTGTACTGCTCAGGCTGAACTAGACTCTGCCTGACAGAGCAACCTGAGGAACCATTGTCTCTCAGGACCTTCACAGGAATGTCTCCCACAAACCCTGGCTGAACAAGGAAGGCACTGTCACCTGTGGGAGGGCCTGTGGAGGAAGCAGCTAGCCACTGATTAGGCTGCTGAATAAATGATGCGGCAAACATGGTGCCCTGAGAATTAGATACTTGAGGGGTTGTACTCACTGTCTGGAGTGACAGAGCATTGGCCACCTGTGGCAGAGTGTTCACTGTCACTGTGGGACTAGAGAACTGTGGGGGAGTACCCATTCTGGTAGGGACGTGACCACCGTGCTGCTGCTGAGGAATGAAGGCTGCGTTCGCCTCCTGCCTCCGATACACTGGGGCTGGTGCTGAAAAGGATAGTCCTGATGGTCGGTTGCGTGGCTGATACTGCTGCTGGTTAGGGTACCTGTTGTACCCTTTCCACTCAGGTTTCTGAGTGTTTTGCCTCTGGTCCTTCCTCTGCAGTTTTGGACCTTGGCCATTATTCTGAGAACGGCCTTGTTGCTGGGGTTCAGTCTGAGATGGTGTCCCAGATTTATCAGGTTTCCTGTTCCAGGTATGCTGCTTGCGAGTTTGATACCTGTATGCAGTGAAGAATGCATCAGCCTTCTTCACCATTTGGCTGGCATCTCTTACCTGGCAGATCTTAAGCTGAGCCATAAGTTCAGTAAGCCACGACTTTTCTAGCTGCATGCGCAGCATAAGGTCAATTATCCCCTCACGCATGGAAGGAGCTTCATCTTTCTCCATCCACTCATCTAAGTAAGCAGTAAGCCGGTCAAGAAACTGAACGGCACTCTCTTTTTCCTGTATACGTGCCCTCATGAACTGACTCTTGGCATCGTCAACTGTGAGACCGTATGCTTTGGTGAGTGCGGCTTTCATCATCTCATACGTGAGATTGTCTCCACGAATTCTGTGGAGAATATCGTGGGCAGGGCCCTCAAACAGGCTAAGAAACTGAAGCCGCTTAGCTGCCTCATCCAGCTGGTAAAGCTGAGCCATGTCTTCAAAACGAGCTATGTATGGCTCGATTCGCTCGCCTTCCTTGTATGGAGGAAGCTTGATGTGTGTGGTCTCCATATTATGTGCAGGGACAGCGCTCGTGGAGCTTGGGCCAGCTCACCAGATGTGTCTGAAGCCAAGGAATCCCGCTTGAGCTTCAACATTTCAAATTCATGTTTTTCGTGTGCTTCTCACTCAGCACGTTCGTGCTGTCATTCTCTCTCTCTCGTTCCTCACGCTGTTCTCACTCATGTTCTTACTCGAGTTTGCGTTGTTTTCGCTCGTGTTCGCGCTCTTTTTCGTGTTCCTCACGCTGAATTCGACGCTCTTCACGAGCATCATGCTCGTGTCCCCGATAGAGGACATAATCCTTTATTTTCTCGGGGTCTGTAAGCCCCATATCTTTAGCTTCTTGTACATAGACGTTGGCAGCCATGATGCTAACTCAATCTAAGTGAACTAGCGACTCAGAACTGACTGCAATCTTGCAGAGAAAGATGCCAATAATCGAGAGTAATGAATATAGGCACAGGTTAGTGGTGACCAGCTTTATCTAATTAAACTGGTAAAGAAAGAAAATTAAACAAACAACTGACTGTGAAATCTATTATGTAAATTAATAGAACTGAATCAATAATCACCAGTAAGATAATGCCTATAGACTTTAATGATAAATACCTAAGTATGAGTGAGTGAGTTTTAACTCCTGAATAGCTTTAGAGCTAGGAGTTAATATCCTGGCGAGGTCACCAAATGTCACGGGATTTTTAAGAGTATGCAATATTAAAGAATAATATTCAATAATACTTGGGAACAGGACAAAGAACTGACTTGTGAAAATCAAGCAATGATGACTTTATGCGGCTTACTTTGCCAATTCTCTAAGGACAAGAACTTATAAACTTTCTCAACAGTACACAGCAGAGACTAATTATTCACACGTGCTGTTTATTAGTACTATTGGCCTCTGGAGAAAGTGACTCCACCCCTGACAATCAATAACTAATGCTGTTAATGATAAAAAGGTTCTTGCTGGTGCAATTAACTCCTGGTTGCACAATAGATTTTAAGCTTAATAAAAAGGGACTGGCCTAAGTACCAGTTATGAATAGTGCAAAGTGTTTATGCAAACCAGGAGCTATAAGTGAAATAAGCTTAATCGAGAAAAAAAACACAAGTTTATATTACATGAAGCTCAAGAAAAAGAACTGTTAATTTACTGATTATAATGAAACAAATTTACGCTACATGTTTCATTATGAATTCAAAAATAAGGAGAACACACTCACTCGCTCACTCAATAGCTAAGCTCTTAAACCTAGGAAAATACGAAAAGAAATACTGGTCAGAGAGTGGGCTAAGCGGGAACTAGGCGTCATTGCTGAGGAAGGACGTTGCCTCGCTGAACCTCTCACCAAATCACGCTAGGTGGGAATTCAGGAACTCGCTGGACAACGGCGGCGGCGGGATGAACTGGGCGTCGTTGCTGAGGAAGGACGTTGCCACACACGCTGCTCAACACTGAGCCCAATCGAACCTACTTCCACGGCGCTCAAATCCTGACTGAATTCAAACAAGCGAGGCGAGGACTGAGGCCAGCCGCCAACTGGTAATGGCTAGAAGTGAGCGAAACACGCCCATAACAAATCACTCAGTGGAGGTGCTAATGTCGCACACAAAGACACTTATGAAACAGTGAAAAATTGTTCTGAAAACACTCCCGATCGGGTGAATACATGGCGGTTGACTGAGTGATACATACTGGGATTCCACTAGAATTTGCGGTTTCCAACCAAGTTCAATGTCACGAGTTTATTTAAATATATGATCGCACCAACTCGTGACATTACGCCCCATCAAAATGATTTTTTTTTCTTAGGAAAAATGATTTCAATATACATATATATAAATCCTACTCAGTCACACAAGATTCACACTGTGGTGTGTGTGTGCTATCCTGCTACAGGAGAAAGTCACAGTCGCCAGTGATCGAAAAAAAAAAAAAACTCGTATTTACGTTAATAGAAGCAAGCTTGAAAAAATAACTCCGTGATGACGGTGAAAAATCCTGTACTCAGGTCAAACTGAGCGAAAAGTTCACTACATTTACATTAACAACTAACTGTTATGTCATGTGCACTCTCAGCTGGAATATTGCTCGCCTTTGTGGAATGGATGTGGAGAGGTTGCACTAAAACAACTACACAAAATTCAGAACAAAGCTGTTAGAATGATTAAAAACCCTGCTGTTACAAATAAACTACCTCCCCCACAGGTAAGAAGGAATGTTGCTTCCCTTGCATTATTTTATAAATACTTTTATGGCAAATGCTCAGACCAAGTTGCATCCATTGTGCCATCTCTCCATGCCTTCCCCTGTGCAATGTGGCCATCTGGTAGCACTCATGACTGGAATATCACACTGCCATACTGCAGAACTTCAGCTTATGAGATCTTTTATTCCTCGACCTGCATCTCTTTGGAACTTGCCTCCCCCAAACTTAAATCTACAGCTGTCCAAGTCCAACTTTTACAGATTTTTTATGAATGGAGGACACCAGTAATCTGGTGTAGGTTTTTTTTTTATTCAGTATGTTTTTCTTTCCTCTATTCTGTTATTAAAAAAAAAAAAAACAGGTTTGCTTCAGTTGATGAGCATCAATGCTGGTGAGACTGGAGCACTCCTTGGGCTTCATCTTATATTGCATTGTCTGCTCCAACTGAGATGAGTGATCTTGAAGAAAAAGTGCTGTTCTACACTAAACTTGACTTTATTGTGAAACAGCATCCTTCGCAGGACACATTCCTGGTCTTGGGTGACTTTAATACAGGTACTGGCACTGACAGGGAGGGCTTCAGGGATTGTGTAGGTCCCCATGGCTCTGGAACCAGGAATTCCAATAATTCTTACCTCCTGGATTTTGCAAAATCCCGTAAGTTAAGAACTCTCCAGCAGCCATATCTTCATCGCTGGACTTTGTATCTCAATATGGGACAGGTTGTTAAGGAGATTGATCACATTTTTGTTAGTATTAGCTGGAGGATCCTTCAGAACTGCTGGGTTTTCAGGAGTGCATGGTTCTTTGCTACTGATCACAGACTTGTTGTTGCTACTCTGTGGCTACAAATCAAAACTGAGAGATTCACATGATGCCACCAAAAAAGGTTCCATCTTGAGAAACTCAGGGATGAAGAGTGTGCATATGAGTATGCAAAGGCAGTCTCAGATTGATTTGAAATGCTCAGTACTGATAAAGATCGTGTTGAATGATAGGATAACTTCAAGCGTGCTACCCGCGCAGCAGCTGATGAATGTACTGGAAACTGCCCAGGATCAAGAAAGAGATTCATCTCACAGGGGACACTGACCACAACTGAGGAGAGTCGTGCTGCCAGACTGGCTGGAGATCGGGAACAGCACAGACTTCTGTTTCGACTGGCATGAGTTTCACTGAGAAGGGACAAGGAGAGGTCTGTCTATCGATACGCACAGGCTGCTTCCCCCAAAGAAAGGAGAAGTATGTCAGGGAAACTGCTGAGAAGATCGAAGGCCATTTGCATGAAAATGGCCTTCGACCTGCCTACCAAGTCCTGAAGAAGGTCCTCTCCAGACCCACCTTCCAGGTTAACTTTGTTTGGACAGCAGATATACAGCTTGTTGCAGGGCAAGTGAGTATAGAGCTCATTGGACTGAGTGCTTTGAGGCTGTATTTACCTGAATCTCCCAGTGGAAAGCGTCTGTCAGCTGGTATACGACCACTGACTGCTGTTCCACCAATTGATGAAGCCGTGCCTTCTCTAGATGAAATCAAGAAGTCAGTGGCCAGGTTGAAATGTGGTAGACCAGCTGGTGTTTGTGACATCCCAGCAGAATTGATCAAAGCTGGGGCCGAAGCCATGATCAGGGGGTTATATGCATCCATAGATGCTGTTTGGAAGACTTTTTTTTTTTTTTTAATGTGTCCAACTCTGGGCAAAGGCTTCAGGGCCTATATCGGGGGCAGTAGCCTATCCCAAGGCCCAGTAGTCCTCCTACACCTCCACATGTCACCACTTCTGCACTAACACCCACCGTCCATATTGAATACATGCTAGGGCTGTCTCATACAGGACTGGTGTATTGGTATTAGCAGGGGTATTTTTACGACATGTCAGCGGGTCATCTGGTAGATCAGGAAAGTCTGCTGCTTTTTTATGAAATTCAAATCCTTAAACTGTTCCCTGCCCCAGCCGGAATTCGAAACTGGGTTCATCAGGACTGCAGGCCGCCTATCTACTGATTCAGCCACCGCCTCTGTGTGGACAAAAGGTATGGTCACCCCTATCTGGAAAGGAAAAGGAGACCACTGTGATTGTAATAACTATCGTGGTATTAAAGTGCTACCCCCTGGGGGTAGGGGGGTTTTTCAAGAATACTCCCCCAGTATCCTTGCTTGTCGTAAAAGGTGACTAAAAGGGTTGGCGGAGGGTTAGTGCCCCTCCCTGGAAAACAACTAACTTAAAAAACAATCAATAAGCCTCGGACAAGGACTGACCAAATGATGACGACCAAGGACCGGATAAAGGACATGGTTATTGGAACGTGGAATGTAAGGGGAGCGAATGATGAGGTGAAAGAGAGAGAGATTGTCCAGGTGCTTGAGGGTGCGAAATGGATGTATGTGGAATAACTGAAACAAAATGGAGAGAAGAAAGTGTGAGAGAATGGGAGTATGGATGGGGTATATGTGCAGGAGTAGGTGAGAATGAGAGGGCAAAGGAAGGAGTATGCAGAGTTGTGAGTAAAAGATGGAAGAAGAGCATAAGACAGTATGGATCAGTTGGGTCAAGGATTGTGTGGGTAAAGTTGAAAGTTGGAACACAAATGTGGGCGATTGTGTGTGTGTATGCGCCAATGCAAGATCGTGCTAGAAGAGTGAGAGAAGAGTTCTGGACAAATGTAGAAATGTGCATGGAAAAGTTTGGAAGGAATGAGAGAGTGTTTTTGATCGGTGATATGAATGGTAAAGTTGGGAATGTGAAGGTGGATGGAATAGTTGGTGAGTGGGGTGTGCCTGCTGAGATAGATGAGAATGGGAGGTCATTAGTGGACATTTGTGCTGGGAGGGGGTTGGTGATAGCCAATACCCTCTTCAGACATAAAATGATCCACAGGTATACATGGTGAGTGATGAGAAGGGTGGGTGGTGAACTGAATGAAAGGAAGGCAATGATTGATTATGTGTGTGTGGATGAAAGGATGCAAAGATGTGTAATGGATGGAAGAGCTTATAGAGGTTGGGGGAGTGGACTTTCTGACCACTACTTGGTGGTGGCCAGAATTAGGATTCAAGTAAGATGGAGGAATAGAAGAAGGGAAAGACGAGAGGAAGGAGTAGTTGCAAGGAGAGTGGAAAGGTTACAAGAGGATGAGAAAAAGGCAGAGTATAAGAGAGAAGTGGAGGAACGATTGGGCAAATATGAATTGGAGCAGATGGGAGACGTGGAAGGTGTGTGTAGGATATTTACAGAAGAAATATGTGCAGCATGTGATGTGGTGTGTGGAAGGAAGAGAAGACGGAAGGGGGTGCAAGGAACAGCATGGTGGAATGAAGAGGTGAGACAGGCTGTGGCACAGAAGAAGAAAGCATACAATGAATGGATGAGAAATAGGGGCGTGGAAGAAGTTGAGAGGCGGAAGAGAGAGTTATATGTAGAAAGAAAGAGAGTGGTGAACAGATTAGTAAGAGATAGTAAGAAGAGAGTGGATGAGGAATTTGGAAGGAATTTGAGTGTAAAGTGGAGGGACTGTAAGTAAATGTTCTGGAAAGAGGTGAAAAGAGTAAAACAGGATGGAAGTGAAGTTAGCAGGGAAGTGAAAGATAAAAATGGTAGATTACTAGTGGAGAAGGGAGAAAAAGTGAGCAGATGGAGATTACACTTTAAGGAATTGTTGAACATAGAGGATGGAAGTAATGCGAGTATAAGTGGCTGGGGAATGGCTGGGAGAAGGAGGGAGGTGAGAAGACAGGAAGAAATCAGTAGGATAGAAGTTGTGGAAGCAATGAAGAAAGTTAAATTGGGAAAAGCCCCAGGAATTGATGGAGTGTGTGGTGAAATGCTGAAGCATGGGGGAGAGATAGTAGTAGAATGGATGTGGAAGATGTGCAGATTGGCCTGGGAGGAAGGTAGAGTCGCGGAGGATTGGAAGTCAGGTATAATTATTCCCTTGTACAAAGGAAAAGGGGAAAAAGAAGTGTGTGGTAATCATAGGGGCATTTGTCTTCTTAGTATAATAGGAAAAGTGTATGGTAGGATACTTATTGACAGAGTTAGAGAAAGAACAGAGGAATTAGTTGGAGAAGAACAGGGAGGCTTTAGGAAGGGGAAGAGGTTGTGAAGATCAGATATTCATTCTTAGATCTTTAGTGGAAAAGTTTCTAGAGAAGGGAAAGAAGTTGTATGCGGCTTTCATGGATTTGGAGAAAGCTTATGACAGGTTGGATAGACAAGGATTGTGGAAAGTGTTAAGAATACTGGAGTAGATGGGAAGTTGTTGAATGCTGTGAAGAGTATGTATGATGGTGCGAAGGCTGCAGTGCGTGTGGATTGTGAACTAAGTGAATTTTTCTCTTTGAAAGTTAGGTTGAAACAGGGATGTGTCATGTCTCCATGGTTGTTCAATCTGTCTATGGATGGGGTAATAAAAGAGGTACAAGGTAGGGTAGTGGATGTTGGAGTGGCCCTGGTGAGAGAGGATAGTGTTTGGAAACTCCCTGTACTGTTGTTTGCAGATGATACTGTGTTGTTGAGTGAAGACGAAGGGGAGCTGCAAGGCTTGGTGGATGAGTTTGGGAGAGTGTGTAAGAAACGGAACCTAAAGGTGAATGTAGGGAAGAGTAAAGTGATGGTCTTTGAGAGAGGTGAAGTCAGTGAATGTACAGCGAGGTTGGGTGGTGAGGAATTGGAAAATGTGAGTACGTTTAAGTACTTGGGTAGTGTGATGGGTAAGGATGGAGGTTTGGAGGGTGAAGTGCTTGAAAGGGTACAGCAGGGGAGAAAGGTTGCTGGTTCTTTGAAAGCAATGATAAGAAACAGGGAAGTGAGCATGGAAGTGAAAAAGTTACTACATGACAGTATTGTGATACCAACTCTAACGTATGGAAGTGAAGCTTGGACGTTGTTGGAAGGATCAATTCAAGAGTGAGAGCAGTGGTAATGAGTTATTTAAGAGGAGCCTGTGGAGTCACATGGAGAGACAGGCTGACGAATGAGGATATAAAGGAGCGTTGTGGTGTGGATGTGGATGTGATAGGAAGCTTTACGAGGAACACACTGAGGTGGTTTGGCCATGTGGAGAGAATGGAGGGTGAAAGACTGACGAAGAGAGTGTGAGTGAGGTGGAGGGGGAAGATGGAGGGGGAGGCCGAGGATGAGATGGAGGGATGGGGTGGAGAGGTATATGAGAGAGGAGGGTGTGAGTTGGGAGCAGGGCAGTGAAATGGCAGGGGACATGGCGACTTGGAGGCGATTTGTTTGTGGCCACCCCAAACGGGATTCAGGCGTCTGGAAATAGATTGATAGATAGAAAGTGCTCACTGTGCCAGGCAAAGTTCTTGCTCACATTCTCCTGATGCGTATCCGGAACAATTTGCTAAAGTTTCAGAAGCCCAAGCAATCTGGATTCATGCCAAAGAAGTCTACTGTTTACTGTATCCAAGCTCTTTGAGTTCTTGAGTTTCAGCAAGGTTTGCTAGCAGCCTATGTGGTTCTCAAAGAGTTTGACAGAGTAAATCAGGAGGTACTATGGGAACTCCAGCAACTCCATGAGATCCCTGCAGGGATAATCCAACTGATTTTTTTTTTTTTTTTAATGCGAGAATGAAGGAACCAAAGGCCACGAGCTGGCTTGTACTCAGAATCTGAGAGTGCTGTCAAGTGTGTGTGTGTGTGTGTGTGTGTGTGTGTGTGTGTGTGTGTGTGTGTGTGTGTGTGTGTGTGTGTGTGTGTGTGTGTGTGTGTGTGTGTGTGTGTGTGTGTGTGTGTGTGTGTGTGTGTGTGTGTGTGTGTGTGTGTGTGTGTGTGTGTGTGTTTTAGGGGGGTGGGGAACATCTGACTTCCTCCTAGTAAGTTCTGGTGTAAGACAGGGATGTGTCCCTGCCCCTACACTTTTCAACACATGCATGGTTTGGGTACTGGACAGGGCTGTTTGTTGAAGTCACTGTGGGGTATCATTTGGCAGTTTCAGGGTTACTATATTCGACTTTGCTGCTCATGAGTTATCGTAGCAGAGTCACTGGAGACACTACTGAGTGCCCTTGAGGCATTTCATGAGAATGCGAAGCCACTGGGATTAAAGGTCTCTTGGGCCAAGACCAAGGTCCAGGCATGTGGTGACTTATTGCATGAAGCAATTCAGCCTGTTCAAGCATGTGGTGAGGATACAGAAGTCTTGGAAAGATTCACTTACCTTGATAGTGTGGTGCATAACAATGGTAAATCAGACAGTGAGATCTCTTGTCGCGTTGGTCTGGCCTATGGGGCTATGGATTAACTCAGTTCGGGTATTGGTGCCATCATTATTTGTGTAGAAGAACAAGAGTTCGCATCTTCAAGGCGCTGGTGTTCCCTGTCTTACTTTACAGACACTAAATAGTGACTTGAAGCAGCGAATTGACTCCTTTGGTACTAAATGTCTGCACAAGATCATGGTATATTGCTGGTACAATTAGGTACGTGACAAGCAACGACTCTGTGAGACTGAATCGAGGTCTATTACCCACATAGTACGTCAACGCCAACTCCAGCTATATGGTCATGTGGCCCGTTTTCCTGGGGCTGATCCTGCTGACAGACTGATCTGTGAACGAGTTAACCCAGGGTGGAGGAGGCCAAGGGGAAGGCCACGAAACTCATGGCTGGAGCATATCGATCACTCCTGTCAGGAGATACTTAGAGGGGGAAGAGTCGCTGCCTGGAGAGTTACACAATGGAACCAGTGTGGGTGAAGGTGGAGGGTGAGTGAGGCTATCCACTCCACGGCGTTTGCCCCTTCTTCATTGATTGATTGAACGCAAAGAAATTACCGTTTGATTGGCATGGTCAGTAGAGGTGCACTAATGGCCAGGTGACTGATTATTGACATGTATTATTGACTCTGATATTGCAATATTGTTACAGTCAGTGAGAATTAGGCGGGATTTGCACCAGAATTAGAATCACCTTCACGATGGTTAGCCTTTGCTCCTTTGGTATATGTGCGAAATTACTGGTCATCTAATGCAAAAGTTAACAATAAAATGCATATAATTTTCTTAGATACTGTGGAGGGCGCTTCTGGTAACGAATAAGATAAGGCGTTTCCAAGTGTTTAAAGTGTTGGAAAGTTAGGTTAGATGGCCAAGTAACTTAAAAGTAAAATTGTTTACTGGTAAGGTTAGGTGAAGCTATCAGTGTTAAGTGAGATTTCTATTGATCTGTATTTTGTTCGCTAAATATTAATATGGTTTTGTGTAATATGGTGATAAGATCCGACAAAGGTAAGCTTTTAGGTTTGGTTTGGTTAGGTTAAGTGAGGCCAGGTTGCTATATAAAAGTTAGGTAAGGTTGTGTTAGGTTAAGTTAGGTCAGATTGCTTTTTAAGTTACGTTAGGTTAGGTTAGGTCGTTAAGGTTTGTGGTAAGGTTGAACTGCAAGTTACGTTGTTAGGTTTAAGATCATGTCGTTAGGTTTGGTAGTTAGGCTAAAAGCCAGGTCGTGAGGTTCGATGGTCAGGCTAAACAAGGCCAGGCCGTTAGGTTGGGTGAGTAGGTTAGCTGAGGTTAGGCAGTTAGGTCAGGTTAGGTCCTGGGATTATATTCTTAAGTTTGGTCAAGCTAGGTTGCCAGGTTAGGTTAAAATCAGGTTAAGTCTCTGTTTGGTGTAATGGTTAATTTGGTTAATCTGGAAAATTTCCGTTTTATTTGCTTAAAACAAACTTTACATTAATGTTTATCGCATTAATGTTTTCAAGTGAAAATCGCATTTTTATCGAGTTTGGGTTTCCCGCCGTATGGAAATCACCTATGATTTGGCAATACTCTCCCCAAATTTCTGGTTAATATTCCAACTCAAAGGCATTTAAATCGACATTTAATTAAATCCCCCTCCCCCCAGTTGTTTGTTCACATTCTGCACTGTCCAAAGATATGCGCACTTTTTTCGTAGGCCTAGTGTTTATTTTTTAATTCATGTTTATAAACAAATGCCTCATCAATATATGGCAACCTCGGGAGGGTAAATGAAGCAATAGGGTTTCTGCTGTGCCCACTGACCCCAGCCCCTGGGCTTCCAAGGAAAAATGGTGTGTGTACAGCTACTTGATTCTGCTCACCCCCCCCCCCGGCGGAATCTTTTCTTCTCGTGCGTGTTATTGTCCTGATAATGGCACGGCATAGAAAAGCTGTACAAAGGCAGGAATCTATATTAAATGCTGCCAGGGAGATTTTGGCAAGGAAGAGAAGAGGAGAATAGAATGTTCACATCTCTCCTGCCACATTACAACCCCACCTCCCAAGGGACAATTAAGTGCGTTGCGTTCCGCACCGACCTTGACTCCCACTAGTGCTCACAAAAGGAAAAGACTTACAAATGTGCAAGAAACTGCAAAGGATGAAGACTCTACTGAGTACATCATAGTTAGAAAGGCTGATGTTGAAAAAATATAACAGTGTGGCATGTGGCAAGTGTTTGGAGTCTGGCTTGGAAGTAAGGTACGCTCATCACCAATCAGACGTATGTGTGAATGTTACATGTGCAAAATGTACTAAAAAGGCATATGACACCAGACCAGAAAATGCTGTAAATAAAGTGAAAAACTTACACAGTGTCACACTTATGCTTGTATATGCCATAATATGCCTGGGATGGGGGTACAATGGCATGGAGCGTGTGTGTGGAATGCTTAGTTTGATGCATTTTACACGAGAGAGCTATGTTCGGTATGCAGATTATGTGATACAGAAGGCAAAAAGAGTGTCAAAAGTGTACTTGAGCGTAGCAGGCAAGCTGTATTCAAGTACTATGAAGAGAAACTAAGGAGAAAACCTAATGAATTTGGAGTGCTTGATATAGAAGTGTTTTGATGGCTCCTGGCATACACGAGGACACGAATCACTTTTAGGTGCAGGAGCTGCTATTGATGCAAATACTGGCCTTGTTGTTGACTATGAAGTACTATGTAAGACTTGTGATGCTTATAGTATTAACAAAAGTGCATATGAAAAGAAGAAAATTTCACAAGAAGAGTTTGATAGGTGGACAGTCAGTTGCGTACCGCGGCGGGGGGGGGGGCATGCGGCCATGGCCCCCTTTTGCAATATATATATATATATATATATATATATATATATATATATATATATATATATATATATATATATATATATATATGTATATATATATATATATACAGCAGCAGTTCTAAAGGAAAGTGTGCAGTTCTGAAGGTAAATGTTTGCAATCCAAATTACAGAAATGAACAAGAACAATGTTTCCTCAAATGACATTAAAATAACAGTTTCTCAGATTATTTAAATTCCTCCTGCCTACGTATGCTGAATACAAAAAGTTTTAAAATCCAGCTTAAATAATGCATACCTGAATAAACTGCTTATGTATTATACTCAGTGGTATCCCAAAAATGGCATTTCTCTGATTTTATCCACTGGTTACTAGGAGAACTGCTCATCAGCTTCATCCGTTTCAGCTGAATTATCAGCAAGAAAGTTGTCTTGGGTATGTCTTGTCTTTAACTGTTTGTAATTGAGACTGTTACAGTGATTAAATTATAATTATTTTTTTAATGTTATTGTTATAAATTTATTACAGTTGAAAAGTTGTTTGATGGAGATGTGAGCGTTTGAATTTTAGTAGTATAAGGTTATTGGAGAGACTGAATCATAACTTAATGGCACAGAGTACTTCAAAATGACATCAAAATATGCTATATTTATGTCGTATACCCATTCCACATGCCCAAAAGCTGATCATAAAATTGGCCAAAATGCAATATTTTCTGGGGGAGGAGGTTGACTTACAATGCCCCCCCGAACCCCCCAGCTGTACGGGCTCGCTGCTCTCGCCAAAGTCACGGGGCCGGGCTGCACAGTTAAAAAGATTAACAATAAAGAAGAAGAAGAAGGCCCCCTCCCCCATTTTCAACTATCTGTGTACGGCACTGGTCATGAATTGGTCACTTTTTCTTTTTAATGACTGGATTACTAAGCAATTTCATCATTATCATTGGCATACAGGCATGCAAGAATTTCCGTGAAATGAGTTAACCCGTCACGTCCCGAGGTTTTCCGCACCTCCGACATCCCCCGGTCCCGAGGTATTTCGAAAAATTTTTTTTTGGCTAAAACCTTCGCTTTTGATGAGAAACATCGAAAATTCATAGAGAAATCGCTCACCTGAGGTTTAAAGTGCCCAATCCAGGTAGGAGTTCCTCCTTACCTGAGTGGGTTTTCTAACATGCTGGCACCAAAGAAAACGAGTTCTATGGGAGGGTAACTATTTTATCCACTCATAAACGGTATTTATTTAATTACTTGGTACAAATGTATATGTAGTATGACAGTATATTGGTTTTCAAGCAGTAATAAAGGCATTATAAGCATTGTTTCACTCACTAACTAATCACCATACCTGACCTATTTTTGCCACACTACCTGATCATTATTTCTGTCTGTTTCTTCTTCTAATGCTATGTAAACATTGTCCTCCACATTGTCATCGATTGGGGAATCACTCTGGCCCTGAATAACTTTACTAGCCAGGTCACTGGTAACAGGTCCTTTGCCAAGACAATGGCATGAGGGGGGAAGGGGGGAGGTTATGCAGTGTAAGGCATTGTCCCTGCTTGGTATCTTGTACAGGAATAGAGGAAGGTGTCCCGTGTATACATACGAAAAATCACGTGCGAAAATTGAAAATTGTGCAAATTAGCGACCTTGCAATTGCACGACGTACTGGTACGTCGCCGGGACTGGCAAATGCAAATCGTTGCAACGTACCCATACGTCGTCGGGACGGGGCGGGTTAATCATAAATCAGAAGTAAAAGAGATAATTAAAAAAGTGTACTATTCTGGGATTTCTTCACGTATGTAAGAAATGATGGACAAAATTTCATTTTTTTTTTCTGATCACTAGTTACTGTGGTATAATGATTTGGAACTATAATGGTGTTGCAATGCAGTTGCATGTAAAAAAGTAATTATTTTTATTTCTGATTACAGGAATTGACATCACTCTGAGACAACAATATTTTAACATTAAAACTGATATTCAATAAGTTTTTTTTTTTTTTTAAGAATTTTTAATAAAAACAAGGCAAAAAAGCCTGGGCAGTCCCTTGGTGGGGGCAGGCATATCTCTAAGTCTTGATTTGTAATAGAAATGAAAGCTAAAAGCGTTTGAAACACACACACACAAAATCAAGGAAAAACCTTGCTGACAAAAAAAAAAAAAAAAAAAAAAAAGCATGTTCCTAATCTTCTATGCTGGTCTCATGGAAAGTTTTGTGTGCTTGGGTGGAAATTTTATAATAAATTTATTGTTGTGTATGTGAATTAAATTAATGCTTACTGCATGGCCTTATATTTTGTGTGTACTGTACATGTATTTATATTCATTTGCAGGGTGATCCATTAACAGCGCTCCATTGGTAACTCAACAAACAGTATTTAAACTGTTCCAGGCAGTGGCGTATCCAGGATTTTTTGCCAGGGGGGGGGGCAAACACTTCAAATATTTCCCCAAAATATCTGTCTTCACACTGGCCTGAGTGTCCCAACATGCACACTTTCCCACATTCGTGATACTACCATTTTTTTTTTTCCTTCGCGGACAGGAAGAAGGAGTATTTGTAAGGAGAGTGGAAAGGTTACAAGAGGATGAGAAAAAGGCAGAGTATAGGAAAGAAGTGGAGGAACGATTGGGCAAATATGAATTGCAGCAGATGGGGGACGTGGAAGGTGTGTGCAGGATATTCACAGAAGAAATATGTGCAGCATGTGATATGGTGTGTGGGATGAAGAGAAGATGGAAGGGTGTGCAAGGAACAGCGTGGTGGAATGAAGAGGTGAGACAGGCTGTGGCACAAATGAAGAAAGCAGACAATGAATGGATGAGAAATAGGGGCGTGGAAGAAGTTGAGAGGCGGAAGAGAGAGTTATATGTAGAAAGAAAGAGAGAGGTGAAAAGATAAGTAAGAAAGAGTAAGAAGAAAGCAGATGAGGAATTTGGAAGGAACTTGAGTGTAAAGTGGAGGGACTGTAAGAAAATGTTCTTGAAAGAGGTGAAAAGAGTAAGACAGGGTGGAAGTGAAGTTAGCAGGGAGTGAAAGATAAAAATGGTAGATTACTAGTGGAGAAGGGAGAAAAAGTGAGCATATGGAGAGAACACTTTAAGGAATTGTTGAACATAGAGGATGGAAGTAATGTGAGTATAAGTGGCTGGGGAATGGCTGGGAGAAGGAGGGAGGTGAGAAGACAGGAAGAAATCAGTAGGATAGAAGTTGTGGAAGCAATGAAGAAAGTTAAATTGGGGAAAGACCCAGGAATTGATGGAGTGTGTGGTGAAATGCTGAAGCATGGGTGAGAGATAGTAGTAGAATGGATTATTAAAATGTGCAGATTGGCCTGGGAGGAAGGTAGAGTTCTGGAGGATTGGAAGTCAGGTATAATTATTCCCTTGTACAAAGGAAAAGGGGAAAAAGAAGTGTGTGGTAATCATAGGGGCATTTGTCTTCTTTGTATAATAGGAAAAGTGTATGGTAGGATACTTATTGACAGTGTTAGAGAAAGAACAGAGGAATTAGTTGGAGAAGAACAGGGAGGCTTTAGGAAGGGAAGAGGTTGTGTAGATCAGATATTCATTCTTAGATCTTTAGTGGAAATGTCTCTAGAGAAGGGAAAGAAGTTGTATGCGGCTTTCATGGATTTGGAGAAAGCATATGACAGGTTGGATAGACAAGGATTTTGGAAAGTATTAAGAATATATGGAGTAGATGGGAAGTTGTTGAATGCTGTGAAGAGTATGTATGATGGTGCTAAGGCTGCAGTGCGTGTGGATGGTGAACTGAGTGAATTTTTCTCTTTGATGGTTCGGTTGAAACAGGGATGTGTCATGTCTCCATGGTTGTTCAATCTGCACATGGATGGGGGTAATAAAAGAGGTACAAGGTAGGGTAGTGAATGTTGGAGTGGCCCTGGTGAGACAGGGTAGTGTTTGGAAACTCCCTGTACTGTTGTTTGCAGATGACACTCTGTTATTGAGCGAAGACGAAGTAGAGCTGCAAGGCTTGGTGGATGAGTTTAGGAGAGTGTGTAAGAAACGGAAGGTGAATGTAGGGATGAGTAAAGTGACGGTCTTTGAGAGAGGTGAAGTCAGTGAATGTACAGCGAGGTTGGGTGGTGAGGAATTGGAAAATGTGAGTACGTTTAAGTACTCGGGTAGTGTGATGAGTAAGGATGGAGGTTTGGAGGGTGAAGTGCTTGAAAGGGTACAGCAGGGGAGAAAGGTTGCTGGTTCTTTGAAAGCAATGATAAGAAACAGGGAAGTGAGCATGGAAGTGAAAAAGTTACTACATGACAGTATTGTGATACCAACTCTAACGTATGGAAGTGAAGCTTGGACGTTGTTGGAAGGATCAATTCAAGAGTGAGAGCAGTGGTAATGAGTTATTTAAGAGGAGCCTGTGGAGTCACATGGAGAGACAGGCTGACGAATGAGGATATAAAGGAGCGTTGTGGTGTGGATGTGGATGTGATAGGAAGCTTTACGAGGAACACACTGAGGTGGTTTGGCCATGTGGAGAGAATGGAGGGTGAAAGACTGACGAAGAGAGTGTGAGTGAGGTGGAGGGGGGAAGATGGAGGGGGAGGCCGAGGATGAGATGGAGGGATGGGGTGGAGAGGTATATGAGAGAGGAGGGTGTGAGTTGGGAGCAGGGCAGTGAAATGGCAGGGGACATGGCGACTTGGAGGCGATTTGTTTGTGGCCACCCCAAACGGGAGTTCAGGCGTCTGGAAATAGATTGATAGATAGAAAGTGCTCACTGTGCCAGGCAAAGTTCTTGCTCACATTCTCCTGATGCGTATCCGGAACAATTTGCTAAAGTTTCAGAAGCCCAAGCAATCTGGATTCATGCCAAAGAAGTCTACTGTTTACTGTATCCAAGCTCTTTGAGTTCTTGAGTTTCAGCAAGGTTTGCTAGCAGCCTATGTGGTTCTCAAAGAGTTTGACAGAGTAAATCAGGAGGTACTATGGGAACTCCAGCAACTCCATGAGATCCCTGCAGGGATAATCCAACTGATTTTTTTTTTTTTAATGCGAGAATGAAGGAACCAAAGGCCACGAGCTGGCTTGTACTCAAAATCTGAGAGTGCTGTCAAGTGTGTGTGTGTGTGTGTGTGTGTGTGTGTGTGTGTGTGTGTGTGTGTGTGTGTGTGTGTGTGTGTGTGTGTGTGTGTGTGTGTGTGTGTGTGTGTGTGTGTGTGTGTGTGTGTGTGTGTGTGTGTGTGTTTTAGGGGGGTGGGGAACATCTGACTTCCTCCTAGTAAGTTCTGGTGTAAGACAGGGATGTGTCCCTGCCCCTACACTTTTCAACACATGTATGGTTTGGGTACTGGACAGGGCTGTTTGTTGAAGTCACTGTGGGGTATCATTTGGCAGTTTCAGGGTTACTATATTCGACTTTGCTGCTCATGAGTTATCGTAGCAGAGTCACTGGAGACACTACTGAGTGCCCTTGAGGCATTTCATGAGAATGCGAAGCCACTGGGATTAAAGGTCTCTTGGGCCAAGACCAAGGTCCAGGCATGTGGTGACTTATTGCATGAAGCAATTCAGCCTGTTCAAGCATGTGGTGAGGATACAGAAGTCTTGGAAAGATTCACTTACCTTGATAGTGTGGTGCATAACAATGGTAAATCAGACAGTGAGATCTCTTGTCGCGTTGGTCTGGCCTACGGGGCTATGGATTAACTCAGTTCGGGTATTGGTGCCGTCGTTATTTGTGTAGAAGAACAAGAGTTCGCATCTTCAAGGCGCTGGTGTTCTCTGTCTTACTTTACAGGCACTAAATAGTGACTTGAAGCAGCGAATTGACTCCTTTGGTACTAAATGTCTGCGCAAGATCATGGTATATTGCTGGTACAATTAGGTACGTGACAAGCAACGACTCTGTGAGACTGAATCGAGGTCTATTACCCACATAGTACGTCAACGCCAACTCCAGCTATATGGTCATGTGGCCCGTTTTCCTGGGGCTGATCCTGCTGACAGACTGATCTGTGAACGAGTTAACCCAGGGTGGAGGAGGCCAAGGGGAAGGCCACGAAACTCATGGCTGGAGCATATCGATCACTCCTGTCAGGAGATACTTAGAGGGGGAAGAGTCGCTGCCTGGAGAGTTACACAATGGAACCAGTGTGGGTGAAGGTGGAGGGTGAGTGAGGCTATCCACTCCATGGCGTTTGCCCCTTCTTCATTGATTGATTGAACGCAAAGAAATTACCGTTTGATTGGCATGGTCAGTAGAGGTGCACTAATGGCCAGGTGACTGATTATTGACATGTATTATTGACTCTGATATTGCAATATTGTTACAGTCAGTGAGAATTAGGCGGGATTTGCACCAGAATTAGAATCACCTTCACGATGGTTAGCCTTTGCTCCTTTGGTATATGTGCGAAATTACTGGTCATCTAATGCAAAAGTTAACAATAAAATGCATATAATTTTCTTAGATACTGTGGAGGGCGCTTCTGGTAACGAATAAGATAAGGCGTTTCCAAGTGTTTAAAGTGTTGGAAAGTTAGGTTAGATGGCCAAGTAACTTAAAAGTAAAATTGTTTACTGGTAAGGTTAGGTGAAGCTATCAGTGTTAAGTGAGATTTCTATTGATCTGTATTTTGTTCGCTAAATATTAATATGGTTTTGTGTAATATGGTGATAAGATCCGACAAAGGTAAGCTTTTAGGTTTGGTTTGGTTAGGTTAAGTGAGGCCAGGTTGCTATATAAAAGTTAGGTAAGATTGTGTTAGGTTAAGTTAGGTCAGATTGCTTTTTAAGTTACGTTAGGTTAGGTTGTTAAGGTTTGTGGTAAGGTTGAACTGCAAGTTACGTTGTTAGGTTTAAGATCATGTCGTTAGGTTTGGTAGTTAGGCTAAAAGCCAGGTCGTGAGGTTCGATGGTCAGGCTAAACAAGGCCAGGCCGTTAGGTTGGGTGAGTAGGTTAGCTGAGGTTAGGCAGTTAGGTCAGGTTAGGTCCTGGGATTATATTCTTAAGTTTGGTCAAGCTAGGTTGCCAGGTTAGGTTAAAATCAGGTTAAGTCTCTGTTTGGTGTAATGGTTAATTTGGTTAATCTGGAAAATTTCCGTTTTATTTGCTTAAAACAAACTTTACATTAATGTTTATCGCATTAATGTTTTCAAGTGAAAATCGCATTTTTATCGAGTTTGGGTTTCCCGCCGTATGGAAATCACCTATGATTTGGCAATACTCTCCCCAAATTTCTGGTTAATATTCCAACTCAAAGGCATTTAAATCGACATTTAATTAAATCCCCCTCCCCCAGTTGTTTGTTCACATTCTGCACTGTCCAAAGATATGCGCACTTTTTTCGTAGGCCTAGTGTTTATTTTTTAATTCATGTTTATAAACAAATGCCTCATCAATATATGGCAACCTCGGGAGGGTAAATGAAGCAATAGGGTTTCTGCTGTGCCCACTGACCCCAGCCCCTGGGCTTCCAAGGAAAAAATGGTGTGTGTACAGCTACTTGATTCTGCTCAGCCCCCCCGGCGGAATCTTTTCTTCTCGTGCGTGTTATTGTCCTGATAATGGCACGGCATAGAAAAGCTGTACAAAGGCAGGAATCTATATTAAATGCTGCCAGGGAGATTTTGGCAAGGAAGAGAAGAGGAGAATAGAATGTTCACATCTCTCCTGCCACATTACAACCCCACCTCCCAAGGGACAATTAAGTGCGTTGCGTTCCGCACCGACCTTGACTCCCACTAGTGCTCACAAAAGGAAAAGACAAATGTGCAAGAAACTGCAAAGGATGAAGACTCTACTGAGTACATCATAGTTAGAAAGGCTGATGTTGAAAAAAATATAACAGTGTGGCATGTGGCAAGTGTTTGGAGTCTGGCTTGGAAGTAAGGTACGCTCATCACCAATCAGACGTATGTGTGAATGTTACATGTGCAAAAATGTACTAAAAAGGCATATGACACCAGACCAGAAAATGCTGTAAATAAAGTGAAAAACTTACACAGTGTCACACTTATGCTTGTATATGCCATAATATGCCTGGGATGGGGGTACAATGGCATGGAGCGTGTGTGTGGAATGCTTAGTTTGATGCATTTTACACGAGAGAGCTATGTTCGGTATGCAGATTATGTGATACAGAAGGCAAAAGAGTGTCCAAAGTGTACTTGAGCGTAGCAGGCAAGCTGTATTCAAGTACTATGAAGAGAAACTAAGGAGAAAACCTAATGAATTTGGAGTGCTTGATATAGAAGTGTTTTGATGGCTCCTGGCATACACGAGGACACGAATCACTTTTAGGTGCAGGAGCTGCTATTGATGCAAATACTGGCCTTGTTGTTGACTATGAAGTACTATGTAAGACTTGTGATGCTTATAGTATTAACAAAAGTGCATATGAAAAGAAGAAAATTTCACAAGAAGAGTTTGATAGGTGGACAGTCAGTTGCGTACCGCGGAGGGGGGGGGGCATGCTATGTTCGGTATGCATATTATGTGATACAGAAGGCAAAAGAGTGTCAAAAGTGTACTTGAGCGTAGCAGGCAAGCTGTATTCAAGTACTATGAAGAGAAACTAAGGAGAAAACCTAATGAATTTGGAGTGCTTGATATAGAAGTGTTTTGATGGCTCCTGGCATACACGAGGACACGAATCACTTTTAGGTGCAGGAGCTGCTATTGATGCAAATACTGGCCTTGTTGTTGACTATGAAGTACTATGTAAGACTTGTGATGCTTATAGTATTAACAAAAGTGCATATGAAAAGAAGAAAATTTCACAAGAAGAGTTTGATAGGTGGACAGTCAGTTGCGTACCGCGGAGGGGGGGGGGCATGCGGCCATGGCCCCCTTTTGCAATATATATATATATATATATATATATATATATATATATATATATATATATATATATATATATATATATATATATATATATATATATATATATATACAGCAGCAGTTCTAAAGGAAAGTGTGCAGTTCTGAAGGTAAATGTTTGCAATCCAAATTACAGAAATGAACAAGAACAATGTTTACTCAAATGACATTAAAATAACACTTTCTCAGATTATTTAAATTCCCCTGCCTACGTATGCTGAATACAAAAAGTTTTAAAATCCAGCTTAAATAATGCATACCTGAATAAACTGCTTATGTATTATACTCAGTGGTATCCCAAAAATGGCATTTCTCTGATTTTATCCACTGATTACTCGGAGAACTGCTCATCAGCTTCATCCGTTTCAGCTGAATTATCAGCAAGAAAGTTGTCTTGGGTATGTCTTGTCTTTAACTGTTTGTAATTGAGACTGTTACAGTGATTAAATTATAATTATTTTTTTAATGTTATTGTTATAAATTTATTACAGTTGAAAAGTTGTTTGATGGAGATGTGAGCGTTTGAATTTTAGTAGTATAAGGTTATTGGAGAGACTGAATCATAACTTAATGGCACAGAGTACTTCAAAATGACATCAAAATATGCTATATTTATGTCGTATACCCATTCCACATGCCCAAAAGCTGATCATAAAATTGGCCAAAATGCAATATTTTCTGAGGGAGGAGGTTGACTTACAATACCCCCCCGAACCCCCCAGCTGTAAGGGCTCGCTGCTCTCGCCAAAGTCACGGGGCCGGGCTGCACAGTTAAAAAGATTAACAATAAAGAAGAAGAAGAAGGCCCCCTCCCCCATTTTCAACTATCTGTGTACGGCACTGGTCATGAATTGGTCACTTTTTCTTTTTAATGACTGGATTACTAAGCAATTTCATCATTATCATTGGCATACAGGCATGCAAGAATTTCCGTGAAATGAGTTAATCATAAATCAGAAGTAAAAGAGATAATTAAAAATGTGTACTATTCTGGGATTTCTTCACGTATGTAAGAAATGATGGACAAAATTTCATTTTTTTTTTTCTGATCACTAGTTACTGTGGTATAATGATTTGGAACTATAATGGTGTTGCAATGCAGTTGCATGTAAAAAAGTAATTATTTTTATTTCTGATTACAGGAATTGACATCACTCTGAGACAACAATATTTTAACATTAAAACTGATATTCAATAAGTTTTTTTTTTTTTTTAAAGAATTTTTAATACAAACAAGGCAAAAAAGCCTGGGCAGTCCCTTGGTGGGGGCAGGCATATCTCTAAGTCTTGATTTATAATAGAAATGAAAGCTAAAAGCGTTTGAAACACACACACAAAATCAAGGAAAAACCTTGCTGACAAAAAAAAAAAAAAAAAAAAAGCATGTTCCTAATCTTCTATGCTGGTCTCATGGAAAGTTTTGTGTGCTTGGGTGGAAATTTTATAATAAATTTATTGTTGTGTATGTGAATTAAATTAATGCTTACTGCATGGCCTTATATTTTGTGTGTACTGTACATGTATTTATATTCATTTGCAGGGTGATCCATTAACAGCGCTCCATTGGTAACTCAACAAACAGTATTTAAACTGTTCCAGGCAGTGGTGTATCCAGGATTTTTGCCAGGGGGGGGGCAAACACTTCAAATATTTCCCCAAAATATCTGTCTTCACACTGGCCTGAGTGTCCTAACATGCACACTTTCCCACATTCGTGATACTACCATTTTTTTTTTTCCTTCGCGGACAGGAAGAAGGAGTATTTGTAAGGAGAGTGGAAAGGTTACAAGAGGATGAGAAAAAGGCAGAGTATAGGAAAGAAGTGGAGGAACGATTGGGCAAATATGAATTGCAGCAGATGGGGGACGTGGAAGGTGTGTGCAGGATATTCACAGAAGAAATATGTGCAGCATGTGATATGGTGTGTGGGATGAAGAGAAGATGGAAGGGTGTGCAAGGAACAGCGTGGTGGAATGAAGAGGTGAGACAGGCTGTGGCACAAATGAAGAAAGCAGACAATGAATGGATGAGAAATAGGGGCGTGGAAGAAGTTGAGAGGCGGAAGAGAGAGTTATATGTAGAAAGAAAGAGAGAGGTGAAAAGATAAGTAAGAAAGAGTAAGAAGAAAGCAGATGAGGAATTTGGAAGGAACTTGAGTGTAAAGTGGAGGGACTGTAAGAAAATGTTCTTGAAAGAGGTGAAAAGAGTAAGACAGGGTGGAAGTGAAGTTAGCAGGGGAGTGAAAGATAAAAATGGTAGATTACTAGTGGAGAAGGGAGAAAAAGTGAGCATATGGAGAGAACACTTTAAGGAATTGTTGAACATAGAGGATGGAAGTAATGTGAGTATAAGTGGCTGGGGAATGGCTGGGAGAAGGAGGGAGGTGAGAAGACAGGAAGAAATCAGTAGGATAGAAGTTGTGGAAGCAATGAAGAAAGTTAAATTGGGGAAAGACCCAGGAATTGATGGAGTGTGTGGTGAAATGCTGAAGCATGGGTGAGAGATAGTAGTAGAATGGATTATTAAAATGTGCAGATTGGCCTGGGAGGAAGGTAGAGTTCTGGAGGATTGGAAGTCAGGTATAATTATTCCCTTGTACAAAGGAAAAGGGGAAAAAGAAGTGTGTGGTAATCATAGGGGCATTTGTCTTCTTAGTATAATAGGAAAAGTGTATGGTAGGATACTTATTGACAGTGTTAGAGAAAGAACAGAGGAATTAGTTGGAGAAGAACAGGGAGGCTTTAGGAAGGGAAGAGGTTGTGTAGATCAGATATTCATTCTTAGATCTTTAGTGGAAATGTCTCTAGAGAAGGGAAAGAAGTTGTATGCGGCTTTCATGGATTTGGAGAAAGCATATGACAGGTTGGATAGACAAGGATTTTGGAAAGTATTAAGAATATATGGAGTAGATGGGAAGTTGTTGAATGCTGTGAAGAGTATGTATGATGGTGCTAAGGCTGCAGTGCGTGTGGATGGTGAACTGAGTGAATTTTTCTCTTTGATGGTTCGGTTGAAACAGGGATGTGTCATGTCTCCATGGTTGTTCAATCTGCACATGGATGGGGTAATAAAAGAGGTACAAGGTAGGGTAGTGAATGTTTGAGTGGCCCTGGTGAGACAGGGTAGTGTTTGGAAACTCCCTGTACTGTTGTTTGCAGATGACACTCTGTTGTTGAGCGAAGACGAAGTAGAGCTGCAAGGCTTGGTGGATGAGTTTAGGAGAGTGTGTAAGAAACGGAAGGTGAATGTAGGGATGAGTAAAGTGACGGTCTTTGAGAGAGGTGAAGTCAGTGAATGTACAGCGAGGTTGGGTGGTGAGGAATTGGAAAATGTGAGTACGTTTAAGTACTCGGGTAGTGTGATGAGTAAGGATGGAGGTTTGGAGGGTGAAGTGCTTGAAAGGGTACAGCAGGGGAGAAAGGTTGCTGGTTCTTTGAAAGCAATGATAAGAAACAGGGAAGTGAGCATGGAAGTGAAAAAGTTACTACATGACAGTATTGTGATACCAACTCTAACGTATGGAAGTGAAGCTTGGACGTTGTTGGAAGGATCAATTCAAGAGTGAGAGCAGTGGTAATGAGTTATTTAAGAGGAGCCTGTGGAGTCACATGGAGAGACAGGCTGACGAATGAGGATATAAAGGAGCGTTGTGGTGTGGATGTGGATGTGATAGGAAGCTTTACGAGGAACACACTGAGGTGGTTTGGCCATGTGGAGAGAATGGAGGGTGAAAGACTGACGAAGAGAGTGTGAGTGAGGTGGAGGGGGAAGATGGAGGGAGGCCGAGGATGAGATGGAGGGATGGGGTGGAGAGGTATATGAGAGAGGAGGGTGTGAGTTGGGAGCAGGGCAGTGAAATGGCAGGGGACATGGCGACTTGGAGGCGATTTGTTTGTGGCCACCCCAAACGGGATTCAGGCGTCTGGAAATAGATTGATAGATAGAAAGTGCTCACTGTGCCAGGCAAAGTTCTTGCTCACATTCTCCTGATGCGTATCCGGAACAATTTGCTAAAGTTTCAGAAGCCCAAGCAATCTGGATTCATGCCAAAGAAGTCTACTGTTTACTGTATCCAAGCTCTTTGAGTTCTTGAGTTTCAGCAAGGTTTGCTAGCAGCCTATGTGGTTCTCAAAGAGTTTGACAGAGTAAATCAGGAGGTACTATGGGAACTCCAGCAACTCCATGAGATCCCTGCAGGGATAATCCAACTGATTTTTTTTTTTTTTTTAATGCGAGAATGAAGGAACCAAAGGCCACGAGCTGGCTTGTACTCAAAATCTGAGAGTGCTGTCAAGTGTGTGTGTGTGTGTGTGTGTGTGTGTGTGTGTGTGTGTGTGTGTGTGTGTGTGTGTGTGTGTGTGTGTGTGTGTGTGTGTGTGTGTGTGTTGTGTGTGTGTGTGTGTGTGTGTGTGTGTGTGTTTTGTGTGTGTGTGTGTGTGTGTGTGTGTGTGTGTGTGTGTGTGTGTGTTTTAGGGGGGTGGATAACATCTGACTTCCTCCTAGTAAGTTCTGGTGTAAGACAGGGATGTGTCCCTGCCCCTACACTTTTCAACACATGTATGGTTTGGGTACTGGACAGGGCTGTTTGTTGAAGTCACTGTGGGGTATCATTTGGCAGTTTCAGGGTTACTATATTCGACTTTGCTGCTCATGAGTTATCGTAGCAGAGTCACTGGAGACACTACTGAGTGCCCTTGAGGCATTTCATGAGAATGCGAAGCCACTGGGATTAAAGGTCTCTTGGGCCAAGACCAAGGTCCAGGCATGTGGTGACTTATTGCATGAAGCAATTCAGCCTGTTCAAGCATGTGGTGAGGATACAGAAGTCTTGGAAAGATTCACTTACCTTGATAGTGTGGTGCATAACAATGGTAAATCAGACAGTGAGATCTCTTGTCGCGTTGGTCTGGCCTATGGGGCTATGGATTAACTCAGTTCGGGTATTGGTGCCGTCGTTATTTGTGTAGAAGAACAAGAGTTCGCATCTTCAAGGCGCTGGTGTTCTCTGTCTTACTTTACAGGCACTAAATAGTGACTTGAAGCAGCGAATTGACTCCTTTGGTACTAAATGTCTGCGCAAGATCATGGTATATTGCTGGTACAATTAGGTACGTGACAAGCAACGACTCTGTGAGACTGAATCGAGGTCTATTACCCACATAGTACGTCAACGCCAACTCCAGCTATATGGTCATGTGGCCCGTTTTCCTGGGGCTGATCCTGCTGACAGACTGATCTGTGAACGAGTTAACCCAGGGTGGAGGAGGCCAAGGGGAAGGCCACGAAACTCATGGCTGGAGCATATCGATCACTCCTGTCAGGAGATACTTAGAGGGGGAAGAGTCGCTGCCTGGAGAGTTACACAATGGAACCAGTGTGGGTGAAGGTGGAGGGTGAGTGAGGCTATCCACTCCATGGCGTTTGCCCCTTCTTCATTGATTGATTGAACGCAAAAGAAATTACCGTTTGATTGGCATGGTCAGTAGAGGTGCACTAATGGCCAGGTGACTGATTATTGACATGTATTATTGACTCTGATATTGCAATATTGTTACAGTCAGTGAGAATTAGGCGGGATTTGCACCAGAATTAGAATCACCTTCACGATGGTTAGCCTTTGCTCCTTTGGTATATGTGCGAAATTACTGGTCATCTAATGCAAAAGTTAACAATAAAATGCATATAATTTTCTTAGATACTGTGGAGGGCGCTTCTGGTAACGAATAAGATAAGGCGTTTCCAAGTGTTTAAAGTGTTGGAAAGTTAGGTTAGATGGCCAAGTAACTTAAAAGTAAAATTGTTTACTGGTAAGGTTAGGTGAAGCTATCAGTGTTAAGTGAGATTTCTATTGATCTGTATTTTGTTCGCTAAATATTAATATGGTCTTGTGTAATATGGTGATAAGATCCGACAAAGGTAAGCTTTTAGGTTTGGTTTGGTTAGGTTAAGTGAGGCCAGGTTGCTATATAAAAGTTAGGTAAGATTGTGTTAGGTTAAGTTAGGTCAGATTGCTTTTTAAGTTACGTTAGGTTAGGTTGTTAAGGTTTGTGGTAAGGTTGAACTGCAAGTTACGTTGTTAGGTTTAAGATCATGTCGTTAGGTTTGGTAGTTAGGCTAAAAGCCAGGTCGTGAGGTTCGATGGTCAGGCTAAACAAGGCCAGGCCGTTAGGTTGGGTGAGTAGGTTAGCTGAGGTTAGGCAGTTAGGTCAGGTTAGGTCCTGGGATTATATTCTTAAGTTTGGTCAAGCTAGGTTGCCAGGTTAGGTTAAAATCAGGTTAAGTCTCTGTTTGGTGTAATGGTTAATTTGGTTAATCTGGAAAATTTCCGTTTTATTTGCTTAAAACAAACTTTACATTAATGTTTATCGCATTAATGTTTTCAAGTGAAAATCGCATTTTTATCGAGTTTGGGTTTCCCGCCGTATGGAAATCACCTATGATTTGGCAATACTCTCCCCAAATTTCTGGTTAATATTCCAACTCAAAGGCATTTAAATCGACATTTAATTAAATCCCCCTCCCCCCAGTTGTTTGTTCACATTCTGCACTGTCCAAAGATATGCGCACTTTTTTCGTAGGCCTAGTGTTTATTTTTTAATTCATGTTTATAAACAAATGTCTCATCAATATATGGCAACCTCGGGAGGATAAATGAAGCAATAGGGTTTCTGCTGTGCCCACTGACCCCAGCCCCTGGGCTTCCAAGGAAAAATGGTGTGTGTACAGCTACTTGATTCTGCTCACCCCCCCCCCGGCGGAATCTTTTCTTCTCGTGCGTGTTATTGTCCTGATAATGGCACGGCATAGAAAAGCTGTACAAAGGCAGGAATCTATATTAAATGCTGCCAGGGAGATTTTGGCAAGGAAGAGAAGAGGAGAATAGAATGTTCACATCTCTCCTGCCACATTACAACCCCACCTCCCAAGGGACAATTAAGTGCGTTGCGTTCCGCACCGACCTTGACTCCCACTAGTGCTCACAAAAGGAAAAGACAAATGTGCAAGAAACTGCAAAGGATGAAGACTCTACTGAGTACATCATAGTTAGAAAGGCTGATGTTGAAAAAAATATAACAGTGTGGCATGTGGCAAGTGTTTGGAGTCTGGCTTGGAAGTAAGGTACGCTCATCACCAATCAGACGTATGTGTGAATGTTACATGTGCAAAAATGTACTAAAAAGGCATATGACACCAGACCAGAAAATGCTGTAAATAAAGTGAAAAACTTACACAGTGTCACACTTATGCTTGTATATGCCATAATATGCCTGGGATGGGGGTACAATGGCATGGAGCGTGTGTGTGGAATGCTTAGTTTGATGCATTTTACACGAGAGAGCTATGTTCGGTATGCAGATTATGTGATACAGAAGGCAAAAGAGTGTCAAAAGTGTACTTGAGCGTAGCAGGCAAGCTGTATTCAAGTACTATGAAGAGAAACTAAGGAGAAAACCTAATGAATTTGGAGTGCTTGATATAGAAGTGTTTTGATGGCTCCTGGCATACACGAGGACACGAATCACTTTTAGGTGCAGGAGCTGCTATTGATGCAAATACTGGCCTTGTTGTTGACTATGAAGTACTATGTAAGACTTGTGATGCTTATAGTATTAACAAAAGTGCATATGAAAAGAAGAAAATTTCACAAGAAGAGTTTGATAGGTGGACAGTCAGTTGCGTACCGCGGAGGGGGGGGGGGGCATGCGGCCATGGCCCCCTTTTGCAATATATATATATATATATATATATATATATATATATATATATATATATATATATATATATATATATATATATATATATATATATATATATATATATATATATATATATATATATATATATATATATATATATATATATATATATATATATATAGCAGCAGTTCTAAAGGAAAGTGTGCAGTTCTGAAGGTAAATGTTTGCAATCCAAATTACAGAAATGAATAAGAACAATGTTTCCTCAAATGACATTAAAATAACACTTTCTCAGATTATTTAAATTCCCCCTGCCTACGTATGCTGAATACAAAAAGTTTTAAAATCCAGCTTAAATAATGCATACCTGAATAAACTGCTTATGTATTATACTCAGTGGTATCCCAAAAATGGCATTTCTCTGATTTTATCCACTGGTTACTCGGAGAACTGCTCATCAGCTTCATCCGTTTCAGCTGAATTATCAGCAAGAAAGTTGTCTTGGGTATGTCTTGTCTTTAACCCTTTAACCGCGGGTATTGTTTTGGTCTGACTGTCCTCTCCCGCTGGGGTTTCAGCCAAATGTAAATAAACCTTTTAACCTTAATAACTCCGCACAGAATAAAGCTAGAGAAAAAAATAAGGTACCATTAGAAAGTACTAACCTTCAGCTTTCCATTGATGTAGGTTTCATGACTTCGTTGACTTTCACAGGACGGGCAGTGCCGTTAGAAGTGAGGGGTGTAAAATCACTATTTTTCGCTCACACATCATTACCTTCGCTCATACACCATTACCAAATGCCAACCTCATTCTGATAATAATACTATAAACATATATGAACACTGCACATACGATAAACACCCACTCTGTGTTCACTGAGGCAGGTAAAAGGCACTGTAATTACCTGCACTTCACTGCCACATCAGCGGTGTTGTAATCACTATTTTTCGCTCACACACCATTACCAAATGCCAACCTCATTCTGATAATAATACTATAAACATATATGAACACTGCACATACGATAAACACCCACTCTGTGTTCACTGAGGCAGGTAAAAGGCACTGTAATTGCCTGCACTTCACTGCCACATCAGCGGTGTTGTAATCACTATTTTTCGCTCACACACCATTACCAAATGCCAATCACATTCTGATAATAATACTATAAACATATATGAACACTGCACATACGATAAACACCCACTCTGTGTTCACTGAGACAGGTAAAAGGCACTGTAATTGCCTGCACTTCACTGCCACATCAACATGTGTTGTTACTCACACAGCTGGACAGATACTGATGTGCGCTTGGTCAGGGGTGGGGTGGGGGGCCCAGGGGGTGGGAGGTGGGGCCCCAGGGGGGGAAGAGGGAGGTGGGGGTCGGCTGGAGTGAAAGAACTTAATAGCTACTCTCCCTTGAAACAATTGGCGCACGGAAAAAACGCGGGGTATTCAAAATATTCACAAACATTCGAGAATGACACCCGCGGTTTGGTCCAGTTTTTGCAACGTCATTCTGGAATGACACCCGCGGTTAAAGGGTTAACTGTTTGTAATTGAGACTGTTACAGTGATTAAAATATAATTATTTTTTTAATGTTATTGTTATAAATTTATTACAGTTGAAAAGTTGTTTGATGGAGATGTGAGCGTTTGAATTTTAGTAGTATAAGGTTATTGGAGAGACTGAATCATAACTTAATGGCACAGAGTACTTCAAAATGACATCAAAATATGCTATATTTATGTCGTATACCCATTCCACATGCCCAAAAGCTGATCATAAAATTGGCCAAAATGCAATATTTTCTGGGGGAGGAGGTTGACTTACAATGCCCCCCCGAACCCCCCAGCTGTAAGGGCTCGCTGCTCTCGCCAAAGTCACGGGGCCGGGCTGCACAGTTAAAGAGATTATCAATAAAGAAGAAGAAGGCCCCCCCCCTTTTTCAACTATCTGTGTACGGCACTGGTCATGAATTGGTCACTTTTTCTTTTTAATGACTGGATTACTAAGCAATTTCATCATTATCATTGGCATACAGGCATGCAAGAATTTCCGTGAAATGAGTTAACCCGTCACGTCCCGAGGTTTTCCGCACCTCCGACATCCCCCAGTCCCGAGGTATTTTCGAAAATTTTTTTTTTGGCTAAAACCTTCGCTTTTGGTGAGAAACATCGAAAATTCATAGAGAAATCGCTCACCTGAGGTTTAAAGTGCCCAATCCAGGTAGGAGTTCCTCCTTACCTGAGTGGGTTTTCTAACATGCTGGCACCAAAGAAAACGAGTTCTATGGGAGGGTAACTATTTTATCCACTCATAAACGGTATTTATTTAATTACTTGGTACAAATGTATATGTAGTATGACAGTATATTGGTTTTCAAGCAGTAATAAAGGCATTATAAGCATTGTTTCACTCACTAACTAATCACCATACCTGACCTATTTTCGCCACACTACCTGATCATTATTTCTGTCTGTTTCTTCTTCTAATGCTATGTAAACATTGTCCTCCACATTGTCATCGATTGGGGAATCACTCTGGCCCTGAATAACTTTACTAGCCAGGTCACTGGTAACAGGTCCTTTGCCAAGACAATGGCATGAGGGGGGGAGGGGGGAGGTTATGCAGTGTAAGGCATTGCCCCTGCTTGGTATCTTGTACAGGAATAGAGGAAGGTGTCCCGTGTATACATACGAAAAATCACGTGCGAAAATTGAAAATTGTGCAAATTAGCGACCTTGCAATTGCACGACGTACTGGTACGTCGCCGGGACTGGCAAATGCAAATCGTTGCAACGTACCCATACGTCGTCGGGACGGGGCGGGTTAATCATAAATCAGAAGTAAAAGAGATAATTAAAAAAGTGTACTATTCTGGGATTTCTTCACGTATGTAAGAAATGATGGACAAAATTTCACTTTTTTTTTCTGATCACTAGTTACTGTGGTATAATGATTTGGAACTATAATGGTGTTGCAATGCAGTTGCATGTAAAAAAGTAATTATTTTTATTTCTGATTACAGGAATTGACATCACTCTGAGACAACAATATTTTAACATTAAAACTGATATTCAATAAGTTTTTTTTTTTTTTAAAGAATTTTTAATAAAAACAAGGCAAAAAAGCCTGGGCAGTCCCTTGGTGGGGGCAGGCATATCTCTAAGTCTTGATTTATAATAGAAATGAAAGCTAAAAGCGTTTGAAACACACACACAAAATCAAGGAAAAACCTTGCTGACAAAAAAAAAAAAAAAAAAAAAAAGCATGTTCCTAATCTTCTATGCTGGTCTCATGGAAAGTTTTGTGTGCTTGGGTGGAAATTTTATAATAAATTTATTGTTGTGTATGTGAATTAAATTAATGCTTACTGCATGGCCTTATATTTTGTGTGTACTGTACATGTATTTATATTCATTTGCAGGGTGATCCATTAACAGCGCTCCATTGGTAACTCAACAAACAGTATTTAAACTGTTCCAGGCAGTGGCGTATCCAGGATTTTTTGCCAGGGGGGGCCCCAAACACTTCAAATATTTCCCCAAAATATCTGTCTTCACACTGGCCTGAGTGTCCCAACATGCACACTTTCCCACATTCGTGATACTACCATTTTTTTTTTTCCTTCGCGGACAGGAAGAAGGAGTATTTGTAAGGAGAGTGGAAAGGTTACAAGAGGATGAGAAAAAGGCAGAGTATAGGAAAGAAGTGGAGGAACGATTGGGCAAATATGAATTGCAGCAGATGGGGGACGTGGAAGGTGTGTGCAGGATATTCACAGAAGAAATATGTGCAGCATGTGATATGGTGTGTGGGATGAAGAGAAGATGGAAGGGTGTGCAAGGAACAGCGTGGTGGAATGAAGAGGTGAGACAGGCTGTGGCACAAATGAAGAAAGCAGACAATGAATGGATGAGAAATAGGGGCGTGGAAGAAGTTGAGAGGCGGAAGAGAGAGTTATATGTAGAAAGAAAGAGAGAGGTGAAAAGATAAGTAAGAAAGAGTAAGAAGAAAGCAGATGAGGAATTTGGAAGGAACTTGAGTGTAAAGTGGAGGGACTGTAAGAAAATGTTCTTGAAAGAGGTGAAAAGAGTAAGACAGGGTGGAAGTGAAGTTAGCAGGGAGTGAAAGATAAAAATGGTAGATTACTAGTGGAGAAGGGAGAAAAAGTGAGCATATGGAGAGAACACTTTAAGGAATTGTTGAACATAGAGGATGGAAGTAATGTGAGTATAAGTGGCTGGGGAATGGCTGGGAGAAGGAGGGAGGTGAGAAGACAGGAAGAAATCAGTAGGATAGAAGTTGTGGAAGCAATGAAGAAAGTTAAATTGGGGAAAGACCCAGGAATTGATGGAGTGTGTGGTGAAATGCTGAAGCATGGGTGAGAGATAGTAGTAGAATGGATTATTAAAATGTGCAGATTGGCCTGGGAGGAAGGTAGAGTTCTGGAGGATTGGAAGTCAGGTATAATTATTCCCTTGTACAAAGGAAAAGGGGAAAAAGAAGTGTGTGGTAATCATAGGGGCATTTGTCTTCTTAGTATAATAGGAAAAGTGTATGGTAGGATACTTATTGACAGTGTTAGAGAAAGAACAGAGGAATTAGTTGGAGAAGAACAGGGAGGCTTTAGGAAGGGAAGAGGTTGTGTAGATCAGATATTCATTCTTAGATCTTTAGTGGAAATGTCTCTAGAGAAGGGAAAGAAGTTGTATGCGGCTTTCATGGATTTGGAGAAAGCATATGACAGGTTGGATAGACAAGGATTTTGGAAAGTATTAAGAATATATGGAGTAGATGGGAAGTTGTTGAATGCTGTGAAGAGTATGTATGATGGTGCTAAGGCTGCAGTGCGTGTGGATGGTGAACTGAGTGAATTTTTCTCTTTGATGGTTCGGTTGAAACAGGGATGTGTCATGTCTCCATGGTTGTTCAATCTGCACATGGATGGCGTAATAAAAGAGGTACAAGGTAGGGTAGTGAATGTTTGAGTGGCCCTGGTGAGACAGGGTAGTGTTTGGAAACTCCCTGTACTGTTGTTTGCAGATGACACTCTGTTGTTGAGCGAAGACGAAGTAGAGCTGCAAGGCTTGGTGGATGAGTTTAGGAGAGTGTGTAAGAAACGGAAGGTGAATGTAGGGATGAGTAAAGTGACGGTCTTTGAGAGAGGTGAAGTCAGTGAATGTACAGCGAGGTTGGGTGGTGAGGAATTGGAAAATGTGAGTACGTTTAAGTACTCGGGTAGTGTGATGAGTAAGGATGGAGGTTTGGAGGGTGAAGTGCTTGAAAGGGTACAGCAGGGGAGAAAGGTTGCTGGTTCTTTGAAAGCAATGATAAGAAACAGGGAAGTGAGCATGGAAGTGAAAAAGTTACTACATGACAGTATTGTGATACCAACTCTAACGTATGGAAGTGAAGCTTGGACGTTGTTGGAAGGATCAATTCAAGAGTGAGAGCAGTGGTAATGAGTTATTTAAGAGGAGCCTGTGGAGTCACATGGAGAGACAGGCTGACGAATGAGGATATAAAGGAGCGTTGTGGTGTGGATGTGGATGTGATAGGAAGCTTTACGAGGAACACACTGAGGTGGTTTGGCCATGTGGAGAGAATGGAGGGTGAAAGACTGACGAAGAGAGTGTGAGTGAGGTGGAGGGGGAAGATGGAGGGGGAGGCCGAGGATGAGATGGAGGGATGGGGTGGAGAGGTATATGAGAGAGGAGGGTGTGAGTTGGGAGCAGGGCAGTGAAATGGCAGGGGACATGGCGACTTGGAGGCGATTTGTTTGTGGCCACCCCAAACGGGATTCAGGCGTCTGGAAATAGATTGATAGATAGAAAGTGCTCACTGTGCCAGGCAAAGTTCTTGCTCACATTCTCCTGATGCGTATCCGGAACAATTTGCTAAAGTTTCAGAAGCCCAAGCAATCTGGATTCATGCCAAAGAAGTCTACTGTTTACTGTATCCAAGCTCTTTGAGTTCTTGAGTTTCAGCAAGGTTTGCTAGCAGCCTATGTGGTTCTCAAAGAGTTTGACAGAGTAAATCAGGAGGTACTATGGGAACTCCAGCAACTCCATGAGATCCCTGCAGGGATAATCCAACTGATTTTTTTTTTTTTTTTTAATGCGAGAATGAAGGAACCAAAGGCCACGAGCTGGCTTGTACTCAGAATCTGAGAGTGCTGTCAAGTGTGTGTGTGTGTGTGTGTGTGTGTGTGTGTGTGTGTGTGTGTGTGTGTGTGTGTGTGTGTGTGTGTGTGTGTGTGTGTGTGTGTGTGTGTGTGTGTGTGTGTGTGTGTGTGTGTGTCTGTGTGTGTGTGTGTGTGTGTGTGTGTGTGTGTGTGTTTTAGGGGGGTGGGGAACATCTGACTTCCTCCTAGTAAGTTCTGGTGTAAGACAGGGATGTGTCCCTGCCCCTACACTTTTCAACACATGTATGGTTTGGGTACTGGACAGGGCTGTTTGTTGAAGTCACTGTGGGGTATCATTTGGCAGTTTCAGGGTTACTATATTCGACTTTGCTGCTCATGAGTTATCGTAGCAGAGTCACTGGAGACACTACTGAGTGCCCTTGAGGCATTTCATGAGAATGCGAAGCCACTGGGATTAAAGGTCTCTTGGGCCAAGACCAAGGTCCAGGCATGTGGTGACTTATTGCATGAAGCAATTCAGCCTGTTCAAGCATGTGGTGAGGATACAGAAGTCTTGGAAAGATTCACTTACCTTGATAGTGTGGTGCATAACAATGGTAAATCAGACAGTGAGATCTCTTGTCGCGTTGGTCTGGCCTACGGGGCTATGGATTAACTCAGTTCGGGTATTGGTGCCGTCGTTATTTGTGTAGAACAAGAGTTCGCATCTTCAAAGCGCTGGTGTTCTCTGTCTTACTTTACAGGCACTAAATAGTGACTTGAAGCAGCGAATTGACTCCTTTGGTACTAAATGTCTGCGCAAGATCATGGTATATTGCTGGTACAATTAGGTACGTGACAAGCAACGACTCTGTGAGACTGAATCGAGGTCTATTACCCACATAGTACGTCAACGCCAACTCCAGCTATATGGTCATGTGGCCCGTTTTCCTGGGGCTGATCCTGCTGACAGACTGATCTGTGAACGAGTTAACCCAGGGTGGAGGAGGCCAAGGGGAAGGCCACGAAACTCATGGCTGGAGCATATCGATCACTCCTGTCAGGAGATACTTAGAGGGGGAAGAGTCGCTGCCTGGAGAGTTACACAATGGAACCAGTGTGGGTGAAGGTGGAGGGTGAGTGAGGCTATCCACTCCATGGCGTTTGCCCCTTCTTCATTGATTGATTGAACGCAAAGAAATTACAGTTTGATTGGCATGGTCAGTAGAGGTGCACTAATGGCCAGGTGACTGATTATTGACATGTATTATTGACTCTGATATTGCAATATTGTTACAGTCAGTGAGAATTAGGCGGGATTTGCACCAGAATTAGAATCACCTTCACGATGGTTAGCCTTTGCTCCTTTGGTATATGTGCGAAATTACTGGTCATCTAATGCAAAAGTTAACAATAAAATGCATATAATTTTCTTAGATACTGTGGAGGGCGCTTCTGGTAACGAATAAGATAAGGCGTTTCCAAGTGTTTAAAGTGTTGGAAAGTTAGGTTAGATGGCCAAGTAACTTAAAAGTAAAATTGTTTACTGGTAAGGTTAGGTGAAGCTATCAGTGTTAAGTGAGATTTCTATTGATCTGTATTTTGTTCGCTAAATATTAATATGGTTTTGTGTAATATGGTGATAAGATCCGACAAAGGTAAGCTTTTAGGTTTGGTTTGGTTAGGTTAAGTGAGGCCAGGTTGCTATATAAAAGTTAGGTAAGATTGTGTTAGGTTAAGTTAGGTCAGATTGCTTTTTAAGTTACGTTAGGTTAGGTTGTTAAGGTTTGTGGTAAGGTTGAACTGCAAGTTACGTTGTTAGGTTTAAGATCATGTCGTTAGGTTTGGTAGTTAGGCTAAAAGCCAGGTCGTGAGGTTCGATGGTCAGGCTAAACAAGGCCAGGCCGTTAGTTTGGGTGAGTAGGTTAGCTGAGGTTAGGAAGTTAGGTCAGGTTAGGTCCTGGGATTATATTCTTAAATTTGGTCAAGCTAGGTTGCCAGGTTAGGTTAAAATCAGGTTAAGTCTCTGTTTGGTGTAATGGTTAATTTGGTTAATCTGGAAAATTTCCGTTTTATTTGCTTAAAACAAACTTTACATTAATGTTTATCGCATTAATGTTTTCAAGTGAAAATCGCATTTTTATCGAGTTTGGGTTTCCCGCCGTATGGAAATCACCTATGATTTGGCAATACTCTCCCCAAATTTCTGGTTAATATTCCAACTCAAAGGCATTTAAATCGACATTTAATTAAATCCCCCTCCCCCCAGTTGTTTGTTCACATTCTGCACTGTCCAAAGATATGCGCACTTTTTTCGTAGGCCTAGTGTTTATTTTTTAATTCATGTTTATAAACAAATGCCTCATCAATATATGGCAACCTCGGGAGGGTAAATGAAGCAATAGGGTTTCTGCTGTGCCCACTGACCCCAGCCCCTGGGCTTCCAAGGAAAAATGGTGTGTGTACAGCTACTTGATTCTGCTCACCCCCCCCCCCGGCGGAATCTTTTCTTCTCGTGCGTGTTATTGTCCTGATAATGGCACGGCATAGAAAAGCTGTACAAAGGCAGGAATCTATATTAAATGCTGCCAGGGAGATTTTGGCAAGGAAGAGAAGAGGAGAATAGAATGTTCACATCTCTCCTGCCACATTACAACCCCACCTCCCAAGGGACAATTAAGTGCGTTGCGTTCCGCACCGACCTTGACTCCCACTAGTGCTCACAAAAGGAAAAGACAAATGTGCAAGAAACTGCAAAGGATGAAGACTCTACTGAGTACATCATAGTTAGAAAGGCTGATGTTGAAAAAAATATAACAGTGTGGCATGTGGCAAGTGTTTGGAGTCTGGCTTGGAAGTAAGGTACGCTCATCACCAATCAGACGTATGTGTGAATGTTACATGTGCAAAATGTACTAAAAAGGCATATGACACCAGACCAGAAAATGCTGTAAATAAAGTGAAAAACTTACACAGTGTCACACTTATGCTTGTATATGCCATAATATGCCTGGGATGGGGGTACAATGGCATGGAGCGTGTGTGTGGAATGCTTAGTTTGATGCATTTTACACGAGAGAGCTATGTTCGGTATGCAGATTATGTGATACAGAAGGCAAAAGAGTGTCAAAAGTGTACTTGAGCGTAGCAGGCAAGCTGTATTCAAGTACTATGAAGAGAAACTAAGGAGAAAACCTAATAAATTTGGAGTGCTTGATATAGAAGTGTTTTGATGGCTCCTGGCATACAAGAGGACACGAATCACTTTTAGGTGCAGGAGCTGCTATTGATGCAAATACTGGCCTTGTTGTTGACTATGAAGTACTATGTAAGACTTGTGATGCTTATAGTATTAACAAAAGTGCATATGAAAAGAAGAAAATTTCACAAGAAGAGTTTGATAGGTGGACAGTCAGTTGCGTACCGCGGAGGGGGGGGGGGGGCATGCGGCCATGGCCCCCTTTTGCAATATATATATATATATATATATATATATATATATATATATATATATATATATATATACAGCAGCAGTTCTAAAGGAAAGTGTGCAGTTCTGAAGGTAAATGTTTGCAATCCAAATTACAGAAATGAACAAGAACAATGTTTCCTCAAATGACATTAAAATAACACTTTCTCAGATTATTTAAATTCCCCCTGCCTACGTATGCTGAATACAAAAAGTTTTAAAATCCAGCTTAAATAATGCATACCTGAATAAACTGCTTATGTATTATACTCAGTGGTATCCCAAAAATGGCATTTCTCTGATTTTATCCACTGATTACTCGGAGAACTGCTCATCAGCTTCATCCGTTTCAGCTGAATTATCAGCAAGAAAGTTGTCTTGGGTATGTCTTGTCTTTAACTGTTTGTAATTGAGACTGTTACAGTGATTAAATTATAATTATTTTTTTAATGTTATTGTTATAAATTTATTACAGTTGAAAAGTTGTTTGATGGAGATGTGAGCGTTTGAATTTTAGTAGTATAAGGTTATTGGAGAGACTGAATCATAACTTAATGGCACAGAGTACTTCAAAATGACATCAAAATATGCTATATTTATGTCGTATACCCATTCCACATGCCCAAAAGCTGATCATAAAATTGGCCAAAATGCAATATTTTCTGAGGGAGGAGGTTGACTTACAATACCCCCCCGAACCCCCCAGCTGTAAGGGCTCGCTGCTCTCGCCAAAGTCACGGGGCCGGGCTGCACAGTTAAAAAGATTAACAATAAAGAAGAAGAAGAAGGCCCCCCCCCCATTTTCAACTATCTGTGTACGTCACTGGTCATGAATTGGTCACTTTTTCTTTTTAATGACTGGATTACTAAGCAATTTCATCATTATCATTGGCATACAGGCATGCAAGAATTTCCGTGAAATGAGTTAACCCGTCACGTCCCGAGGTTTTCCGCACCTCCGACATCCCCCAGTCCCGAGGTATTTTCGAAATTTTTTTTTTGGCTAAAACCTTCGCTTTTGGTGAGAAACATCGAAAATTCATAGAGAAATCGCTCACCTGAGGTTTAAAGTGCCCAATCCAGGTAGGAGTTCCTCCTTACCTGAGTGGGTTTTCTAACATGCTGGCACCAAAGAAAACGAGTTCTATGGGAGGGTAACTATTTTATCCACTCATAAACGGTATTTATTTAATTACTTGGTACAAATGTATATGTAGTATGACAGTATATTGGTTTTCAAGCAGTAATAAAGGATTATAAGCATTGTTTCACTCACTAACTAATCACCATACCTGACCTATTTTCGCCACACTACCTGATCATTATTTCTGTCTGTTTCTTCTTCTAATGCTATGTAAACATTGTCCTCCACATTGTCATCGATTGGGGAATCACTCTGGCCCTGAATAACTTTACTAGCCAGGTCACTGGTAACAGGTCCTTTGCCAAGACAATGGCATGAGGGGGGGAGGGGGGAGGTTATGCAGTGTAAGGCATTGTCCCTGCTTGGTATCTTGTACAGGAATAGAGGAAGGTGTCCCGTGTATACATACGAAAAATCACGTGCGAAAATTGAAAATTGTGCAAATTAGCGACCTTGCAATTGCACGACGTACTGGTACGTCGCCGGGACTGGCAAATGCAAATCGTTGCAACGTACCCATACGTCGTCGGGACGGGGCGGGTTAATCATAAATCAGAAGTAAAAGAGATAATTTAAAAAGTGTACTATTCTGGGATTTCTTCACGTATGTAAGAAATGATGGACAAAATTTCATTTTTTTTCTTCTGATCACTAGTTACTGTGGTATAATGATTTGGAACTATAATGGTGTTGCAATGCAGTTGCATGTAAAAAAGTAATTATTTTTATTTCTGATTACAGGAATTGACATCACTCTGAGACAACAATATTTTAACATTAAAACTGATATTCAATAAGTTTTTTTTTTTTTTTTAAAGAATTTTTAATAAAAACAAGGCAAAAAAGCCTGGGCAGTCCCTTGGTGGGGGCAGGCATATCTCTAAGTCTTGATTTATAATAGAAATGAAAGCTAAAAGCGTTTGAAACACACACACAAAATCAAGGAAAAACCTTGCTGACAAAAAAAAAAAAAAAAAAAAAAAAAGCATGTTCCTAATCTTCTATGCTGGTCTCATGGAAAGTTTTGTGTGCTTGGGTGGAAATTTTATAATAAATTTATTGTTGTGTATGTGAATTAAATTAATGCTTACTGCATGGCCTTATATTTTGTGTGTACTGTACATGTATTTATATTCATTTGCAGGGTGATCCATTAACAGCGCTCCATTGGTAACTCAACAAACAGTATTTAAACTGTTCCAGGCAGTGGCGTATCCAGGATTTTTTGCCAGGGGGGGGGCAAACACTTCAAATATTTCCCCAAAATATCTGTCTTCACACTGGCCTGAGTGTCCCAACATGCACACTTTCCCACATTCGTGATACTACCATTATTTTTTTTTCCTTCGCGGACAGGAAGAAGGAGTATTTGTAAGGAGAGTGGAAAGGTTACAAGAGGATGAGAAAAAGGCAGAGTATAGGAAAGAAGTGGAGGAACGATTGGGCAAATATGAATTGCAGCAGATGGGGGACGTGGAAGGTGTGTGCAGGATATTCACAGAAGAAATATGTGCAGCATGTGATATGGTGTGTGGGATGAAGAGAAGATGGAAGGGTGTGCAAGGAACAGCGTGGTGGAATGAAGAGGTGAGACAGGCTGTGGCACAAATGAAGAAAGCAGACAATGAATGGATGAGAAATAGGGGCGTGGAAGAAGTTGAAAGGCGGAAGAGAGAGTTATATATAGAAAGAAAGAGAGAGGTGAAAAGATAAGTAAGAAAGAGTAAGAAGAAAGCAGATGAGGAATTTGGAAGGAACTTGAGTGTAAAGTGGAGGGACTGTAAGAAAATGTTCTTGAAAGAGGTGAAAAGAGTAAGACAGGGTGGAAGTGAAGTTAGCAGGGAGTGAAAGATAAAAATGGTAGATTACTAGTGGAGAAGGGAGAAAAAGTGAGCATATGGAGAGAACACTTTAAGGAATTGTTGAACATAGAGGATGGAAGTAATGTGAGTATAAGTGGCTGGGGAATGGCTGGGAGAAGGAGGGAGGTGAGAAGACAGGAAGAAATCAGTAGGATAGAAGTTGTGGAAGCAATGAAGAAAGTTAAATTGGGGAAAGACCCAGGAATTGATGGAGTGTGTGGTGAAATGCTGAAGCATGGGTGAGAGATAGTAGTAGAATGGATTATTAAAATGTGCAGATTGGCCTGGGAGGAAGGTAGAGTTCTGGAGGATTGGAAGTCAGGTATAATTATTCCCTTGTACAAAGGAAAAGGGGAAAAAGAAGTGTGTGGTAATCATAGGGGCATTTGTCTTCTTAGTATAATAGGAAAAGTGTATGGTAGGATACTTATTGACAGTGTTAGAGAAAGAACAGAGGAATTAGTTGGAGAAGAACAGGGAGGCTTTAGGAAGGGAAGAGGTTGTGTAGATCAGATATTCATTCTTAGATCTTTAGTGGAAATGTCTCTAGAGAAGGGAAAGAAGTTGTATGCGGCTTTCATGGATTTGGAGAAAGCATATGACAGGTTGGATAGACAAGGATTTTGGAAAGTATTAAGAATATATGGAGTAGATGGGAATTTGTTGAATGCTGTGAAGAGTATGTATGATGGTGCTAAGGCTGCAGTGCGTGTGGATGGTGAACTGAGTGAATTTTTCTCTTTGATGGTTCGGTTGAAACAGGGATGTGTCATGTCTCCATGGTTGTTCAATCTGCACATGGATGGGGTAATAAAAGAGGTACAAGGTAGGGTAGTGAATGTTTGAGTGGCCCTGGTGAGACAGGGTAGTGTTTGGAAACTCCCTGTACTGTTGTTTGCAGATGACACTCTGTTGTTGAGCGAAGACGAAGTAGAGCTGCAAGGCTTGGTGGATGAGTTTAGGAGAGTGTGTAAGAAACGGAAGGTGAATGTAGGGATGAGTAAAGTGACGGTCTTTGAGAGAGGTGAAGTCAGTGAATGTACAGCGAGGTTGGGTGGTGAGGAATTGGAAAATGTGAGTACGTTTAAGTACTCGGGTAGTGTGATGAGTAAGGATGGAGGTTTGGAGGGTGAAGTGCTTGAAAGGGTACAGCAGGGGAGAAAGGTTGCTGGTTCTTTGAAAGCAATGATAAGAAACAGGGAAGTGAGCATGGAAGTGAAAAAGTTACTACATGACAGTATTGTGATACCAACTCTAACGTATGGAAGTGAAGCTTGGACGTTGTTGGAAGGATCAATTCAAGAGTGAGAGCAGTGGTAATGAGTTATTTAAGAGGAGCCTGTGGAGTCACATGGAGAGACAGGCTGACGAATGAGGATATAAAGGAGCGTTGTGGTGTGGATGTGGATGTGATAGGAAGCTTTACGAGGAACACACTGAGGTGGTTTGGCCATGTGGAGAGAATGGAGGGTGAAAGACTGACGAAGAGAGTGTGAGTGAGGTGGAGGGGGGAAGATGGAGGGGGAGGCCGAGGATGAGATGGAGGGATGGGGTGGAGAGGTATATGAGAGAGGAGGGTGTGAGTTGGGAGCAGGGCAGTGAAATGGCAGGGGACATGGCGACTTGGAGGCGATTTGTTTGTGGCCACCCCAAACGGGATTCAGGCGTCTGGAAATAGATTGATAGATAGAAAGTGCTCACTGTGCCAGGCAAAGTTCTTGCTCACATTCTCCTGATGCGTATCCGGAACAATTTGCTAAAGTTTCAGAAGCCCAAGCAATCTGGATTCATGCCAAAGAAGTCTACTGTTTACTGTATCCAAGCTCTTTGAGTTCTTGAGTTTCAGCAAGGTTTGCTAGCAGCCTATGTGGTTCTCAAAGAGTTTGACAGAGTAAATCAGGAGGTACTATGGGAACTCCAGCAACTCCATGAGATCCCTGCAGGGATAATCCAACTGATTTTTTTTTTTTTAATGCGAGAATGAAGGAACCAAAGGCCACGAGCTGGCTTGTACTCAGAATCTGAGAGTGCTGTCAAGTGTGTGTGTGTGTGTGTGTGTGTGTGTGTGTGTGTGTGTGTGTGTGTGTGTGTGTGTGTGTGTGTGTGTGTGTGTGTGTGTGTGTGTGTGTGTGTGTGTGTGTGTGTGTGTGTGTGTGTGTGTGTGTGTGTGTGTGTGTGTGTGTGTGTGTGTGTGTGTGTGTGTGTGTTTTAGGGGGGTGGGGAACATCTGACTTCCTCCTAGTAAGTTCTGGTGTAAGACAGGGATGTGTCCCTGCCCCTACACTTTTCAACACATGTATGGTTTGGGTACTGGACAGGGCTGTTTGTTGAAGTCACTGTGGGGTATCATTTGGCAGTTTCAGGGTTACTATATTCGACTTTGCTGCTCATGAGTTATCGTAGCAGAGTCACTGGAGACACTACTGAGTGCCCTTGAGGCATTTCATGAGAATGCGAAGCCACTGGGATTAAAGGTCTCTTGGGCCAAGACCAAGGTCCAGGCATGTGGTGACTTATTGCATGAAGCAATTCAGCCTGTTCAAGCATGTGGTGAGGATACAGAAGTCTTGGAAAGATTCACTTACCTTGATAGTGTGGTGCATAACAATGGTAAATCAGACAGTGAGATCTCTTGTCGCGTTGGTCTGGCCTACGGGGCTATGGATTAACTCAGTTCGGGTATTGGTGCCGTCGTTATTTGTGTAGAAGAACAAGAGTTCGCATCTTCAAGGCGCTGGTGTTCCCTGTCTTACTTTACAGGCACTAAATAGTGACTTGAAGCAGCGAATTGACTCCTTTGGTACTAAATGTCTGCGCAAGATCATGGTATATTGCTGGTACAATTAGGTACGTGACAAGCAACGACTCTGTGAGACTGAATCGAGGTCTATTACCCACATAGTACGTCAACGCCAACTCCAGCTATATGGTCATGTGGCCCGTTTTCCTGGGGCTGATCCTGCTGACAGACTGATCTGTGAACGAGTTAACCCAGGGTGGAGGAGGCCAAGGGGAAGGCCACGAAACTCATGGCTGGAGCATATCGATCACTCCTGTCAGGAGATACTTAGAGGGGGAAGAGTCGCTGCCTGGAGAGTTACACAATGGAACCAGTGTGGGTGAAGGTGGAGGGTGAGTGAGGCTATCCACTCCACGGCGTTTGCCCCTTCTTCATTGATTGATTGAACGCAAAGAAATTACCGTTTGATTGGCATGGTCAGTAGAGGTGCACTAATGGCCAGGTGACTGATTATTGACATGTATTATTGACTCTGATATTGCAATATTGTTACAGTCAGTGAGAATTAGGCGGGATTTGCACCAGAATTAGAATCACCTTCACGATGGTTAGCCTTTGCTCCTTTGGTATATGTGCGAAATTACTGGTCATCTAATGCAAAAGTTAACAATAAAATGCATATAATTTTCTTAGATACTGTGGAGGGCGCTTCTGGTAACGAATAAGATAAGGCGTTTCCAAGTGTTTAAAGTGTTGGAAAGTTAGGTTAGATGGCCAAGTAACTTAAAAGTAAAATTGTTTACTGGTAAGGTTAGGTGAAGCTATGAGTGTTAAGTGAGATTTCTATTGATCTGTATTTTGTTCGTTAAATATTAATATGGTTTTGTGTAATATGGTGATAAGATCCGACAAAGGTAAGCTTTTAGGTTTGGTTTGGTTAGGTTAAGTGAGGCCAGGTTGCTATATAAAAGTTAGGTAAGATTGTGTTAGGTTAAGTTAGGTCAGATTGCTTTTTAAGTTACGTTAGGTTAGGTTGTTAAGGTTTGTGGTAAGGTTGAACTGCAAGTTACGTTGTTAGGTTTAAGATCATGTCGTTAGGTTTGGTAGTTAGGCTAAAAGCCAGGTCGTGAGGTTCGATGGTCAGGCTAAACAAGGCCAGGCCGTTAGGTTGGGTGAGTAGGTTAGCTGAGGTTAGGCAGTTAGGTCAGGTTAGGTCCTGGGATTATATTCTTAAGTTTGGTCAAGCTAGGTTGCCAGGTTAGGTTAAAATCAGGTTAAGTCTCTGTTTGGTGTAATGGTTAATTTGGTTAATCTGGAAAATTTCCGTTTTATTTGCTTAAAACAAACTTTACATTAATGTTTATCGCATTAATGTTTTCAAGTGAAAATCGCATTTTTATCGAGTTTGGGTTTCCCGCCGTATGGAAATCACCTATGATTTGGCAATACTCTCCCCAAATTTCTGGTTAATATTCCAACTCAAAGGCATTTAAATCGACATTTAATTAAATCCCCCTCCCCCCAGTTGTTTGTTCACATTCTGCACTGTCCAAAGATATGCGCACTTTTTTCGTAGGCCTAGTGTTTATTTTTTAATTCATGTTTATAAACAAATGCCTCATCAATATATGGCAACCTCGGGAGGGTAAATGAAGCAATAGGGTTTCTGCTGTGCCCACTGACCCCAGCCCCTGGGCTTCCAAGGAAAAATGGTGTGTGTACAGCTACTTGATTCTGCTCACCCCCCCCCGGCGGAATCTTTTCTTCTCGTGCGTGTTATTGTCCTGATAATGGCACGGCATAGAAAAGCTGTACAAAGGCAGGAATCTATATTAAATGCTGCCAGGGAGATTTTGGCAAGGAAGAGAAGAGGAGAATAGAATGTTCACATCTCTCCTGCCACATTACAACCCCACCTCCCAAGGGACAATTAAGTGCGTTGCGTTCCGCACCGACCTTGACTCCCACTAGTGCTCACAAAAGGAAAAGACAAATGTGCAAGAAACTGCAAAGGATGAAGACTCTACTGAGTACATCATAGTTAGAAAGGCTGATGTTGAAAAAATATAACAGTGTGGCATGTGGCAAGTGTTTGGAGTCTGGCTTGGAAGTAAGGTACGCTCATCACCAATCAGACGTATGTGTGAATGTTACATGTGCAAAATGTACTAAAAAGGCATATGACACCAGACCAGAAAATGCTGTAAATAAAGTGAAAAACTTACACAGTGTCACACTTATGCTTGTATATGCCATAATATGCCTGGGATGGGGGTACAATGGCATGGAGCGTGTGTGTGGAATGCTTAGTTTGATGCATTTTACACGAGAGAGCTATGTTCGGTATGCAGATTATGTGATACAGAAGGCAAAAGAGTGTCAAAAGTGTACTTGAGCGTAGCAGGCAAGCTGTATTCAAGTACTATGAAGAGAAACTAAGGAGAAAACCTAATGAATTTGGAGTGCTTGATATAGAAGTGTTTTGATGGCTCCTGGCATACACGAGGACACGAATCACTTTTAGGTGCAGGAGCTGCTATTGATGCAAATACTGGCCTTGTTGTTGACTATGAAGTACTATGTAAGACTTGTGATGCTTATAGTATTAACAAAAGTGCATATGAAAAGAAGAAAATTTCACAAGAAGAGTTTGATAGGTGGACAGTCAGTTGCGTACCGCGGAGGGGGGGGGGGCATGCGGCCATGGCCCCCTTTTGCAATATATATATATATATATATATATATATATATATATATATATATATATATATATATATATATATATATATATATATATATATATATATACAGCAGCAGTTCTAAAGGAAAGTGTGCAGTTCTGAAGGTAAATGTTTGCAATCCAAATTACAGAAATGAACAAGAACAATGTTTCCTCAAATGACATTAAAATAACACTTTCTCAGATTATTTAAATTCCCCCTGCCTACGTATGCTGAATACAAAAAGTTTTAAAATCCAGCTTAAATAATGCATACCTGAATAAACTGCTTATGTATTATACTCAGTGGTATCCCAAAAATGGCATTTCTCTGATTTTATCCACTGGTTACTAGGAGAACTGCTCATCAGCTTCATCCGTTTCAGCTGAATTATCAGCAAGAAAGTTGTCTTGGGTATGTCTTGTCTTTAACTGTTTGTAATTGAGACTGTTACAGTGATTAAATTATAATTATTTTTTTAATGTTATTGTTATAAATTTATTACAGTTGAAAAGTTGTTTGATGGAGATGTGAGCGTTTGAATTTTAGTAGTATAAGGTTATTGGAGAGACTGAATCATAACTTAATGGCACAGAGTTCTTCAAAATGACATCAAAATATGCTATATTTATGTCGTATACCCATTCCACATGCCCAAAAGCTGATCATAAAATTGGCCAAAATGCAATATTATCTGGGGGAGGAGGTTGACTTACAATGCCCCCCCGAACCCCCCAGCTGTAAGGGCTCGCTGCTCTCGCCAAAGTCACGGGGCCGGGCTGCACAGTTAAAAAGATTAACAATAAAGAAGAAGAAGAAGGCCCCCCCCCCCTTTTCAACTATCTGTGTACGGCACTGGTCATGAATTGGTCACTTTTTCTTTTTAATGACTGGATTACTAAGCAATTTCATCATTATCATTGGCATACAGGCATGCAAGAATTTCCGTGAAATGAGTTAACCCGTCACGTCCCGAGGTTTTCCGCACCTCCGACATCCCCCAGTCCCGAGGTATTTTCGAAATTTTTTTTTTTGGCTAAAACCTTCGCTTTTGGTGAGAAACATCGAAAATTCATAGAGAAATCGCTCACCTGAGGTTTAAAGTGCCCAATCCAGGTAGGAGTTCCTCCTTACCTGAGTGGGTTTTCTAACATGCTGGCACCAAAGAAAACGAGTTCTATGGGAGGGTAACTATTTTATCCACTCATAAACGGTATTTATTTAATTACTTGGTACAAATGTATATGTAGTATGACAGTATATTGGTTTTCAAGCAGTAATAAAGGATTATAAGCATTGTTTCACTCACTAACTAATCACCATACCTGACCTATTTTCGCCACACTACCTGATCATTATTTCTGTCTGTTTCTTCTTCTAATGCTATGTAAACATTGTCCTCCACATTGTCATCGATTGGGGAATCACTCTGGCCCTGAATAACTTTACTAGCCAGGTCACTGGTAACAGGTCCTTTGCCAAGACAATGGCATGAGGGGGGGAGGGGGGAGGTTATGCAGTGTAAGGCATTGCCCCTGCTTGGTATCTTGTACAGGAATAGAGGAAGGTGTCCCGTGTATACATACGAAAAATCACGTGCGAAAATTGAAAATTGTGCAAATTAGCGACCTTGCAATTGCACGACGTACTGGTACGTCGCCGGGACTGGCAAATGCAAATCGTTGCAACGTACCCATACGTCGTCGGGACGGGGCGGGTTAATCATAAATCAGAAGTAAAAGAGATAATTAAAAAAGTGTACTATTCTGGGATTTCTTCACGTATGTAAGAAATGATGGACAAAATTTCATTTTTTTTTTCTGATCACTAGTTACTGTGGTATAATGATTTGGAACTATAATGGTGTTGCAATGCAGTTGCATGTAAAAAAGTAATTATTTTTATTTCTGATTACAGGAATTGACATCACTCTGAGACAACAATATTTTAACATTAAAACTGATATTCAATAAGTTTTTTTTTTTTTTTAAGAATTTTTAATAAAAACAAGGCAAAAAAGCCTGGGCAGTCCCTTGGTGGGGGCAGGCATATCTCTAAGTCTTGATTTATAATAGAAATGAAAGCTAAAAGCGTTTGAAACACACACACAAAATCAAGGAAAAACCTTGCTGACAAAAAAAAAAAAAAAAAAAAAAAAAAGCATGTTCCTAATCTTCTATGCTGGTCTCATGGAAAGTTTTGTGTGCTTGGGTGGAAATTTTATAATAAATTTATTGTTGTGTATGTGAATTAAATTAATGCTTACTGCATGGCCTTATATTTTGTGTGTACTGTACATGTATTTATATTCATTTGCAGGGTGATCCATTAACAGCGCTCCATTGGTAACTCAACAAACAGTATTTAAACTGTTCCAGGCAGTGGCGTATCCAGGATTTTTTGCCAGGGGGGGGGCAAACACTTCAAATATTTCCCCAAAATATCTGTCTTCACACTGGCCTGAGTGTCCCAACATGCACACTTTCCCACATTCGTGATACTACCATTTTTTTTTTTTTCCTTCGCGGACAGGAAGAAGGAGTATTTGTAAGGAGAGTGGAAAGGTTACAAGAGGATGAGAAAAAGGCAGAGTATAGGAAAGAAGTGGAGGAACGATTGGGCAAATATGAATTGCAGCAGATGGGGGACGTGGAAGGTGTGTGCAGGATATTCACAGAAGAAATATGTGCAGCATGTGATATGGTGTGTGGGATGAAGAGAAGATGGAAGGGTGTGCAAGGAACAGCGTGGTGGAATGAAGAGGTGAGACAGGCTGTGGCACAAATGAAGAAAGCAGACAATGAATGGATGAGAAATAGGGGCGTGGAAGAAGTTGAAAGGCGGAAGAGAGAGTTATATGTAGAAAGAAAGAGAGAGGTGAAAAGATAAGTAAGAAAGAGTAAGAAGAAAGCAGATGAGGAATTTGGAAGGAACTTGAGTGTAAAGTGGAGGGACTGTAAGAAAATGTTCTTGAAAGAGGTGAAAAGAGTAAGACAGGGTGGAAGTGAAGTTAGCAGGGAGTGAAAGATAAAAATGGTAGATTACTAGTGGAGAAGGGAGAAAAAGTGAGCATATGGAGAGAACACTTTAAGGAATTGTTGAACATAGAGGATGGAAGTAATGTGAGTATAAGTGGCTGGGGAATGGCTGGGAGAAGGAGGGAGGTGAGAAGACAGGAAGAAATCAGTAGGATAGAAGTTGTGGAAGCAATGAAGAAAGTTAAATTGGGGAAAGACCCAGGAATTGATGGAGTGTGTGGTGAAATGCTGAAGCATGGGTGAGAGATAGTAGTAGAATGGATTATTAAAATGTGCAGATTGGCCTGGGAGGAAGGTAGAGTTCTGGAGGATTGGAAGTCAGGTATAATTATTCCCTTGTACAAAGGAAAAGGGGAAAAAGAAGTGTGTGGTAATCATAGGGGCATTTGTCTTCTTAGTATAATAGGAAAAGTGTATGGTAGGATACTTATTGACAGTGTTAGAGAAAGAACAGAGGAATTAGTTGGAGAAGAACAGGGAGGCTTTAGGAAGGGAAGAGGTTGTGTAGATCAGATATTCATTCTTAGATCTTTAGTGGAAATGTCTCTAGAGAAGGGAAAGAAGTTGTATGCGGCTTTCATGGATTTGGAGAAAGCATATGACAGGTTGGATAGACAAGGATTTTGGAAAGTATTAAGAATATATGGAGTAGATGGGAAGTTGTTGAATGCTGTGAAGAGTATGTATGATGGTGCTAAGGCTGCAGTGCGTGTGGATGGTGAACTGAGTGAATTTTTCTCTTTGATGGTTCGGTTGAAACAGGGATGTGTCATGTCTCCATGGTTGTTCAATCTGCACATGGATGGGGGTAATAAAAGAGGTACAAGGTAGGGTAGTGAATGTTGGAGTGGCCCTGGTGAGACAGGGTAGTGTTTGGAAACTCCCTGTACTGTTGTTTGCAGATGACACTCTGTTGTTGAGCGAAGACGAAGTAGAGCTGCAAGGCTTGGTGGATGAGTTTAGGAGAGTGTGTAAGAAACGGAAGGTGAATGTAGGGATGAGTAAAGTGACGGTCTTTGAGAGAGGTGAAGTCAGTGAATGTACAGCGAGGTTGGGTGGTGAGGAATTGGAAAATGTGAGTACGTTTAAGTACTCGGGTAGTGTGATGAGTAAGGATGGAGGTTTGGAGGGTGAAGTGCTTGAAAGGGTACAGCAGGGGAGAAAGGTTGCTGGTTCTTTGAAAGCAATGATAAGAAACAGGGAAGTGAGCATGGAAGTGAAAAAGTTACTACATGACAGTATTGTGATACCAACTCTAACGTATGGAAGTGAAGCTTGGACGTTGTTGGAAGGATCAATTCAAGAGTGAGAGCAGTGGTAATGAGTTATTTAAGAGGAGCCTGTGGAGTCACATGGAGAGACAGGCTGACGAATGAGGATATAAAGGAGCGTTGTGGTGTGGATGTGGATGTGATAGGAAGCTTTACGAGGAACACACTGAGGTGGTTTGGCCATGTGGAGAGAATGGAGGGTGAAAGACTGACGAAGAGAGTGTGAGTGAGGTGGAGGGGGGAAGATGGAGGGGGAGGCCGAGGATGAGATGGAGGGATGGGGTGGAGAGGTATATGAGAGAGGAGGGTGTGAGTTGGGAGCAGGGCAGTGAAATGGCAGGGGACATGGCGACTTGGAGGCGATTTGTTTGTGGCCACCCCAAACGGGATTCAGGCGTCTGGAAATAGATTGATAGATAGAAAGTGCTCACTGTGCCAGGCAAAGTTCTTGCTCACATTCTCCTGATGCGTATCCGGAACAATTTGCTAAAGTTTCAGAAGCCCAAGCAATCTGGATTCATGCCAAAGAAGTCTACTGTTTACTGTATCCAAGCTCTTTGAGTTCTTGAGTTTCAGCAAGGTTTGCTAGCAGCCTATGTGGTTCTCAAAGAGTTTGACAGAGTAAATCAGGAGGTACTATGGGAACTCCAGCAACTCCATGAGATCCCTGCAGGGATAATCCAACTGATTTTTTTTTTTTTTTAATGCGAGAATGAAGGAACCAAAGGCCACGAGCTGGCTTGTACTCAGAATCTGAGAGTGCTGTCAAGTGTGTGTGTGTGTGTGTGTGTGTGTGTGTGTGTGTGTGTGTGTGTGTGTGTGTGTGTGTGTGTGTGTGTGTGTGTGTGTGTGTGTGTGTGTGTGTGTGTGTGTGTGTGTGTGTGTGTGTGTGTGTGTGTGTGTGTGTGTGTGTGTGTGTGTGTGTGTGTGTGTGTGTGTTTTAGGGGGGTGGGGAACATCTGACTTCCTCCTAGTAAGTTCTGGTGTAAGACAGGGATGTGTCCCTGCCCCTACACTTTTCAACACATGTATGGTTTGGGTACTGGACAGGGCTGTTTGTTGAAGTCACTGTGGGGTATCATTTGGCAGTTTCAGGGTTACTATATTCGACTTTGCTGCTCATGAGTTATCGTAGCAGAGTCACTGGAGACACTACTGAGTGCCCTTGAGGCATTTCATGAGAATGCGAAGCCACTGGGATTAAAGGTCTCTTGGGCCAAGACCAAGGTCCAGGCATGTGGTGACTTATTGCATGAAGCAATTCAGCCTGTTCAAGCATGTGGTGAGGATACAGAAGTTTTGGAAAGATTCACTTACCTTGATAGTGTGGTGCATAACAATGGTAAATCAGACAGTGAGAGCTCTTGTCGCGTTGGTCTGGCCTACGGGGCTATGGATTAACTCAGTTCGGGTATTGGTGCCGTCGTTATTTGTGTAGAAGAACAAGAGTTCGCATCTTCAAGGCGCTGGTGTTCCCTGTCTTTCTTTACAGGCACTAAATAGTGACTTGAAGCAGCGAATTGACTCCTTTGGTACTAAATGTCTGCGCAAGATCATGGTATATTGCTGGTACAATTAGGTACGTGACAAGCAACGACTCTGTGAGACTGAATCGAGGTCTATTACCCACATAGTACGTCAACGCCAACTCCAGCTATATGGTCATGTGGCCCGTTTTCCTGGGGCTGATCCTGCTGACAGACTGATCTGTGAACGAGTTAACCCAGGGTGGAGGAGGCCAAGGGGAAGGCCACGAAACTCATGGCTGGAGCATATCGATCACTCCTGTCAGGAGATACTTAGAGGGGAAGAGTCGCTGCCTGGAGAGTTACACAATGGAACCAGTGTGGGTGAAGGTGGAGGGTGAGTGAGGCTATCCACTCCACGGCGTTTGCCCCTTCTTCATTGATTGATTGAACGCAAAGAAATTACCGTTTGATTGGCATGGTCAGTAGAGGTGCACTAATGGCCAGGTGACTGATTATTGACATGTATTATTGACTCTGATATTGCAATATTGTTACAGTCAGTGAGAATTAGGCGGGATTTGCACCAGAATTAGAATCACCTTCACGATGGTTAGCCTTTGCTCCTTTGGTATATGTGCGAAATTACTGGTCATCTAATGCAAAAGTTAACAATAAAATGCATATAATTTTCTTAGATACTGTGGAGGGCGCTTCTGGTAACGAATAAGATAAGGCGTTTCCAAGTGTTTAAAGTGTTGGAAAGTTAGGTTAGATGGCCAAGTAACTTAAAAGTAAAATTGTTTACTGGTAAGGTTAGGTGAAGCTATCAGTGTTAAGTGAGATTTCTATTGATCTGTATTTTGTTCGCTAAATATTAATATGGTTTTGTGTAATATGGTGATAAGATCCGACAAAGGTAAGCTTTTAGGTTTGGTTTGGTTAGGTTAAGTGAGGCCAGGTTGCTATATAAAAGTTAGGTAAGGTTGTGTTAGGTTAAGTTAGGTCAGATTGCTTTTTAAGTTACGTTAGGTTAGGTTGTTAAGGTTTGTGGTAAGGTTGAACTGCAAGTTACGTTGTTAGGTTTAAGATCATGTCGTTAGGTTTGGTAGTTAGGCTAAAAGCCAGGTCGTGAGGTTCGATGGTCAGGCTAAACAAGGCCAGGCCGTTAGGTTGGGTGAGTAGGTTAGCTGAGGTTAGGCAGTTAGGTCAGGTTAGGTCCTGGGATTATATTCTTAAGTTTGGTCAAGCTAGGTTGCCAGGTTAGGTTAAAATCAGGTTAAGTCTCTGTTTGGTGTAATGGTTAATTTGGTTAATCTGGAAAATTTCCGTTTTATTTGCTTAAAACAAACTTTACATTAATGTTTATCGCATTAATGTTTTCAAGTGAAAATCGCATTTTTATCGAGTTTGGGTTTCCCGCCGTATGGAAATCACCTATGATTTGGCAATACTCTCCCCAAATTTCTGGGTAATATTCCAACTCAAAGGCATTTAAATCGACATTTAATTAAATCCCCCTCCCCCCAGTTGTTTGTTCACATTCTGCACTGTCCAAAGATATGCGCACTTTTTTCGTAGGCCTAGTGTTTATTTTTTAATTCATGTTTATAAACAAATGCCTCATCAATATATGGCAACCTCGGGAGGGTAAATGAAGCAATAGGGTTTCTGCTGTGCCCACTGACCCCAGCCCCTGGGCTTCCAAGGAAAAATGGTGTGTGTACAGCTACTTCATTCTGCTCACCCCCCCCCCCCGGCGGAATCTTTTCTTCTCGTGCGTGTTATTGTCCTGATAATGGCACGGCATAGAAAAGCTGTACAAAGGCAGGAATCTATATTAAATGCTGCCAGGGAGATTTTGGCAAGGAAGAGAAGAGGAGAATAGAATGTTCACATCTCTCCTGCCACATTACAACCCCACCTCCCAAGGGACAATTAAGTGCGTTGCGTTCCGCACCGACCTTGACTCCCACTAGTGCTCACAAAAGGAAAAGACTTACAAATGTGCAAGAAACTGCAAAGGATGAAGACTCTACTGAGTACATCATAGTTAGAAAGGCTGATGTTGAAAAAAATATAACAGTGTGGCATGTGGCAAGTGTTTGGAGTCTGGCTTGGAAGTAAGGTACGCTCATCACCAATCAGACGTATGTGTGAATGTTACATGTGCAAAATGTACTAAAAAGGCATATGACACCAGACCAGAAAATGCTGTAAATAAAGTGAAAAACTTACACAGTGTCACACTTATGCTTGTATATGCCATAATATGCCTGGGATGGGGGTACAATGGCATGGAGCGTGTGTGTGGAATGCTTAGTTTGATGCATTTTACACGAGAGAGCTATGTTCGGTATGCAGATTATGTGATACAGAAGGCAAAAGAGTGTCAAAAGTGTACTTGAGCGTAGCAGGCAAGCTGTATTCAAGTACTATGAAGAGAAACTAAGGAGAAAACCTAATGAATTTGGAGTGCTTGATATAGAAGTGTTTTGATGGCTCCTGGCATACACGAGGACACGAATCACTTTTAGGTGCAGGAGCTGCTATTGATGCAAATACTGGCCTTGTTGTTGACTATGAAGTACTATGTAAGACTTGTGATGCTTATAGTATTAACAAAAGTGCATATGAAAAGAAGAAAATTTCACAAGAAGAGTTTGATAGGTGGACAGTCAGTTGCGTACCGCGGAGGGGGGCATGCGGCCATGGCCCCCTTTTGCAATATATATATATATATATATATATATATATATATATATATATATATATATCTATATATATATATATACAGCAGCAGTTCTAAAGGAAAGTGTGCAGTTCTGAAGGTAAATGTTTGCAATCCAAATTACAGAAATGAACAAGAACAATGTTTCCTCAAATGACATTAAAATAACACTTTCTCAGATTATTTAAATTCCCCCTGCCTACGTATGCTGAATACAAAAAGTTTTAAAATCCAGCTTAAATAATGCATACCTGAATAAACTGCTTATGTATTATACTCAGTGGTATCCCAAAAATGGCATTTCTCTGATTTTATCCACTGGTTACTCGGAGAACTGCTCATCAGCTTCATCCGTTCCAGCTGAATTATCAGCAAGAAAGTTGTCTTGGGTATGTCTTGTCTTTAACTGTTTGTAATTGAGACTGTTACAATGATTAAATTGTAATTATTTTTTTAATGTTATTGGTATAAATTTATTACAGTTGAAAAGTTGTTTGATGGAGATGTGAGCGTTTGAATTTTAGTAGTATAAGGTTATTGGAGAGACTGAATCATAACTTAATGGCACAGAGTACTTCAAAATGACATCAAAATATGCTATATTTATGTCGTATACCCATTCCACATGCCCAAAAGCTGATCATAAAATTGGCCAAAATGCAATATTTTCTGGGGGAGGAGGTTGACTTACAATGCCCCCCCGAACCCCCCAGCTGTAAGGGCTCGCTGCTCTCGCCAAAGTCACGGGGCCGGGCTGCACAGTTAAAAAGATTAACAATAAAGAAGAAGAAGAAGGCCCCCCCCCCTTTTCAACTATCTGTGTACGGCACTGGTCATGAATTGGTCACTTTTTCTTTTTAATGACTGGATTACTAAGCAATTTCATCATTATCATTGGCATACAGGCATGCAAGAATTTCCGTGAAATGAGTTAACCCGTCACGTCCCGAGGTTTTCCGCACCTCCGACATCCCCCAGTCCCGAGGTATTTTCGAAAAATTTTTTTTTGGCTAAAACCTTCGCTTTTGGTGAGAAACATCGAAAATTCATAGAGAAATCGCTCACCTGAGGTTTAAAGTGCCCAATCCAGGTAAGAGTTCCTCCTTACCTGAGTGGGTTTTCTAACATGCTGGCAACAAAGAAAACGAGTTCTATGGGAGGGTAACTATTTTATCCACTCATAAACGGTATTTATTTAATTACTTGGTACGAATGTATATGTAGTATGACAGTATATTGGTTTTCAAGCAGTAATAAAGGCATTATAAGCATTGTTTCACTCACTAACTAATCACCATACCTGACCTATTTTTGCCACACTAACTGATCATTATTTCTGTCTGTTTCTTCTTCTAATGCTATGTAAACATTGTCCTCCACATTGTCATCGATTGGGGAATCACTCTGGCCCTGAATAATTTTACTAGCCAGGTCACTGGTAACAGATCCTTTGCCAAGACAATGGCATGAGGGGGGGAGGGGGGAGGTTATGCAGTGTAAGGCATTGTCCCTGCTTGGTATCTTGTACAGGAATAGAGGAAGGTGTCCCGTGTATACATACGAAAAATCACGTGCGAAAATTGAAAATTGTGCAAATTAGCGACCTTGCAATTGCACGACGTACTGGTACGTCGCCGGGACTGGCAAATGCAAATCGTTGCAACGTACCCATACGTCGTCGGGACGGGGCGGGTTAATCATAAATCAGAAGTAAAAGAGAGAATTAAAAAAGTGTACTATTCTGGGATTTCTTCACGTATGTAAGAAATGATGGACAAAATTTCATTTTTTTTTTCTGATCACTAGTTACTGTGGTATAATGATTTGGAACTATAATGGTGTTGCAATGCAGTTGCATGTAAAAAAGTAATTATTTTTATTTCTGATTACCGGAATTGACATTACTCTGGGACAACAATATTATAACATTAAAACTGATATTCAATAAGTTTTTTTTTTTTTTTAAAGAATTTTTAATAAAAACAAGGCAAAAAAGCCTGGGCAGTCCCTTGGTGGGGGCAGGCATATCTCAAAGTCTTGATTTGTAATAGAAATGAAAGCTAAAAGCGTTTGAAACACACACACAAAATCAAGGAAAAACCTTGCTGAAAAAAAAAAAAAAAAAAAAAAACATGTTTCTAATCTTGTATGCTGGTCTCATGGAAAGTTTTGTGTGCTTGGGTGGAAATTTTATAATAAATTTATTGTTGTGTATGTGAATTAAATTAATGCTTACTGCATGGCCTTATATTTTGTGTGTACTGTACATGTATTTATATTCATTTGCAGGGTGATCCATTAACAGCGCTCCATTGGTAACTCAACAAACAGTATTTAAACTGTTCCAGGCAGTGGCGTATCCAGGATTTTTTGCCAGGGGGGGGGGCAAACACTTCAAATATTTCCCCAAAATATCTGTCTTCACACTGGCCTGAGTGTCCCAACATGCACACTTTCCCACATTCGTGATACTACTATTTTTTTTTTTTTCCTTCGCGGACAGGAAGAAGGAGTATTTGTAAGGAGAGTGGAAAGGTTACAAGAGGATGAGAAAAAGGCAGAGTATAGGAAAGAAGTGGAGGAACGATTGGGCAAATATGAATTGCAGCAGATGGGGGACGTGGAAGGTGTGTGCAGGATATTCACAGAAGAAATATGTGCAGCATGTGATATGGTGTGTGGGATGAAGAGAAGATGGAAGGGTGTGCAAGGAACAGCGTGGTGGAATGAAGAGGTGAGACAGGCTGTGGCACAAATGAAGAAAGCAGACAATGAATGGATGAGAAATAGGGGCGTGGAAGAAGTTGAGAGGCGGAAGAGAGAGTTATACGTAGAAAGAAAGAGAGAGGTGAAAAGATAAGTAAGAAAGAGTAAGAAGAAAGCAGATGAGGAATTTGGAAGGAACTTGAGTGTAAAGTGGAGGGACTGTAAGAAAATGTTCTTGAAAGAGGTGAAAAGAGTAAGACAGGGTGGAAGTGAAGTTAGCAGGGAGTGAAAGATAAAAATGGTAGATTACTAGTGGAGAAGGGAGAAAAAGTGAGCATATGGAGAGAATACTTTAAGGAATTGTTGAACATAGAGGATGGAAGTAATGTGAGTATAAGTGGCTGGGGAATGGCTGGGAGAAGGAGGGAGGTGAGAAGACAGGAAGAAATCAGTAGGATAGAAGTTGTGGAAGCAATGAAGAAAGTTAAATTGGGGAAAGACCCAGGAATTGATGGAGTGTGTGGTGAAATGCTGAAGCATGGGTGAGAGATAGTAGTAGAATGGATTATTAAAATGTGCAGATTGGCCTGGGAGGAAGGTAGAGTTCTGGAGGATTGGAAGTCAGGTATAATAATTCCCTTGTACAAAGGAAAAGGGGAAAAAGAAGTGTGTGGTAATCATAGGGGCATTTGTCTTCTTAGTATAATAGGAAAAGTGTATGGTAGGATACTTATTGACAGTGTTAGAGAAAGAACAGAGGAATTAGTTGGAGAAGAACAGGGAGGCTTTAGGAAGGGAAGAGGTTGTGTAGATCAGATATTCATTCTTAGATCTTTAGTGGAAATGTCTCTAGAGAAGGGAAAGAAGTTGTATGCGGCTTTCATGGATTTGGAGAAAGCATATAACAGGTTGGATAGACAAGGATTTTGGAAAGTATTAAGAATATATGGAGTAGATGGGAAGTTGTTGAATGCTGTGAAGAGTATGTATGATGGTGCTAAGGCTGCAGTGCGTGTGGATGGTGAACTGAGTGAATTTTTCTCTTTGATGGTTCGGTTGAAACAGGGATGTGTCATGTCTCCATGGTTGTTCAATCTGCACATGGATGGGGGTAATAAAAGAGGTACAAGGTAGGGTAGTGAATGTTGGAGTGGCTCTGGTGAGACAGGGTAGTGATTGGAAACTCCCTGTACTGTTGTTTGCAGATGACACTCTGTTGTTGAGCGAAGACGAAGTAGAGCTGCAAGGCTTGGTGGATGAGTTTAGGAGAGTGTGTAAGAAACGGAAGGTGAATGTAGGGATGAGTAAAGTGACGGTCTTTGAGAGAGGTGAAGTCAGTGAATGTACAGCGAGGTTGGGTGGTGAGGAATTGGAAAATGTGAGTACGTTTAAGTACTCGGGTAGTGTGATGAGTAAGGATGGAGGTTTGGAGGGTGAAGAGCTTGAAAGGGTACAACAGGGAAGAAGGGTTGCTGGTTCCTTGAAAGCAGTGATAAGAAGCAGGGAAGTGAGCATGGAAGTGAAAAAGTTACTACATGACAGTATTGTGATACCAACTCTAACGTATGGAAGTGAAGCTTGGACGGTGCTGGAAGGACACAAGTCAAGAGTGAGAGCAGTGGAAATGAGTTATTTAAGAGGAGCCTGTAGAGTCACATGGAGAGACAGGATGAACAGTTGAGGATATAAAGGAGCGTTGTGGTGTGGATGTGGATGTGATAGGAAGCGTTACAAGGAACACACTGAGGTGGTTTGGCCATGTGGAGAGGATGGAGGGTGAAAGATTGACGAAGAGAGTGTATGTGAGTGAGGTGGAGGGGGGAAGAAGGAGGAGGAGGCCGAGGATGAGGTGGAGGGATGGGGTGGAGAGGTATATGAGAGAGGGGGGTGTGAGTTGAGAGCAGGGCAGTGAAATGGCGGGGGACAGGGCGACATGGAGGCGACTTGTTTGTGGCCATCCCGATCGGGATTGAGGCGTCTGGCAATAGATAGATAGATAGATAGATAGATATTTCTCTCTCTCTCTCTCTCTCTCTCTCTCTGTCACTGGCGTGAGTGTCCCGAACACACACTTTTGCACATTCGTGATACTATTGCTTTTTTTCCATTTTCCTTTGCGTCTCTCTCTCTCTCTCTCTCTCTCTCTCTCTCTTCCCACTCAGCACATATATGTAAATTAAAATTCGCTGCTGCAGCCAACCCCAGTCTGGTAATCTGTTTTGAAATATTGCTGTGGTGGTAGGCTGGTAGCCAATAGAAATTCTGTTTTCCATTGTTTATTCTTTTAGTTTGATTCTCATTGGCTCAGGCATCAGGGGTGGTGCATACGTCAAGACTGACCTAAGTAAATACATCTGGTGGGATTAACCTCTCTTAATCCTTGACTCAGGTGACCACTTGACATACCCCGCTCAGCAGGGAATGATTTTCGTATCACCTGAATTGAACTGTATTGTATAGAATGAATTTTTCTTTTGAAAAAAAAAAAAAAAAAAACGGCATAAAGCTATTCATCCTGAAAAATTTCACCTAGAAAAGAGTGGGGTGGGGTGGGGGGGGGAGGGACAAAAGAAACCCTGTCTCCCAAGCTCCAAAATAGTGGGGGGGGGGGTACACGTCCCCCTGTCGCCCACCCAAACGAGGCCCCTGGCACGCACATTTATATCTGCTAACCTTCTAAAATGTAGTCTGAGGTGATCAAAATGGTTTCATGCAGTCTTCAGACATTCTGCTTGTTTCAATTGTTTGTAACAATAATTGTGCAGTGTTTGTTTGCAACTGGCTACAGGGTGAGAGGATAAGGCTTCAGGGTGATAGAATGTGGCTGAGGGGACAGGAAGGCCATTTTTACACCTCATCAGGATTTAAGTGCAAGACAACATTAGAGCTCTGATATTAACCTGGGGGTAGGGGGGTTTCAAGAATACTCCCCCAGTATCCCTGCTTGTCGTACGAGGCGACTAAAAGGGTTGGTGGTGGGTTAGTGCCCCACCCCGTAAAAAGAACTAACTAAAAAAGCAAATAAAGCGCCTCGGACCCGGACGGACCATACGTTGATGACTAAGGAACGGACAAAGGACATTCTGAGAGTAGGAACGTGGAATGTGAGAGGAGTGAATGATGAAGTGAAAGAGAGAGAGATTGTCCAGGTGCTTGAGGATGCAAAAGTGGATATATGTGGATTGACTGAAACTAAATGGAAAGGTGAAAGGATGAGAGAATGGGAATACGGTGTAGGTATATGTGCGGGAGTCAGTGAGAATGAGAGGGCAAGAGAGGGAGTATGTCTGATGATAAGCAAGAAGTGGAAGGAGAATATAAGAGAGTATGGAACAGTGGGTGCAAGGATTGTATGGGTGAGGATGAAAGTAGGTATACAAGCATGGGCGATTGTATGTGTATATGCTCCAACAGAGGATCGAGTGGCAAGAGTGAAAGATGAGTTTTGGGCGAGAGTAGAAGCATGTATGGACAAGTTTGAGAGGAGCGAGAGAGTGCTGTTGATTGGAGACATGAATGGCAAAGTCGGGAATGTACGAGTGGATGGAGTGGTTGGTCAGTGGGGTGTGCCAGCGGAAGTAGATGGGAATGGTAGTGCTTTGGTGGACATCTGTGCTGGTAAGGGGTTGGCAATAGCCAACACCTACTTTCGTCATAAGATGATCCACCGGTATACATGGAGAGTAATGAGGAGGATGGATGGTGAACTTGTTGAACGAAAGGCAATGATAGACTACGTGTGTGTGGATGAGCGAATGAGAAGACAAGTGTTGGATGCAAGGGTGTGGAGAGGGTGGGGGAATGGAGTCTCGGACCATCACTTAGTGATGGCCAAGGTAGAGCTGCAAAGAAAGTGGTTGAGGAGGCGAAGGGGAAGACAGGAGGAAGCAGCTCCTGTGAGAAGAGTGGAGAAATTGCAAGATAGTGAGAAGAGGACAGAGTATAAGAGCATAGTGGAAGAAAGATTGGGAAGGTATGAGCTAGAGCAGATGGAAGGGGTGGAAGACGTATGTAAGATATTCACGGAAGAGATAAGCACAGCGTGTGAGGCGGTTTGTGGAGTGAGGAGGAGATGCAAGGGTGTGCAAGGGACAGCATGGTGGAATGATGAGGTGAAACGAGCTGTGGAACAAAAGAAGAAGGCATATGGTGAATGGTTGGCGAGTAGAGGTAGGGGAGAAGATGACAGAGAGAAGAGAGAAGTATATGTGAGCAGGAGAAGGGAGGTTAAGAGACTGGTGAAGGAGAGTAAGAAGAAAGTGGATGAAGAGTTTGGGAGGAATCTGAGTGTGAAATGGAGGGAGAGTAAGAAATTGTTTTGGAAGGAGGTAAAGAAAGTAAGGCAGTGTGAAAGGGGAAATAGTAGGGGAGTGAAAGATAGGAATAATAGATTGTTGGTGGAGAAGAGAGAGAAATTGAGGAGATGGAAGGAGCACTTTGAGGATTTGTTGAATGTAGAGAGTGAGAGCAGTGTGAGTATAAGTGGTTGGGGAATGGCTGGGAGAAGAAGAGATGAGAGGAGGGAGGAAGAGATCAGTAGGTCGGAAGTAGTGGAAGCGATGAAGAAGATTAAGCTGGGAAAGGCCCCAGGAATTGATGGAGTGTGTGGTGAAATGCTTAGGTATGGGGGTGAGATTGTTGTGGAGTGGATATGGAAGTTGTGTAGATTGGCCTGGGAAGAGGGAAGGGTTCCAGAGGACTGGAAATCAGGTATAATTGTTCCTCTGTACAAAGGAAAAGGGGAGAGAGAAGTATGTGGTAACCATAGGGGTATTTGCCTTCTTGGTGTGACTGGTAAAATATATGGTAGAATACTCATTGATAGGGTTAGGCATATGACAGAGGAGCTAGTTGGAGAAGAACAAGGGGGATTTAGGAAGGGAAAAGGGTGTGTAGATCAGATATTTGTTCTAAGATGTTTAGTGGAGAAGTATCTAGAGAAGGGAAGGAAAGTGTACGCTGCCTTCATGGACTTGGAGAAAGCTTATGACAGAATAGATAGGAAAGGTATGTGGAAGGTATTAAGAATATATGGAGTGGAGGGGAAATTGTTGAGTGCTGTGAAGAGTATGTACGAGGGAGCTAGGGCTACGGTGCGAGTGGATGGTGAGCTGAGTGAGTTCTTTGATCTCAATGTGGGACTGAAACAGGGGTGTGTAATGTCTCCTTGGCTGTTTAATATATATATGGATGGGGTCGTAAAGGAGGTACAAGGTAGGGCAGTGGATGTGGGGGTGGCCTTAATGAATGAGGGTGAGATTTGGAAGCTTCCGGTGTTGCTGTTTGCTGATGATACAGTATTGTTGAGTGAAGATGAATGGGAGTTGCAAGGTTTGGTGAATGAATTTGGGACAGTGTGTAGGAGGAGGAAGCTGAAAGTTAATGTAAACAAAAGTAAAGTTATGGTGTTTGAGAGGAATGAAGTCACAGAGTGTGCAGTGAGGTTGGATGGTGAGGATATGGAGAATGTGAGTGCATTCAAGTACTTGGGTAGTGTGATGAGTAAGGATGGAACTTTGGGGGATGAAGTACGTGAAAGGGTACAGCAGGGAAGGAAGGTTGTTGGCACACTGAAAGCAGTGATGAGAAATAGGGAGGTGAGTATGGAAGTTAAGAAGTCACTGCATGATGGTATTGTGATCCCTACCCTGACGTATGGAAGCGAGGCGTGGACCTTGCAAGAGGGGAACAAGTCAAGAGTGAGAGCAGTGGAAATGAGTTACTTGAGAGGAGCATGTGGAGTGACATGGAGGGACAGGTTGACGAATGAAGAAGTGAAGGAACGTTGTGGGGTAGATGTGGATGTGGTTGAAAAGATTAGGAGAAATACACTGAGGTGGTTTGGACATGTGGAGAGGATGGAGAATGAAAGACTGACTAAGAGGGTGTATGTAGGAGTTGAGAGGTATATGAGGGAGGGGGGGGTGAGTTGGGGGGAGGGGAGTCAAATGGTGGGTGACAGAGTGACTTGGAGGCGTTTTGTCTGCGGCCACCCTTTGCGGGATTAGGGCGTCGGGCTATAGATAGATAACTGGTCATTTTTTCTCAAGGGTTTGATAATATTTAGTCTAGCTTTCAATTTCAAAGGAAATTATTGTTCCCAAGTAAATATTTTTGGAATCATATAATATTGTTTAATATACAAGTGATAAAATTCGGAAAACTGTATTGTCATACAAGAACTATGCCAAAAAAATCCCTTTCAGCATTTCCCCCAAATTTTCCCAGGGGGGGCAAAGTACCCCCTCTGCCCCCCCAGTGGCTATGTGTATGGTTCCAGGGACAAATAATTCTGTTAGTACGGCTCTCAGTGTGGCAGGGTGAGAAGAATTTTATAAATTATGCAAATCATGCATTGATTGCGTTGATTGAGGTGCCTCTGCAACACACAAAGATTGTCCAGTGGGATGGAAGAAGAGCATTTTATATGAACCACCATATAATTAAACACCATAAATTCTAAGTATAACTGCAGGTATTTTCATGAGAAAGAGTACATGGTGCATAGACTTTGTGTTGCTGCTTCAGGTAAGGAAATAAAAGTGGTATGACAATAAAAAAAAAAAAAAAGCAGTGTGTGCGATGTGGTAGACCCTACTGTTGCATCTGTCTGTCTATCTGTCTGTCTGTCTGTCTGTCTCTCTCTCTCTCTCTCTCTCTCTCTTTGTATGTGTATGTGTGTGTGTGTGTGTGTGTGTGTGTGTGTGTGTGTGTGTGTGTGTGTGTTCTTACCTGATTGTTCTTACCTAATTGTATCTTTACAGGAATGAGTCAAGCTCGTACTGTCCCGTGTCTTAAACCATTTTTATCATACATATCCTTGAATTTATGAATTGTTTTGGCACACACTGTTTCATTCGGTAATGTATTCCACTGATCAATTGCCCTATTTGGGATACTAAATTTCCTTATGTCTTTATCGCCTCCCTTTTTATGCAGTTTTTTGCAGTGTCCTCTTGCTGATGCATCCCCATAGGTTATGTAATCATTTATGTTTACTTTCTCCTTCCCTGATATGCATTTGTATAACGTAATCATGTCTCCTCTTTTCCCTCTTAGCTGTAGTGTAGGTAAATTCATTTTTTCTAGTCTTTCTTCGTAGCATTTTCAATCTTATCTATATGTTTTTTTAGATGACTTCTGACACATACTCCAGGGTTGGTCTGATGAATTATGCTATTATCTTTCTTAGCATGTCTTCATTTATGTATGTGAATGCTATTCTCATATTTGCAAGCACTGTATACATGTTCCGTACCTTCTCACTGATGTGGTCAGCCAGAGATAGTCTGTTATTGATAATCACACCTAGGTCCTTCTCTTCTTCTAATGTGTGTAGGGTTTTGCTTCCTAACTTATAATCCCAGTCAGGTCTTTTTCCACTTTTACCAAACTTGATTACATGACACTTGTCCACATTGAATTCCATTTGCCATGTATTGCTCCATTCATGAAGTTTACTTAATTCTTCTTGTAACTTTTTACATAAGTCTGTGTTAGTAATTCTCATTTGTATTTTTGCATCATCAGCAAATATATTTAGATAGCCTTCATTTCTAATGTTACTGTCTATATCATTTATATATAATAAAAACATAACTGGTGCCAAAACTGAGCCCTGTGGAACTCCGCTATGATAGGACAAATCTAAACTGGCAGCTAGGGTGGGACACAAAGCTCTGTACAGTGTTGCCACGTTTTCCATACGTGCGATCCCCCCCCCCTCTCTCTCTCTCTCTCTCCTTCCCTCTCTCTCTCTCTCTCTCTCTCTTCTCTCCTGGGGGAGATGTGCATCACCCTGGGGAATTTTGTTTCTTTTATGAGTGACTTGTAAACTTATGCTTTCATTTCTTTATTTTTTTTATTATATCTAATTATATTTAAAAATATTTATCATTGTTTTACATTTGTCGCCAGATGACCTCGCTGGTGTGGCGCCATGATTTGTTTTCATTAAATCACTCCCTCCTTCCTTCCCTCCGTTCCTCCATCTCTCCCTCAACACCTCCCCTGGCCTGCCTTCCCCCCCCCTCTCTCTCTCTCTCTCTTTCATCTATGGTGTTTTAGGATACATTTTGTTAATTTTCTTTTACATTATATTGTACATATTGTAAATTTGACTTTATTTCCACACCACCCAGGAGAAGGAAAGTGACACGAGGAGGCTTTGGCCGGGTTAGTCTGGGTCTGTGTGAGTGTTGCCGCTCATGAGGGTTTAATGTATCAACTTTTCTTTTACTAAGAAATTGGCATATTTTTACTTATATTCCTGCACATTATCTTATAATCATAATTGTGATATTATTACCCACCCCAGAAACACTGTAAAGGCCAATAAAAGTCACTACATTTTTTTTTTTTTTTTTAGCAACACTGTAAAATATTTATGCCACGTTTCTGTATTGCCGTAAAATATTTCATGCATAATAAGTTTACTGTTCATTCATATATTATAATACACACATTAACATTGTATTCATATGTATTTATTTTATTTGTGATGCCTTATACATATATAACAGCCGTTTCACATCACGGGTTTGGGAAACATAGCACCTCTGTACAGAGGGTCGTGCCACACCCTAGCCGCCAGTTTAGAGTTGTACCACCATAGTCATGTCTCTCCATGATGAGTAATTTCCCCTTAGTACTGTTCTCATTTCCCTTTTTTGGAGAAAATCTTGCATCCAACAATACAGTTTGCCTTGGATTCCTCCTTCATTGTACAGTTTCCTTAAAAGTCTTTGGTGCGGTGCTCTGTCAAATGCTTTCTTGAAATCTAAATAGATACTGTCCATCCATCCTTCTCTGTTCTGTAATGTTTCTGTTACTCTATCATAGCAGCTCAACAAATTAGTAACACATGATTTTCCCATTCTGAAACCAAACTGTCTTTCTGTTATCATATTGTGTTCTTCTAGATGATTTACCCAAACTTTTCTATCAGCTTTTCTAATATCTTCCTTACAACACTGGTTAGTGATACTGGTCAGTAGTTGAAATGATTTTGTCTACTCCCTTTCTTGAATAAGGGAACAATGTTTGCTTTGTTCCAAATATCACGTACAGTAGTTTACCTTGTCCCAAGGATTCCTTGAAAATTAAAAATATTGGTTTACTTAAATCCTTTGTACATTCATGAAGCACCCAACATGAAATTCCATCAGGACCATTTGTTTTTCCTTTGTCTAATTTACGTAGCTCCTCCTGTATGTCTTTTTCTGATATTTGTATATCTGGTAGTATGTGTGGGCATGCATATTCTATAATATCCCTCTCAAAATTATTTTCTGTAAAAACTGATTGGAAATTCTTATTTAGTGCTTCACAAATATCCTGCTCTTGTGTGTAGGTGATCCTCTCATCTGTAATGGATTGTATTTTATCTTTTACTTTGGTTTTGCTTCGGATGTAGCTGTAAAATTGCTTCGTTTGATCACTACACTCAAATCTTGATTTAAGGGACCTCCATTTAAGGGATTTCGGATTCAAGGGACTCCATATTCTACCTGACAAATGGACAAGACCATTAAAAAATGATGTCATGTCCAGAGTATATACATTAATATGTTTTATACAGTTCCCATAAAATAATATTCATAATCATATATATAAGTGAAAGAATCATCACATTTCATAATAGGATTGTCTTTATATGTGGTTAAACAATGGACATTTTCAAGTAAGCAACATTTTCAAGTAAGGGACAAGTTGATTCCCCATTTAGTCCCTTAAATCGAGGTTTGAGTGTACTTTTATTTACGATGCCCTCCTCAAACTGTTTTTGGGCTTCCTCCTTTTTCTTGTATCATCGTTTCTTGCCAGTTTATAGTTGTTATATGCCCTTTCACTATTGTGTCTTCTGTATCTATTCCACAACAAATCCCTTTTTTCTTTTGATTTTTTACATTCTACATTAAACCATTTCTTTATTTTCTTTTCTGCTTCTTTATGCTGTGGGATTTACTTCTGGGCTCCTATTTCATAAAGTTCACAGAATATTCTAAATATAATATTTAAATCTTGTCCTCTAAGCTCTTTTTCCCAATCTGTTTCTAAGAAGTAAGTCATTAGGTCATGATAGTTGCCCTTTTTGTAGTTCAGGGTCTTTTTGTAACTTTCATTACTATTAACTGTCATATGAAATCCTGAAGTTGTAACTTAATACTGCACGGTCACTTTTGCTGAATGAAAGGTGATACGTTATATTGTCAATATCATTTTCTTGCCTAGTAAATATGAGATCTAGTACTGATGGTATATCAAGTCCTTTATTTCTGGTGCTTTCTGTTACATGCTGTGTTAAGAAAAACTCCTGCACAATGTCCAGGAGCTTTAGTTCCCAACAACTTTCCTGTTTTTTTTTGTTTTTTTTATATCTAGGGTATTCCAGTTTATATTTGTATTGAAATCACCAGTTAATATAATTCTTTCAGATTTCTCCTGCATACTATGTTAAAATGCTCTTAAACTTTGAATTGTTTTCTCTGCCAGGTCTTCATATTCTCCTTTTTCCCCGAGTGTTTGATCTGGGCAGCATGTATAAATTTTGCCACAATTACTTTCCCTTCAGACGTACTAATTTCTACTGCGATCAATTCTACCTGCGATTGTACTGTACATCTATTATTTTCCTTGATTTGCAGATTTTTCTTTGTTAATATTATAATTTCTCCTCCTTTTTTTTAAGTTCCTATCTCTTCTCCTATATTGTATTCCTTTAGGTTTAGTGTAGCATTTGATATCCTTGGTGTTAATTTTGTTTCAGTCAGGCAAATAATATGTGGTTCCTTTTCTTTGATATAATAGTTCATCTCTAGTAATTTAGATACTATTCCATCTACATTTGAGTACATCAACTTCATCATCATGTTTAAATACTTGCCATGACTTGGGCCTACTACCTTTCTCCTTTTTATTCCCTCCTGTCTGTGTACCACTTTCGAACCTGCAGTCCAATTACATTGTAGATAATTGTGTTCTTCTCTTCCTCTGATTTCCCTCATTCTTTGTTTTTGCCTCCTCCCTCTTCTCTTTTAGTAATCCAAGTTCCTCCTAGGTTAGGCATCTCTTTATCCATACATTTTTGAAGTCCTCTTTTTCTATAAGTTTGTTTGCATTTTTCAGTATTTCCTCTGGAGTGTCATTACCACAGATATCCTCTGACACTTCCTTCAATATGTTCATTACATTTGCCATCTCCCTTTTGTCTCTCGATCTCTTGTTTCTTATTTCTTCCTCCTCTATACCAGTGATTACTATAGATTTGTTACCAATTTTGGATTGTTTTGGATTATTTTATTCACTTCCTTTTTATTGCTCTTTTCTTCAACTCTTGTTTCTAAGTCTTTCCTTACTTCCATCATTTCAGCATATGTGGTTTCCACATCAATTTTGTAGCTTTGCATCGCTTCATTTACCTGGGTTATCTTCTCCTCAATATCACTACTATGATCTGTCAGAGTGCTTGCCTGCCCTATTGTTTCTGTATCACTTCTGAACTCTTCCATAAAACTCTCATGGTTGAAAACTGTGCTTGCCATTTCACTGGTCTTCCTTCTAAGTGTACCTACCTCAACTGATAATTCATCAATTGTTGCGTCTTTCTTATTAATCTCCTTTACTAAATTTTAATTTTCTTCCTTATGCATGTGCAACTGTTATTTAATTTCATCTATTTCACTCTGAAAAGCCTTCTGTAGTCTGTGCATTCGTTATATAAAGGAGGAAAAAATAAGAAATAAGACTTCGAGAGACCAAAAGGAGATGGCAAATGTAATGAACGTACTGAAGGAAGTGTCAGAGGAAATCTGTAGTAAAGACATAGAGGAACACAAAGGGCTAGGGAAATATGAGAGAAATAAATCAAGGCCACTGAAAGTAACCTTCCAGAGTGTAAACACTGTGGAGGAAATACTGAAAAATGCAAACAAACTTATGGAAAAAGAGGACTTCAAAAATGTATGGATAAAGAGATGCCTAACTCAGGAGGAACTAGGATTACTAAAAGAGAAGAGGGAGGAGGCAAAAACAAAGAATGAGAGAATATCAGAGGAAGAGAAGAACACAATTTTTTACAAAGTAATTGGACTGCAGGTTCGAAAGTGGTACATAAACAGGAGGGAATAAAAAGGAGAAAGGTAGTAGACCCAAGTCATGGCAAGTATGTAAACATGATGATGAAGTTGATGTACTGAAATGTAGATGGAATAGTATCTAAATTACTAGAGATGAGCGATTATATCAAAGAAATGGAACCACATATTGTTTGCCTAACTGAAACAAAATTAACACCATGGATATCAAACGATACACTAAACCTATAGAAATACAATATATGGAGAAGAGATAGCAATTTAAAAAAGGGAGGAGGAATTATATTATTAACAAAGAAAAATCTGCAAGTCAAGGATATAGAACTAGATGGACCATCACAGGTAGAACTGATCGCAGTACAGATTAGTTTGTCTGAAGGGAAAGTAATTGTGGCAAATTCATTCATGCCGCCCAGATCAAACATTTTGGAAAAAGGAGAATATGAAGACCTGGCAGAGAAAACAATTCAAAGTTTAAGAGTATTGCTACATAGAATGGAGGAGAAATCTGAAAGAATTATACTAACTGGTGTTTTCAATACAAATATAAACTGGAATACTCTAGATATAAAAAACCAGGAAAGCTGTTGGGAACTAAAGCTCCTGGACATTGTGCAGGAGTTTTTCCTAACACAGCATGTAAAAGAAAGCACCAGAAATAGAGGACTTGACACACCATCAGTACTAGATCTTGTATTTATTAGGCAAGAAAATGATATTGACCGCATTACATATCACCCTTCATTCGACAAAAATTACCACGCAGTTTTAAGTTACAACTTCAGGATTTCATTTGACATAGTTAATAGTAATGAAAGTTACAAAAAGATCCTTAAATACAAAAAGGGCAACTATCATGACCTAAAGAATTACTTCTTAGAAAAATATTGGGAAAAAGAGCTTAGTGGACAAGATTTAAATGTTATATATAGAATATTCTGTGAACTTTATGAAATGGGAGTCCAGAAGTACATCCCACAGCACAAAGAAGCAGAAAAGAATATAAGGAAATGGTTTAATACAGAATGTAAAGAATCAAAAGAAAAAAGGGATTTGTTGTGGAATAGATACAGAAGACATAATAGTGAAAGGACGTATAACAACTATGAACAGGCAAGAAACGATTATACAAGAATAAGGAGGGAAGCCCAAAAACAATTTGAGGAGGACATCGTAAATAAACGTAGTGATCAACCGATGCTATTTTACAGCTACATCCGAAGCAAAATCAAAGTAAAAGATAAAGTACAATCCATTACAGATGAGGGGATCACCTACACACAAGAGAAGGAAGTTTGTGAAGCATTAAATAAGAATTTCCAATCAGTTTTTAAAGAAGAGAAAAAATTTGAGAGGGATTATATAGAACATGCATGCCCACACATACAGTACTACCAGATATGCAAAATATATCAGAAAAAGAACTACAGGAGGAGCTAAATAAATTAGACAAAGGAAAAACAAATGGTCCTGATGGAATTTCATGTTGGGTGCTACATGAATATGCAAAGGAGTTAAGTAAACCATTATTTTTTATTTTTAGGGAATCCTTGGGACAAGGTAAACTACCTGATATTTGGAAGAAAGCAAACATTGTTCCCTTGTTCAAGAAAGGGAATAGACAAAATCCACTCAACTTCCGACCAGTATCACTAACAAGTGTTGTAAGCAAGGTATTAGAAATGCTGATAAGAAAAGTTTGGGTAAATCATCTGGACGAACACAATATGATAAGAGAAAGACAATATGGATTCAGGAAGGGAAAATCATGTTACTAATTTGTTGGTCTACTATGATAGAGTAACAGAAACATTACAGAACAGAGAGGGATGGGTGGACAGTATCTACAGTATTTAGATTTAAAGAATCTACCACTACTTAGTGGTGGCCAGAATTAAGATTCAAGTAAGATGGAGGAATAGAAGAAGGGAAAGACGAGAGGAAGGAGTAGTTGCAAGGAGAGTGGAAAGGTTACAAGAGGATGAGAAAAAGGCAGAGTATAAGAGAGAAGTGGAGGAACGATTGGGCAAATATGAATTGGAGCAGATGGGAGACGTGGAAGGTGTGTGTAGGATATTTACAGAAGAAATATGTGCAGCATGTGATGTGGTGTGTGGAAGGAAGAGAAGACGGAGGGGGGTGCAAGGAACAGCGTGGTGGACTGAAGAGGTGAGACAGGCTTTGGCACAGAAGAAGAAAGCATACAATGAATGGATGAGAAATAGGGGCGTGGAAGAAGTTGAGAGGCGGAAGAGAGAGTTATAATTAGAAAGAAAGAGAGAGGTGAAAAGATTAGTAAGAGAGAGTAAGAAGAGAATGGATGAGGAATTTGGAAGGAATTTGAGTGTAAAGTGGAAGAACTGTAAGAAAATGTTCTGGAAAGAGGTGAAAAGAGTAAGACAGGGTGGAAGTGAAGTTAGCAGGGGAGTGAAAGATAAAAATGGTAGATTACTAGTGGAGAAGGGAGAAAAAGTGAGCAGATGGAGAGAACACTTTAAAGAATTGTTGAACGTAGAGGATGGAAGTAATGCGAGTATAAGTGGTTGGGGAATGGCTGGGAGAAGGAGGGAGGTGAGAAGACAGGAAGAAATCAGTAGGATAGAAGTTATGGGAGCAATGAAGAAAGTTAAATCGGGGAAAGCCCCAGGAATTGATGGAGTGTGTGGTGAAATGCTGAAGCATGGGGGAGAGATAGTAGTAGAATGGATGTGGAAGATGTGCAGATTGGCCTGGGAGGAAGGTAGAGTCCCGGAGGATTGAAAGTCAGGTATAATTATTCCCTTGTACAAAGGAAAAGGGGAAAAAGAAGTGTGTGGTAATCATAGAGGCATTTGTCTTCTTAGTATAATAGGAAAAGTGTATGGTAGGATACTTATTGACAGAGTTAGAGAAAGAACAGAGAAATTAGTTGGAGAAGAACAGGGAGGCTTTAGGAAGGGAAGAGGTTGTGTAGATCAGATATTCATTCTTAGATCTTTAGTGGAAAAGTTTCTAGAGAAAGGAAAGAATTTGTATGCGGCTTTCATGGATTTGGAGAAAGCATATGACAGGGTGGATAGACAAGGATTGTGGAAAGTGTTAAGAATATATGGAGTAGATGGGAATTTGTTGACTGCTGTGAAGAGTATGTACGATGGTGCGAAGGCTGCAGTGCGTGTGGATGGTGAACTAAGTGAATTTTTCTCTTTGAAAGTTGGGTTGAAACAAGGATGTGTCATGTCTCCATGGTTGTTCAATCTGTCTATGGATGGGGTAATAAAAGAGGTACAAGGTAGGGTAGTCGATGTTGGAGTGGCCCTGGTGAGAGAGGATAGTGTTTGGAAACTCCCTGTACTGTTGTTTGCAGATGATACTGTGTTGTTGAGTGAAGACGAAGGGGAGCTGCAAGGCTTGGTGGATGAGTTTGGGAGAGTGTGTAAGAAACGGAATCTAAAGGAGAATGTAGGGAAGAGTAAAGTGATGGTCTTTGAGAGAGGTGACGTCAGTGAATGTACAGCGAGGTTGGATGGTGAGGAATTGGAGAATGTGAGTACTATTAAGTACTTGGGTAGTGTGATGAGTAAGGATGGAGGTTTGGAGGGTGAAGTGCTTGAAAGGGTACAGCAGGGAAGAAAGGTTGCTGGTTCTTTGAAAGCAGTGATAAGAAACAGGGAAGTGAGCATGGAAGTGAAAAAGTTACTACATGACAGTATTGTGATACCAACTCTAACGTATGGAAGTGAAGCTTGGACGTTGTTGGAAGGACACAAGTCAAGAGTGAGAGCAGTGGAAATGAATTATTTAAGAGGAGCCTGTGGAGTCACATGGAGAGACAGGCTGACGAATGAGGATATAAAGGAGCGTTGTGGTGTGGATGTGGATGTGATAGCAAGCGTTATGAGGAACACACTGAGGTGGTTTGGCCATGTGGAGAGGATGGAGGGTGAAAGACTGACGAAGAGAGTGTATGTGAGTGAGGTGGAGGGGGGAGGAAGGAGGGGGAGGCCGAGGATGAGATGGAGGGATGGGGTGGAGAGGTATATGAGAGAGGGGTGTGTGAGTTGGGAGCAGGGCAGTGAAGTGGCGGGGGACAGGGCGACTTGGAGGCGATTTGTTTGTGGCCACCCCAAACGGGATTGAGGCGTCTGGCAATAGATAGATAAATTTGATAGATTACCACACCAAAGACTTTAAAGGAAACTGTACCATCAAGGAGGAATCTAAGGCAAACTGTATTGTTGGATGCAAGATTTTCTTCAAAAAAGGGAAATGAGAACAGTACTAAGGGGAAGTTAGTCATCATGGAGAGAAGTGACTAGTGGAGTTCCACAGGGCTCAGTGCTGGCACCAATTATGTTTTTAGTGTATATAAATGATACAGACAGTAACATTGGAAATGAATGCTATCTAAATATGTTTGCTGATGATGCAAAAATACAAACAAGAATTACTAACACAGGCTCATGTAAAAAGCTGCAAGAAGAATTAAATAAACTTCATGAATGGAGCAATACCTGGCAAATGGTACTCAGTGTGGACAAATATCCTGTACTCAAGTTTGGTAATAATGGAAAAGGACCTGACTGGGAATATGAGTTAGGAAGCAAAACCCTACACACATCAGAAAAAGAGAACGACCTAGGTATGATTATCAATAACAGACTATCTCCGGCTGATCACATCAGTGAGAAGGTACAGAACACGTATACACTGCTTGCAAATATGAGAATAGGATTCACATACATAAATGAAGACATGCTAAGGAAGATAATAATATCATTCATCAGACCAACTCTGGAGTATGCGTCAGTAGTCCGGAGTCCTCATCTCAAAAAACACATAGATAAGATTGAAAAAGTTCAAAGGGCCACTACAAGATGGGTACCAAGCTTAAGGGATCAAAGCTACGAAGAAAGACTAAAAAAACTGCATCTTCCTACACTACAGGAGAGAAGGAAAAGAGGAGAAATGATTACGCTATACAAATGCATATCAGGGAAGCAGAAAGTAGACATGAATGATTACATAACCTATGGGGATGCATCAGCAAGAGGACACTGCAAGAAACTGCATAAAAAGAGAGGGAATAAAGACGTACGAAAATTTAATTTCCCGAATAGGGCAATTGATCAGTGGAATGCACTACCGAATGAAATAGTGAGTGCCAAAACAATTCATAAATTCAAGGATATGTACAATAAAAATGGTTTAAGACACAGGACAGTACGAGCTTGACTCATTCATGTAATGATACAATTAGGTTAGAACACACACACACACACACACACACACACACACACACACACACACACACACACACACACAGTGAGAGAGAAAGAGAAAGAGAGAAAACAGGGAAAACACACACACACTAACACACACACACACAGTGAGAAAGAGAGAGAGAAAGCAGGGAAACACACACACACACACACACACACACACACACACACACACACACACACACACACACACACACACACTCACACACACACACACAAACACACACACAGTGAGAGAGGAAGAGAGAGAAAAAGCAAGGAAACACACACACACAAACACACACAGTGAGAGAGAAAGAGAGAGAAAAAGCAGGGAAACACACACACACACACACACACACACACAGTGAGAGAGAAAGAGAGAGAGAGAAAAAGCAGGGAAACACACACACACACACACACACACACACACACACACACACACACACAGTGAGAGAGAAAGAGAGAAAGCAGGGACACACACACACACACACACACACACACACACACACACACACACACACACACACACACACAGTGAGATAGAAAGAGAGAGAGAAAGCAGTGAAACACACACACACACACACACACACACACACACACACACAGTGAGATAGAAAGAGAGAGAGAAAGCAGGGAAACTCTCACACACACACACACACACACACACACACACACACACACACACAGTGAGATAGAAAGAGAGAGAGAAAGAAGGGAAACTCTCTCTCTCTCTCTCTCTCTCTCTCTCTCTCACATACACACACACACACACACACACACACACACACACACACACACACACACACACACACACATGGAGGGTGTAAATGGTGGGCTGTACCAAGGCCATCTAAATATCGCCTTGGCTGTATGGGAGGTCACTTGGAATAATGACAACAGTGTGAGGGTGATCAGCCACACCCAGGCCAGCCAGTTTAACGTGGTACCACTATAGGGCAGGCTGGACTCGTGCATAAATGAAAACATTCCCAAGTGTTTTATTTGCCCAAGAAATTGGTTATTATGGTATAAATTGTGTAGCATCATCTTCCCTGATGTTTATACTATATGATAAACTAATAAAAACACACAGAGTTGAATAAAAATGCTGTGACTACCAAAATGAAGTGAGAATACTGTTGTTCAACAGTGAAAATTACTGCCTTACATTCTAGCACAAAATTTTGCCAACATTTAAGCATATGTCTAGATGCAAGATTTCACGAGCTTTCACATTGTGTTGTCAGAATTCTGATACGACCAAAAGTTTTTGAGCAATTGCCAAAAATCACATGCACCCCCCTCCCCCCCTGAACCGAAAACCAAGAGAATGCTGACTATTTGAGAGTGTTGGCCTGGAAATAGACACTCTCCCATGTGACACACCAAATACTGACGCATTTCATGCTAAAACATAATTTTGGTGAATATTTTTGCCCAACATTGGCTTATCAGCATCCCCTCAGACCAACACTGACAAGTGCGTCATAGTGGGTCATCGGTTCCTCTTCAGACAACATCGTTTTGACTTATTTTGAGTCATCATGCATGAAGGGGTTAATACTTTCCACAAATCTTGTCTATCCATCCTGTCATATGCTTTCTCCAAATCCTTGAAGGCTGCATACAACTTCTTTCCCTTCTTGAGAAACTTTTCCACTAAAGACCTAAGAATGGACATCTGATCTAGACAACCTCTTCCCTTCCTAAAACCTCCCAGTTCATCTTCAACTAATTCCTCTGTTATTTCCCTAACTCTGTCAATAAGTATCCTACCGTATACTTTTCTTATTACTCTAAGAAGACAAATGCCCCTATGATTACCACACACTTCTCTCTCCTCCTTTCCTTTGTACGGGGGAATAATTATACCTGACTTCCAATCCTCCCAGGCCATTCTGTACATCTTCCACATCAATTCTACTACTATCTCTCCCCCATGCTTCAGCATTTCACCACATCATCAATTTCTGGGGTTTTCCCCCCTTTGGCTTTCTTCAGTAATTCCACAACGTCCATCCTACTGATTCCTTCCTCTCTTCTCACATCCCTCCTCCTCCCAGCCATTCCCCAGCCACGTCTACTGGCATTACTTTCATTCCCTCTGTTAACAATTCCTTAAGGTTTTCTCTCCATTTCCTCACTTTTTCTCCCTTCTGCACATGTAATCTACCATTTTTATCTCTCACTCCCCAACTGCATTAACACCCTGTCTAACTCTCTTTACCTCTTCCCAGACCATTTTCTTATATTCCTTCCACTTGACACTCAAAGTCCTTCCAAATTCCTTATCCACGCTCTTCTTACTCTCTCGTACTAATCATTTCACCTCTCTCTTCCTCTCTACATTTAACTCTTTCTTCCGTCTCTCAGTTTCCTCCACACCCCTGCTTCTCATCCACTCACTGTATGCTTTCTTCTTTTTTGCCACAGCCTCTCTCACCTCTTCATTCCACTATGCTGTTCCTTGCACCCCCTTTCGTCTTCTCTTCACCCCACACACAACCTCACATGCTGCACAGATTTCTTTTGGAAATATCTTGCACACACCTTCCACATCCCCCATCTGCTCCAATCCATATTTACCCAGTCGCTCCTCCACTTCTCTCTTAAACTCTGCCTTTTTCTCATCCTCTTCTAACCTTTCCATCCTCCTTGCATGTACTCCTTCCTCCCGTCCTTCCCTAGACAAATAAGCTTGTTACTCACGTCCTCTAGCAGAGTTGTAGTGTTTCTGAGAGGAGATGGAGTTGCAGAGAGGAGGACAGGTATGATCACAGCCTGTGTGTGTGTGTGTGTGTGTGTGTGTGTGTGTGTGTGTGTGTGTGTGTGTGTGTGTGTGTGTGTGTTCTTACCTTACCTTACCTAATTGTATCTTTACAGGAATGAGTCAAGCTCGTACTGTCCCGGGTTTTAAACCATATTTATCGTACATATCCTTAAATTTGTGAATTGTTTTGGCCCACACTATTTCATTCGGTAGTGCATTCCACTGATCAATTGCTCTTTTTGGGAAACTAAATTTCCTTACTCCTTTATCACCTCTCTTTTTATGCAGTTTATTCAGTGTCCTCTTGCTGATGCATCCCCATAGGTTAAGTAATTATTTATGTCTATTTTCTCCTTCCCTGATATGCATTTATATTGCATAATCATGTCACCTCTTTTCCTTCTCTCCTGTAGTGTTGGTAGATTCAGTTTTGTGTGTGTGTGTGTGTGTGTGTGTGTGTGTGTGTGTGTGTGTGGAGTGATGACAGTGGTGTCAGTTGTCATAGGAGTGATGGCAGTGGTGTCAGTTGTCATAGTAGTGATGGCAGTGGTGTCAGTTGTCATAGGAGTGATGGCAGTGGTGTTAGTTGTCATAGGAGTGGTGGCAGTGGTGTCATTTGTCATAGGACTGATGGCAGTAGTGTCAGTTGTCATAGGATGATGACAGTGGTGTCAGTTGTCACAGGAGTGATGACAGTGGTGTCAGTTGTCATAGGAGTGATGGCTGTGGTGTCAGTTGTCATAGGAGTGATGGCAATTGTGTCAGTTGTAATAGGAGTGATGGCAGTGGTGTCATTTGTCATAGGAGTTTTGGCAGTGTTGCCAGTTGTCAGAGGAGTGATGGCAGTGGTGTCAGTTGTCATAGGAGTGACAGCAGTGGGGTCAGTTGTCAAAAGAGTGATGGCAGTGGTGTCAGTTTTCATATACTCTTGATCTGACAAGCCCTTGCGAGACACTGTAGGTTTAGTGTAAAATATGAGGGGAACAGTAAAAATTGATTAGGAATTTCCAAATCTGGCTTTCTCTGAAAATATAGAAGAAATACACACTTTTTTCACAAGCACACTGCACTATATATAACACAGTATCACTATACACATGTAAGGTATGGACAGTGTGGTAGTAGGAAATGTGGGTTTAAATGCCCGGCAGCGTGCTTACACGCCCTTCGAGCCTGACTGTCGGAAGAATACTGAGCTAAATATAGGCTGCTTACCCCTCTGATAAGCTCCCGGCTATTGCCATATAAGTCGCTTAGATGTGGCTACTCTCAGCTTTGACTCAAGCAATTTTGGTGCAAATCCATCCACAGGAAAAGTTTCTATGACCATTTATAATGTAGAGAAGTTGCATCATGTTGTGTCATCGGTTACTCTTCAGACAAGGCTTATGACTCACGTTGTGTCATCTTGTGTGAGGGGGTTAAATACCCATTCACTAAGTTAATATCTCTTACTCACAACTCAGTACAGCAATCTTCACAAAGCAAGACTTATATAAGATCACTGAATGCGGCAAAATAATATTGTCTAATTTAACACTAGGAAAACCAAATATATACAAGTTACTAATAGACAGATATTACCTGATTACTTTATTGTTTACAATGCTGTTAATATTACTATCTCTAAAAGTATTGAGATTCTCGGTGTTTCACTTAATGCCCTCAGTTGAACCTCTCATTTAGATCACTTGCTAAAACTGACTCAAGGAAACTTAGATTGTTGTACAGAGTCCGTAACTTCTTCTTTGACGAGCAGTTAGCCATAATTTACAAAAGTCATGTGGCTGTCAGCTGGAATATTGCTCACGCTTGTGGAATGAATATGGAGAGGTTGCACCAAAACAACTGGAAAAAATTCAGAACAAAGCTGTAAGAATTATTAATATCTCTACTCTTACAAATGAATTACCTCACCCACAAGCAAGAATTAATGTGGCCTCCCTTGCATTACTTTACATATGCCTTCAAGGCAAATGTTCAGAAGATGTTGCATCCATTTTGCCACTGCTGCACATCTTCCCAAATGCTACGTGGGCCTCTTGTAGCTCATGACTGGACTATCTCACTACCATAATCTAGAACTTCTGCCTATCATTTTTTTTTTCTTCCTCGAACTATATCTCTTTGGAACTCACATCCCCGGAGTGGATTCCCCCCCAAACTTAAACCTACAGCTGTTCAAGTCCAACTGTCTCAGATTTTCTATGAATGTAGAACACCTGTGTTCTGGTGTATGGATTAGTTTTATTTTAATTCATTTGTTTTTCTTTCCTCAGTTCTCTATCTATCTATCTATTGCCAGACGCCTCAATCCCGTTTGAGGTGGCCACAAACAAATCGCCTCCACGTCGCCCTGTCCCCCTCCATTTCACTGCTCTGCTCCCAACTCACACACCCTTCCCTCATATACCTCTCAACTCCATCCCTCCATCTCATCCTCGGCCTCCCCCTCCCTCTTCCCCCCTCCACCTCACTCACATACACTCTCTTCGTCAGTCTCTCACTCTCCATCCTCTCCACATGGCCAAACCACCTCGGTGTCTTCCTCCTAACGCTTCCTATCACATCCACATCCACACCACAACGCTCCTCTATATCCTCATTCGTCAGCCTGTCTCTCCATGTGACTCCACAGGCCCCTCTAAAATAACTCATTTCCACTGCTCTCACTCTTGACTTGTGTCCCTCCAACAACGTACAACGTCCAAGCTTCACTTCCATACGTTAGAGCTGGTATCACAATACTGTCATGTAACTTATTCATTTCCATGCTCACTTCCCTGTTTCTTATCACTGCTTTCAAAGAACCAGCAACCTTTCTTCCCTGCTGTACCCTTTCAAGCACTTCACCCTCCAAACCTCCATCCTTACTCATCACACTACCCAAGTACTTAATAGTACTCACATTTTCCAATTCCTCACCATCCAACATCGCTGTACATTCACTGACTTCACCTCTCTCAAAGACCATCACTTTACTCTTCCCTACATTCACCTTTAGATTCCGTTTCTTACACACTCTCCCAAACTTATCCACCAAGCCTTGCAGCTCCCCTTCGTCTTCATTCAACAACACAGTATCATCTGCAAACAACAGTACAGGGAGTTTCCAAACACTATCTTCTCTCAGCAGGGCCACTCCAACATCCACTACCCTACCTTGTACCTCTTTTATTACCCGATCCATAGACAGATTGAACAACCATGCAGACATGACACATCCCTGTTTCAACTCAACCTTCAAAGAGAAAAATTCACTTAGTTCACCATCCACATGTACTGCAGCCTTCGCACCATCATACATACTCTTCACAGCATTCAACAAATTCCCATCTACTCCATATACTCTTAATACTTTCCACAATCCTTGTCTATCCACCCTGTCATATGCTTTCTCCAAATCCATGAAAGCTGCATACAACTTCTTTCCCTTCTCTAGAAACTTTTCCACTAAAGATCTAAGAATGAATATCTGATCTACACAACCTCTTTCCTTCCTAAAGCCTCCCTGTTCTTCTCCAACTAATTCCTCTGTTCTTTCTCTAACTCTGTCAATAAGTATCCTACCATACACTTTTCCTATTATACTAAGAAGACAAATGCCCCTATGATTACCACACACTTCTTTTTCCCCTTTTTCTTTGTACAAGGGAATAATTATACCTGACTTCCAATCCTCCAGGACTCTACCTTCCTCCCAGGCCAATCTGCACATCTTCCACATCCATTCTACTACAATCTCTTCCCCATGCTTCAGCATTTCACCACACACTCCATCAATTCCTGGGGCTTTCCCCAGTTTAACTTTCTTCATTGCTTCCACAACTTCTATCCTACTGATTTCTTCCTGTTTTCTCACCTCCCTCCTTCTCCCAGCCATTCCCCAGCCACTTATACTCGCATTACTTCCATCCTCTATGTTCAACAATTCCTTAAAGTGTTCTCTCCATCTGCTCACTTTTTCTCCCATCCCCACTAGTAATCTACCATTTTTATCTTTCACTCTCCTGCTAACCTCACTTCCACCCTATCTTACTCTCTTCACCTCTTTCCAGAACATTTTCTTACAGTCCCTTCACTTTACACTCAAATTCCTTCCAAATTCCTCATCCACTCTCTTCTTACTCTCTCTTACTAATCTGTTCACCTCTCTCTTTCTTTCTGCATATAACTCTCTCTTCCGCCTCTCAACTTCTTCCACACCCTTATTTCTCATCCATTCATTGTATGCTTTCTTCTTCTGTGCCACAGCCTGTCTCACCTCTTCAGTCCACCACGCTGTTCCTTGCACCCCCCTCCGTCTTCTCTTCCTCCCACACACCACATCACATGCTGCACATATTTCTTCTGTAAATATTCTGCACACACCTTCCACTTCCCCCATCTGCTCCAATTCATATTTGCCTGATCATTCCTCCACTTCTCTCTTATACTCTACATTTTTCTCATCCTCTTTTAACCTTTCCACTCTCCTTGCAACTACTCCTTCCTCTCGTCTTTCCCTTCTTCTATTCCTCCATCTTACTTGGATCCTAATTCTGGCCACCACCAAGTAGTGGTCAGAAAGTCCAGTCCCCCAACCTCTATACGCTCTTGCATCCATTATACATCTTCGCATCCTTTCATCCACACACAAATAATCAATCATTGCCTTCCTTTCATTCAGTCAACCACCCACCCTTCTCATCACTCGCCATGTATACCTGTGGATCATTTTATGCCTGAAGAGGGTATTGGCTATCACCAACCCCCTCCCAGCACAAATGTCCACTAATGACCTCCCATTCTCATCTATCTCAGCAGGCACACCCCTCTCACCAACTATTCCATCCACCTTCACATTCCCTACTTTACCATTCATATCACCGATCAAAAACACTCTCTCATTCCTTCCAAACTTTTCCATGCACACTTCCACATTTGTCCAGAACTCTTCTCTCACTCTGCTAGCACGATCTTGCGTTGGCGCATACACACACACAATCGCCCACATTTGTATTCCAACTTTCAACTTTACCCACAGAATCCTTGACCCAACTGATCCATACTGTCTTATGCTCTTCTTCCATCTTTTACTCACAACTATACATACACCTTCCTTTGCCCTCTCATTCTCACCTACTCCTGCACATATATCCCATCCATACTCCCATTCTCTCACACTTTCTCCTCTCCATTTTGTTTCAGTTATTCCACATACATCCACTTTCGCACCCTCAAGCACCTGGACAATCTCTCTCTCTTTCACCTCATCATTCACTCCTCTTACATTCTACGTAGCCATTAGCAAGTCCTTTGTCCGGTCCTGGGTCGTCATCGTTAGGTCAGTCCTTGTCCGAGGCTTCTTGTTTGTTTTTTTAGTTAGTTGTTTTCCGGGGAGGGGCACTTACCCTCCGCCAACCCTTTTAGTCGCCTTTTACGACAAGCTGGGATACTGGGGGAGTATTCTTGAAAATAACCCCTACTCCCAGGGGGGTAGAACAGAAAGAGCTCAGGAGCAAAATCAAAGAACAATTGCAATTTCTTAGCCTTTGTCATTCATTTTCTCATATTGTAAATAAAAGAAATAGTATTTGAATAACATATGATATCATTCTGAAAGCAATGTTTGCTTTACCCCATTGTATTACTGGATTACAAATGCATAAATTGTAAAAATGTATCGTAAATCTGTGAGTTACTAAAACAAATTAAATCACCTTATATTATATTTTTTTAAGTCAGGAAAAAGGAACCAAAGGCCACGAGGCTGCAATAACTGTTCCTTCCAAAAGAAAAACAAAATACAAGAGAGAGCCAAATTCAAGATCCGATCATTTCGAGATGCCTGGACACACTGCGTTTGAAAGATTGGAGATCATAAGAAGCAGGAACTATAGACAGATGGAGACAGTTCCAGAGTTGACCTGTTGCATAACTGAAGGAGTGAGAGTAACGGTTAATTCTTGTATTAGACAGTTGGACAGAAAAGGGATGAGAGTTTGCTGCTAGATGGGTGCTACACGCCCATCATAGAGGTGGAGGAATGCAAGCAGACAGTTCAGAGGAGCAGTGACCATCGAAGCAGCGATAGAAAAAAGATAAAGATGCAACAGTGTTGCGGCGGGACAGAGGTTGAAGGGAGCCAGTAAGAGGAGGAGAGTTAATGAGATGAATAGCCTTTGACTCCACCCAATCGAGAAGAGCTGTATGTGGGGAACCTCCCCACACATGCGAGTTGTACTTCACACAGGGGCAGATAAAACTTGTGTATAGAGTCAACAATTGTGCAGGGGTAAAGAAGGAAAAGAGTCAGCTTAGCACACCCAATCTCTTGGAAGCAGATTTTACAAGAGGTGTAATATGATCTTTCCAAGATAAGTCCTGAGTGAATGAAACCCCAAGCATGTTCAAGGATGATGCAGGATTAAGCTGAATGTTATTAACCATCAGTAGGTACACCTGTGGAAGATGTTGTCGGGTTGATAGGTGTAAGAACTGAGTCTTTGATGCATGCAAAACAAGAAGATTATTTTTACCCCAGTGAGAGATACGAGCCAAGTCGGACATTAGGTGTGCCATAGCCTCATCCCTTCTTTGTTGAAGTAACTGCTGTGATGGACGTTGCGGGAACCGAATGGAAAGGTGAAGGGTGGAGTCATCAGCGTACAAGGGAATAGGATAAGATGTACAGCTTAGAAGGTATTGATGAATTAAAAGAAAAAAGTTGGCAATACAACAGAGCCCTGAGAAACACCACTGTAAATAGATCTAGGACAAGAAGGATGGCCGTCTACAACAGTGGCTATAGAACGACCAGAAAGGAAACAATAGACGAAGTCACAGATAGAAGGTTAGAAACAATAAGAGGGCGGTTTGGAAATTAAAGATTTTATGCCAGACTCGACCAAAAGCCTTTAAGATGTCAAGCACTATGACAAAGCTTTCGCCAAAGTCCCGAAAGGAGGATGACTAGGAGTCTGAAAGGTAGGTGAGAAGATCGCCAGTGGAGCATCACTAATGGAACCCGTACTGACGATCAGAAAGAAGGTTATGAAAGGAAAGATGCTTTAAAAATTTTCTATAATGAATAGACTCGAAAACTTTTAAGATGCAGGATGTTAATGCAATTGGACGATTGTTAGAGGGTTGGGAATGGTCACCCTTCTTTGGAACCGGCTGAATGAGAGCAAATTTCCAGCAAGAAGGAAAGGTACAAGTTGATAGACAAAGGTGAAAGAGTTTGCCTAGGCAGGGTGTAAGCACAGAAGCTTGAGAACAACACGAGGGACTCCATCACGCATGGGCCTGATGGAGTCCCTCGTATTGTTGCCTTGTTAGTATTGAGGCCTGTGATGGCAGAAAATATATCAGCTGAAGAAATTTTAATGTCGCCCATGAGGAAGTCAGAGGGGGGAAGTGATGGAGGAACAGCACCAGATTCGTCTACAGTGGAATTGGAGGAGAAAATCTGAGTGAAGAGACCTGCTTTATCAGTAGAAGAAATAGCTACAGAACCATCAGAGTAGAAAAGAGGAGGGAAGGATGATGAGGTAAAGTTGTTAGAAAGGTTTTTGGCAAGGTGCCAGAAGGAGCGGGAAGAACTCGAGTTGGAGAGTTGAGAGCATTTAGTATGGATGAAATTATTTTTAGCAGAGCGAAGAGCAGACTTTGCATGATTCTGGGTAGAAACGTAAAGATGATGTGATTCAGGGGTGGGTTAGCTCCGGTACATTTTATTGGCCCTCTCCTTGTTGCGGACAGCATTAGAACAAACGTAATTAAAGCAAGGCTTTCTTGTGTTAGACAAAGGATATGAAAAAGGAATGTATGCTTCCATGCCCGAGAGAATGTGCAAGGCACACCCAGATGGCTCCTGGCCATAGAAGCAATAATCATTCCATGGAAAATCAAAGAAGTACTGCCTGAGGGGCTCCCAATCTGCAGCTCCTAAGTGCCATAGATGATGTTCTTTGGAGGGTCCACAGGGAGTACCAGAGCAATAGAACAGGTTAAGGTGATAAGGTTGTGATCGGAGAAGCCCAACGGAGAGAAAAGATTAACAGTGTAAGCAGATAGATTAGTTCTAAGGAAAGGGTCAAGTATGTTGGAGCTCTCTCCAAGGCAGTCAGGGATATGGTTAGGGTGCTGTACAAGCTGCTCTTGGTCATTAAGGATAGAAAAGATGTAGGCTTGTTCGCCAGGTGGATCAGTGAAAGGAGAAGAGAGGCAAAGGCGGTGGTGAACATTGAAATCTCCTAAAATGGAGATTTCAGAGAAAGGAGAAATGGATAGAATTTGTTCCATCGTAGAAGATAGGCCTAGTTGAAGAATTTTTGATAGTTAGTAGAATTAGGGGATAAGTAAACAGCAGATATATTTAGGCAAAGAGTGACAGGAAAGCCGAAGCCAGAGTGTTGAGGATTCAGAAGAATCGAGTTCAGGAACACTAGAGCAAGATAAGTCGTTGCGTATATATACACTGGTACTGTTGTTATATATATATATATATATATATATATATATATATATATATATATATATATATATATATATATATATATATATATATATATATATATATATATTGTTAAGAAGCGAGATTTGTCAGTTAGGTAGCCGAGATTTTTCTCGACTTTTCTGAAGTTTACGGTAGCTAGTTCTGGTGCGAGTCAGTTGCCAGTTTGCCTGCTGTTGTGATCCTAGTTATTTCGTAAGTTATGCATTAATTTTTTGTTCTTTTTCTTTATAATATTTATGTGATTCTTTGTTAAATTATGCATTTTATTTTAAGAATTTATAGAGTTATGTAATGTAGGAAAACTCTGGCATGTTTTGATGCCTCCTGGTTGGTAACTGTTGTTGCTAGGGGCTGATGCAAGACCAGTACATTCCATAACTGTGGACAAGTAGACGATTCTTGAACAGTGCAAGCTTATATAAAGATGGGGTAGAGACTATTCCGAGTTCAGTCGGTTTTGGTTCAGTTTGAGTGTAGTGCTACTAGCGAAGATTGTGAAGTGTAATTTCTGTTAGTATAGATTATTTTGGTGGTAGGTGGTGGCGACCATCATCCACTCACTTGATGTAGTGCTGCCTACCTCTTTCTTAGCCTTTATCATTCTTTTTCTGTGCCTTCCCTCCTCCCTTTCTATTTCGCCCATCTTTCCTGTCACTTCTTATTGCTTTTCTTTCCTTTACAGGTGGCTTTATATTGAATTACAAGCAAAATGGTTTCCTGTAAGCCAAGAAACCATTTAAACGCTGGGTGGCAACCATATAACCAAACCATACGTGCTCCCTACGTGTCAGCAAGTGGGTTGGTGGATGGTTAGTGCCCCTTCCCGTAAAACAAATAACTCAAAGTCAAATGGCCACCCCTTACGGTTATGGCGTCTGGCAATAGATAGACAGATAGAAAGATTAGTTTCGGTACTTGTGAAAAACTGTGAAGTGTTGTCAAGCATTACGTGTAACTGCAATTAGTAAAGTGTGTATAGCTCCAGTGCTTGTGAGAATAGTGAAGTGAAGTTGGAAAGTATTAAGTGTAACCATTTGGAAAATAGACAGCAAACATTAAGAAGCCAGTGTTTATTTACAACGCCTCAGCTGATCTTGTATACTGTACACCTGAAGGCTGACCATAGGAAAAACAACTCACTGGGCAAAGTCCTTCCTGTACTGAACTACTGTTGGAGCCTGTGGCAGTGTGGGACGCAAACATAACACTGGAGTCAGGAGTGGGGATTAAATGCTGCAGTAAGTCAAACCTTCGTCATAGAAGCAGAAGGTGTAAAGACAAGGTCTCGAGCTGGGCAGGAGGAGAAAATTTCCTGGCAACAATCGTGAAGGTAATACAAGCTTCAAAGAAAGAAATCAATGAACAACTACAAGCACAAAATGAAAAACTACAGGCCCAAAGTGAAGAACAGAAAGAGTTCAGGAGCAAAATCAAAGAACAATTGCAAACACAGAGTGAACAACTAAAGGCACAACGTGAAGAACAAAAGGAAAGATATGAACGGCTTCAAGAGGCATTACAGGAGCAACAGAGGGAATTACAACTGAGGATGTAAGGACAGCTAGATTCATTAATGGAGGAAATGAAGGAAGAACAGCAATAGCTTATGGAGGAAGTAGATGCCAAGCTAGAGCAGCAGATAGTATGAGGTAAGCAATAATGTGATAGAGTGTAAACAACATGTAGACGAACAGTTGAAGACAGTTAGTGGGGAAATAGTGACAGTGTAAACAGCATGTGGACAAGCAGCTGAACATTAATGAGGGAATAGTGATGGAGTGCAGAAGCATGTAGATAACCTGTTGAATCATGTAGTTGATCATGTGAAGATAATTATTGAGAAAATTGAGGCTGTAGAGAAATATTGCACTGCTGAGCCTCAGGTTAGTGTACAGGGAGCATACGAAAGAAATGGACAGTGTATGGTGAATCTTGACGGATCCAAGCAATCTAAGGTAGCATTTCAGGGTTGAATAATCAGAATGCTGAAGGTTTAAGTCCTGGCCTTATTTATGATGCCTCAGTTTTTAGGCCCCAAACCAGTGAAGTGCATGGCTTGCATGGGGATCCAATTAAAACGAAACCTCAAGAATTCGATGGTAGATATCTTGGGAAGCTTACCGTGCACAGTTTGAGTTACTTGTGGATCTGAATGGTTGGGATGATAAGAAGAAGGCTGCAGAAGACCGACCACTGAAGAAATGCAAGAGAACCGTGATAGATAGTGTACGAGAAGATGGAAGAACAGATGGCAAGGAGTGTAGTAGGAATGGGAATCTTGGCAAGAAATGCCGCCATGTGGTTGTGACAGGGCCAGCGTCAGATGCAGAAGACCTGAAGGAGATGCAGATGGAGGATGCAGATTTACAACCAGTGGCTGCAGCGGAGTACAGTGCGACCACATTGGGAAGAAGTTTCCAGGTCAAGCCCTGCGACCAAGAGCTACTGGAGTCAGTGGGACCTTCTTCATTGCAACGGACTACTGGATCATCAGTGGGAGACAGCCATTGGCCTCAGCAAGTACTGGCAACTGGTGGTTCCAAAGAAGATGAGGTCCAAGATCTTGGATGAGTCCCATAACCAGATCACTAGTGGGCACCTGAGAGTGAAGACAATTCTAAGCCAGCTGTGACACAAGTTCTACTGGATTGGCATGCATTAGAATGTTGAAGAGTGGTGTCGGGCCTGTGATATGTGCTGTGCCAAGAAGGTACCTAAGAAACGTGATTGCATCCCTCTCCAGCTGTACCAAGTGGGTGCACCGATGGAAAGAGTCGCGGTGGACATGTAATAATATCCCTATAATTACTACACAGTGAGTGAAGGACATGAAAACTAGTGAAATAAAATTGAGATAAGGGAAGTGAATATCTGAGCACCCTCAAACAATGCCTTCTATGTAAGATAAACTGCAATGTATAAAGTGGTGCATTCCGTTGCTATATTTCTCATAGAGGTATCATTATGATTACTAGTACTTACAATATATATATATATATATATATATATATATATATATATATATATATATATATATATATATATTAAGACATCCATCTGAAAATTTGACCAAACCTATATGTATGCTATCATTACGCATGTCATATATTTTGTACCTCATTAATTCGTGGCCTATACAACGATAGTGCATTATTTACATTTTACTTTTGCATTTATTAGTACTTATACCCTTCCCTACCTTTCCAACATGGCCATGTACTGTAAATATATAGCTCCCTTATTACATCCAACTTCTTGAATTATAATAATATCCTTTTTATTGTTATACTCCTATGTAGTCCCCAGTTGACTGTATACTTTGTCCATTTGCATTCTTGCCACATTATGACTTAATGCCTCCACCACTGTCAGGAGACACACTTTTTAATGCGGGGGAAAATTGTAACCATTTGTAATAATATGTAGTGTGTATGTATAGTATGTAAGTATTGTACGTAGGATCCAACTAGGGCGCCATTGATCATTTACTAATGTCTGGCTTGATTCAAGTTTTGCTGAACCATGAGTTTGAGGCCGCACCACCGCCTATAGTAGCCGCAGCGAGAAATGAACGCTGTGGTGGGGCAGACGGGATGACCTGGGATTCCCCCACTGTAGCCATATCCACATGTCACCGACCATCGGCCACCGCTGCAGCCCCGCTCCATGATCCTTACCCTGTGTCTCTGGCTTTCTCTTTTTCTCTCGGTTTCTATATAAACTGGTGTATTTCCGAAACTAATTATGAAATTATTATGACTTTTGTTCCACACCACCACTGAGGTAAAAATCAAGGAGAGTTTTCTGTATAAAGGTTTCCCCCTCTCCTAAATGTGGCATATGAGCGGGGGAGTGCGGCCTTGCCGATACCTCAGCCTGACCTATAATTATACACTCGCCAGAACTGACCTGCCCTCAGACAAGGGGGGGGAAACCTTTATACAGAAAACTCTCCTTGATTTTTACCTCAGTGGTGGTGTGGAACAAAAGTCATAATAATTTCATAATTAGTTTCGGAAATACACCAGTTTATATAGAAACCGAGAGAGAAAGAGAAAGCCAGAGACACAAGGTAAGGATCATGGAGCGGGGCTGCAGCGGTGGCCGATGGTCGGTGACATCCTACCTCTATGGTCGGTGACATGTGGATATGGCAACAGTGGGGGAATCCCCGGATGACCGGCTGCCCCACCACAGCGTTCATTTCTCGCTGCGTCTACTATAGCCGGTGAGTGTCGAGCAGTTAGCAACGGTCTGGGAATGGATACGGGTGGTGTTCACGGCTGCTGTGTGAAGGTATAAGGCGGTGCTTAATATATTATCAGAAAACTACTCCGAGATTTTAAATTCACCTACGACTGGCGTCAAGGGGGATTAACATTCTTAACCGACATTACTGGACCTTTGCCACTCACTGCAAGAGGAAACCGGTATATATGTGTCGCCATGGACTACTTCACAAAGTGGCCAGAAGCCTATGCTATCCCTGATCAAGAAGCTGTGACTGTTGCTCAGGTGTTGATTGATCAGTTTTTCTGTCGTTTTGGAATGCCACAAGAGCTACATTCAGACCAGGGTAGAAACTTCAGGTCTGCTATGTTCCGTAAGTGCTGCAAATTATTGGGGATCAAGAAGACCAGGACGACCCCCCTAAGGCCACAGTCAGATGGAATGGTGGAGAAATTCAACTGGACCCTAGGACAAGAACTGACCAAGTACTGCGTTGATGGACAAACAGAATGGGACCAGAAATTACCTGCATTGCTAATGGCATATCAGTCTGCATCCCATGAGTATACTCGCTACACTCCTGCAAAATTGATGTTGGCCCTTGAGTTATGCTTACCTGTTGATTTGTTAATGGGGAGACCACCTGGTGAAGAGCTGCCTACAGACACCACCGGTTATGTGAAGCGCGTTTCCTGAAGTTTAGGGTAGCTAGTTCCGGTACGAGTCAGTTGCCGGTTTGCCTGCTGTTCATGAGCGTAGTTATTTTGTAAATTATGCATTAATTTTTGTGCTCTTTTTCTTTATACTGTTTATGTGATTGTTTGTTAAATTATGCAATTTAATTTAAGAATTTACAGTGTTATGACAGGAAAACTCTGGCATGAATTGATGCCTCCTAGTTGGTAACTGTTGTTGCTAGGGGCTGATGGAAGACAAGCACATTCCAAAATTGTGGAGAAGTGGATGATTCTCGAACAATGCAAGCTTATATAAAGATGGGGTAGGGACTATTTCGAGTTCAGTCGGTTTTCGTTCTGTTTGAGTGTAGTGCTGCTAGTGAAGTTTGTGAAGTGTAAATACAGTTCGTAAAGACTATTTTCGGTACGTGCAAAAAACTGTGAAGTGTTGTCAAGCATTAAGTGTAACTGCAATTAGTAAAGTGTGTATAGCTCCTGTGCTTGTGAGAATAGTGAAGTGAAGTAGGAAAGCATTAAATGTAACCATTTGGAAAATAGACAGCAAACATTAAGAAGCCAGTGTTTATTTACAACGCCTCAGCTCATCTTGTGTACTGTACACCTGAAGGCTGACCACAGGAAGAACAACTCACTGGGCAACGCCCTTCCTGTACTGAACTACTGCTGTTGGAGCCTGTGGCAGTATGGGACGAGGTCGTAACAATATATATATATATATATATATATATATATATATATATATATATATATATATATATATATATATATATATATATATATATATATATATATAGAGAGAGAGAGAGAGAGAGAGAGAGAGAGAGAGAGAGATATCATGTGTTATTAGTGTACTGTATATGTATTTTTTTTTTTCCAGCATCAGCATCCACTGTCCCAGGAATTTAATTATACGTCATTTACTTTCCTACACAGAAACTTTGATCATTTACCTGGCAAAAAAGTAATAGCCGTGAAAATTTTTGTTAACAAATGATGCCACTCAGCAGGGGCGTCCGTAGGATTTTTTGTTGGGCGGGGGCAAAATAAAAGAAATTATACATACATGTGCGGTTATATCAAAATACGCACACTCCAAATAGGCACAGGCATATACTTACATGAGTTATATGACTTACATCAAATGCATAGTGACAGAATCCATGAATCGACTCAAATCACTCAATCATCCTTGAACAAGAACTGAAGCCATCGAATTCCAAAGGGGGGCAATTGCCCCTCTTTGCCCCCCCCCCTCCGGACGCCCATGCCACTCAGTGTGCAAACCATTTTGCTGTGAAGGCATATTTTCCTTTTCTGTGAATTACAAATATTCATATGCGAAGTCTATATGTGTTTCATTCATATGATGGTAAACTTTTGATTCTCCACTGAGTAGGCCTATTAGCTGAACGATGTTAATGAAATCAGTATTTGTATGACCAGCATGGAGTAGGAGCAAAAATGTACTCCAAAACCTTTGTGTGAACTGTAGAGTACATACTCTCCGAAAAGTAGTTTTACATGAGGTCCGATGAGTTACGCACTGAACATTCCAGCTTTTTTGCTAGAGTTGTAAGGGTGACTTTGGGAGAGTTGCCACATAGGACTAATGTAGAATTATGCATAGGCCAATTAAGAGGCTAGTAAAGGTGCGTTTTCAATCAGGTATCATATTCTACATTCGTTTTTGTATTGCTAGGTGTTTTAGGGTCGGCTTCCCGTCCCTTTAACGCCTAGCGTGTAGCTGGGTTCTCTTTCTAGACCGGAGCTTAGACAAATAAGAGAGAGGCAGGACACAAAAACTCAAGGCAACAACCTTACATGTGTGTTGATAAATTCTACAGTGGATCGGGTAGATGTCACATGTATAGTTATGCTGAACAATTATAATTCTAAGGCTTAGATATTGGGCGTTAGTATCGCACAGGATGCTACTTAGGACAAGATCGGGTAAGGTGAATAGCACTATAATCATGGGTCTTAGGGCAGTGAAGCTAAACGCTGTTATTTGGGAAGGTCTAGGTTCTGTATATCGGGTGGAGTTTGTGGCACTATTTTCACTGCTGGCAGGCTAACTGGTTTGTCCGTCGGGTCGTTAATTATTGCTCTTGCTCTGGGACCTCCATATGATCTTAATGTGAGGCTGTGTCACTATATGGTAGCGTGTTCACTGAGACGGACATTTATTTCACTGCCCTGCTGTGTTTACTGTTTCACTGTGATCTTACGTATTACATCTCTCCTTTATATTATTATTGATGCTTTTCTCACTGACTTCCCATACTCTGATAACTCACTTCACTATGTCACGGACACTGTGCTTTCACTATCACTCACTTTCGGGTCTGGGCGTAATGGCAGTCAGGTACAAGAGCGGCAGAGATAACTCAGCCTCACTACTGACCAGGCTGAGTTCCGCCAGGGGCCTCCGTATTCAGGGGCCACGGGATCACGTGTAGGGGCGTCCTCTCTCGTCCGGGGCTGCTGGTGGTGAAGGGTCCTGCACTTTCAGGGCTTGGGGCGGGAGGCTGGCCCTCAGGACTGGGGCCAAACAGCTGCCTGAACCTCTCACTCAGGCGCCTGATGGAGGACGAAGATCTCCAGCATTGGGGTGTAGGGATGTTCTGCCCGGGGGTCCTGGGGGCGGTCCTGAGGTCCCGTGGGTTGCGGTCTCCAGCAGTTGGGGATGCTGTCAGGAGTAGGCTGCAGTGTCAGCCTATGTCGGGGTCCGCCAGGCGAGTCCTCTCAGGAGCCGACTACAGTGAGAAGAGCCCGATGGTAGCTACAGGGCCTCTCCAATACTCCTCCAGGCTGGGGTCTCCCTCTGAGTCGCAGTTTCGTGGGTAGAAGTCAGCACCTGACGGAGGAGAGGTTACCGGCCGTCTCCTGCCGTATGGCCCAGCTACAGGCCGTGGCCTTCTAGGGGCGTGGCTACCGGCCGTTGCTAAGGCCCAGCTACTGGCCGTGGCCTGGGGAAGGGAGCGGCTACAGGCCGACTCAAGGGCACCTTCTGAGCGGCTACAGGCCATCTCCTGCTGAAGGTAGGAGTAGCTACCGGCTGTCTCCTTATTCCCTCCGGAGCGGCTACCAGCCGTCTCCTGCAGGAGGGTCGAGCGGCTACAGGCCGTTTCTTGAGGGGAACCTTCAGAACGGCTACCAGCCGTCTCTTCGTTACCTCCGGAGTGGCCACAGGCCGTCTCCTATAGGAGGGTCGAGTGGCTACAGGCCGTCTTGTTTAGGGCACCTTCAGAGCGGTTTCTGGCTGTCTCCTGACGAAAGCGGGAGTGGCTACCAGCCGTCTCCTCATTACCTCCAGAGAGGCTGCAGGCTGCCTCCTGTAGGATGGTTGAGCGGCTACTGGCCGTCTCAGGGGTGCTGACTGGAGCTAGAGTAATAGCTCCTCCCTGTGGTTGTTGGTGGTCGGCTCGCCCAGAAGGTAGCCTCTTTTTCCTGCTATGGTGGTGGCAGGCGAGTTCCGGGTCGCAGGGGCGCGGGGCCCTGACAGACTTATGTCCCTGTCGCCCGGAGTCAAGTCGCACTCTATTCACCCCTCCGTAGGCTCCTTCTGGGGGTGTTGGGATGTCCTCCAAAAGACTACTCAGCATTTCAGTTTTGATGCTGCACAGTGGGATAATGAATTTCCAGGAATAATGTGATTATGATTATTACTGGGTGTACAGTATATCTCGATCATTTCGAGATGTAAGGGTTGATGTTCCTATCGGAGTTGAAGTGTTATACTTGGCGTGATCGTCTCATGGTACCTGCAAATGCATATACATGTGAGATGATAATGTATGATATCACAAGTCATAACATGACAATACTAGTGTGATCCACAAGGTTCTAACCAAGTTCCATATTGCATTCGTGTGGCAATCTCATAATGCCTCATTTCAGTGTCAGTCATTAGGTTCGAACAGGCGAAGCTGCATCATAGACAAGCAGGGATTTCAGTATGAGGATTCTATTTGTTATCAAATCATTTGGTCCAGTAGATACTGAGATGAACCTTTAAATGTTGTCTGTAGTTATGATATCGGTGTCATTTGAAAGCTAAGAATGTGTAGATTAAGAATCTGCCAGGTGTTGTCTTGTCATCCTTAAGCATTTTACATAATTCTAGATGGCGTTCAAGATGGCCGTCCCATTAAAAATAAGTTGCATTCACAATGCAATTCGCATTTGACTTGTGTAAGGTTGCATATTTTTGTGACAGTTGTGTACTAAAGCCACATGAAGTATTAAGCCAAATAATGTTTCTAACATTTCAAAAGAGAAAAGATTTATTGGTATGCACCACAGAATGCATATTATGCTTCTGTATAGCTTAAAATGAAAATTAATCAACACTTTACAAATATCAAAACACTCTGGAAATATCAAATTTCCGACCAACACAGTAGTGAAATTCTACTTATAGATTACTAAACTGTACATCCATAGAACTGTACCAAACCTAAATCACATGTCTTAATTAGGTCTAGATATTGAAGAAAAAAATAATTCTGTGAAATGAAATGACATTACACAGTCATTATGATGACCATTCATGTTGCGATACAGTATACTAAAAGATGCAATTTAGCCTACCTTCCAAATCATGAGTGAAGCCAAAGTACCACAATAATATCTTAACCTAGCCAGAATTATTCCAGGAAGTCATTCAACTGTCCATAATCTTAAATTAGTTAAACAAGAATGACAATTCTCTTGGACACAAAGAACAGCTTCCGGAAACATAGAAGCAACCAATTTGGACATGCAAAATAAACTTCTTATGTGTACAGTTTTACATGAGTCATGCAGAGAGTGACATTAATGCTCTTTGGTCTACGTGATTACTAAGCATACGTGTTAAAACATTAACGTCCCTTGAAACCGCCGAAAATTGTGCATTACAAACTGGCTGCTCTGCAACCACTGAAGAGCATCCGGCATAGTGCATCTTCACTTTTGCTGCTGCACTGTATTAACTTTAATACACTGTTTGGAACCAGAGGGACATTTGGAGGCACTGTTATGGGATCTAAAGACTTGTTCACATTATCATTTATCCATCCAAAATTTTCAATGTCCCTGCTTGGAGGATGTGGGTCATTCACTGATTTCCAAATGCATGCATGGTAGTGGTCATACTTGACATTCTTTGGAAAGGATTCATCTGCAGGTGGGAGAGAGTTAAGACTTAGTCTCGTTGTACTTCCCTTACCAAGCTCCGATGACCAAAGAGTCACATGAGCCTCTTGACATGATGTCATTGTATGGAACGTTGTAAGGTGCAACCGTGAATTGCATGGCTTGTTTCACCACGTCTGACATTGATGCACGAGTGTCGCCAAGAGGTGACAACGACAACCCAAAATGCAATGCCTTTAGCGCAACACCATTCCCAATACCATAACTAGAAGCCACAGTGTCACATCCAGACTACACATGAGCTGTAAGCAAATTCTCTATTAACCCACCCCGTACCGACGACATACAATGCACGTCGCAACTTTTTTTTCATGCTCAGTCCCCATGATGTATAACCTATACAGGTTTTGCAATCGCAAGATCGGTCATTTGCACATTTTTCATATTTCATGTGTGATTTTTGGTGCATAGATGTGTGACACCTTCCTCTACCCACCGTCAGGTGGGGGCACTCCCTGACCCTGCATGACTCACGTGCACCTTTGACTTGGCCACTCACCTGTTAGTAGTGACCCAGGACAGGCATGGTGCACCAAGGTTTCTCTGATGAAGAAATACAAGCCGTCCTGGATGCATAACCAGCCAAGGCCTTCACTGGCAACAGTGATTCTCCAATCAACAACAACATCCTCAACAAAGACTATGTGCTACCTGACGAGGAGAAGAACAGTAATGACGAGGAGATACCGTCACCAAGGAAGTGGTGGTATGTAACATATCGTCAGGCAGGGGAAGGCCAGACTATACCACGAGCACATGCATGCACCTCTCTCAATCCTGTGAATGAAGGGTCAGACAAAGACGAGGATGAGGACAAGGACGGAGCAGGTGGACGTGGTATTCCCATGTGGTTGGGATCGGAACGGATCTTGCTGCATGGAACGGAAGGAGCGAGGAGGCCTGTAAGGCATGGGCCTGTTGTTTTGTTTGGGGAAGGTGGAAGTGTAGGAGAGGGAGTGAGTGGTGTGGAAAGTGAAAGTGGTGGTGGCAGGCAGGGAACTCCCGCGCTCCCAAGTAGTGCACTTGCGCGGCGAGCAGGTGAGATGGAGCCGCTGCCAAGCACCTCTTTTGCCCCACAGTATTCCCATGCCCCCTCCCCACAGACCCATGATGTGGAGAAAGGGACGAAATGGAAGGGAAGGGGAAAGGAAACAGGAGCGCTGGAGGGAAAGGGTGCCGCTCTCCACCATCCCAACCACCACCCTCTCCTCCACATCCCGACAAAGGTGACGATGGAGACGAGGCTGGAGACGGTGATGTGTCGTGGTTCTGGGAGGATGGGAGTGATTTTGAACAAACAATTCATCCCTTCACAGAGGAGTGGTGGTCTGGGTGCACTGCTCCACACATCCGTGAAGGCTCCCACAGGGTGGATTTCTTCCACCTTTACTTCTCTGAGCCGTTTGTGGAGCGTATAGTGGAGGAGACAAACACCTTCACCAGGAGGATGCACCATGAAGGAATGCAAGGGGATAATGAGCAGGCACTCACAGTGCTATGATTGCCCACTAACAGTAGGTGAGATGTTCCTTTTTTTGGCCATGGTTCTGTGGATGGCTATTGTATGGAAAAGACAAATTCCAGCTTACTGAATACTGACCTGATTACTTACAAACCTTTCTTTGGTAAAGTTATGAGTCGGAATAGGTTTCAATACATTCTGAACCGCCTCCACTTTAATGATGCAGATGACCCTGCTAATGCAAATAGCACAGATAAAATAAGGAGAATTAGGCTTGTTTTTGATCCCTGCAGGAAACGTTCTGCTCGTTATTTTATCCTTACAGAGTCCTCATCATAGACAAGAGTCTTGTGTTGTGGAGAGGCAGTATTTCCTTTTGCCAGTACATACCCAGCAAGAGACACAGTTTTAGGTTCCAGATCTTTGTAATGTGTGACTATAAAACTGGTTATGTGCAAGACATAGTCTTGTACACTGGCGCACAGACAGACATAACAGAAGTTCGAAGTATTGGACTCTCTGGGGCCGCGTTGAAGACAGTGATAGAGGAGTACCTTCACTGTGGTCACGTCTTGTATCTGGACAACTGGTACACTAACATTCTCGCTTGGTACCTCCACCTTCATGACACCAGAGTCTATGGCATTGTCAAGAGAAATTGCCATCATATGGTGAAACTCGGGGGGAATGCCGACAGGAATGAGGTGGTTATCTTCAAGGCAAACAACATCCTCGCCACTGTATGGAACCACAAGAGAGAAGTTTCCCTCTTGTCAATGGTACAACGCCCCTTGATGCACCGCACAGACTCCATGGAGTACACTGGCCAGAGGAGGGCCCACGTCTGGAAAGCAGAGTCAGTAGTGTAGTACAATGTGAACATGAGGCAGGTACAAAGGAGTACAAAGGAGTACAAAGGAAACCAAACAGCAACAGATCTTATGGTCCTTTCGAGGCTGTTTGTTACAGAGTAGACTATGATTACGAGAGCTAACTCTACATGCTGAAGGAAAAGGATAGTAAAGCATGAAGGCTCCCCCCACCTCCAAATCCTCCAGTTAAAACTGGCAAGAAAAAGTGAGGAAAAGCACCATGCAGTAGGGAAAAACCGACATGGAAATTTCATAGAAAAGGCTGAAAAGGAGAAGCTACATTCTATAATGCATTATCTATAAGCTACCAGTATGAATAACCTGAAAGAGAAAGTAGTAAAGTAAAATGAATAATCGAATAAATAAATAACTAATGCATGTCACTATGTACGGGTACATTGAGTTGACGGGGCGTCTGCAGACACAGTGTGGAAATTGCAGTGCACAGTGTGGATATTCAGGGGTGGTGCAGCAGCCTTGTCTGGTGCAATTAAGGTAGGCAGCAGTCAATCAGGCCACAGCTCCGTTCAATCCACTGAGACTAGGAACTTTCCCATGCGGGACAAGCACATAAGTCACCTCCTGAAGCAGTGACCCCTGGTACATCAAAAAAATCTCAATGGTGGCCACGTATCTAACAGGGACCCTCAGTGATCCACAACCCATCACAGGTCGAAAGTATGAGTAGTGACCGTTAACTCAAGGCTATCTGTGCATATACTATATTTGCATTTAATAAATTGATCCAGGCTTCAGTCTGAATCCATAATTTCCAGTGTGGAATGTGCCAGGACCGCGATGAAATGGTACAAGAAACTCTTCTTCCACCTGTTCGATATCACTGTCCTCATCTGCCACTACCTCCACGCCTTGACTACAGAAACATCCTAGACCTTTGAGGGGTTTATGAGGGAGCTGTCCCGAGAGATCATCGGGAAATATGCAGAGGAAAGGCCCCACCTCCACACCGCCACTGCTGGCGACGCCCCTACTCCTCACAGGACGCCACTTCCTCACCACCATCCCCTCTCAACCAGACCACCCCAGACCATAGCACCGGTGTCATGTATGCAGCAACTCCAAAGTAAGAGCGAGCACTGGCAGACGAGACACGAGATATGAGTGTGTTGATTGTACTGTTGACTTGTGCCTTCAGCCCTGTTTCAGGGAATATCACACCCTACTACATTACTTATAACGTGTGTATGTATGCACACTCTAGTAAGGCCAGTCAATATGTGATACTGTGTGGTTGCGAGAATATCACGGTCACTGTAATAGTTATGTATATATGCGATAACAGTTATAGAAGGTTGGAAAAAGGTCTTTATGGAAAATTATAATGAAAGTTGAAGAATAGAATGTAATACTGTGTGCTTGTGAGATTATCACGCTAGGCATGTTAATATGTGATAACATTACACTCACTATAATAGTAAGGCCTGTCAAAACGTGATAACAATTATAGAAGCTGAAAATTGATATAATCTTTGTGGGGAACTATAATCGAAGTTGAAAATAAAAATGTAATACTGAATGCTTGCAAGAATATCACGCTCACTATAATAGTAAGGCATGTCAGTATGCGATAATATTACGCTCACACTAGTAGTAAGGCCTGTCAATATGTGATAACTGTTATAGGAAGCTGAAAATGGTATAATGATTCTAGGAAAGTATAATGTAAGTTGAGAAATAAAATGTGAGTTGAAACAACAGTCTCAGTGAGTCAACTGTGCAAGAAATCGGCGATTTTCAGGTGTTCCGATAATGTACCTATGCTTATATTACCTAAAAAAAAAAACAATATATTCTTGTACTACATGTAAATTTATGCCAAATAAATGAATAGTTATGTATTCTGGGTGGTTTCGAATAGTTACCCCTACCCTAGAAAACGCGGCACCTACACCCTGCCTTAACCCCTTTAGACCGCAATTGTTTCAGGCAGGGTCCCTCCCACAATCGCAATTCGGGGGTGTTTTGGCGACTTTCACCAAGGGCAAATTGACTCTGCTCTGGCTAAAGAGGAAGAATTTACACACCTGACAACGCAATCCGTACCCCCGTAGGCCTAATTGTTACCGCACAATCGTGCGTCAAAGTCCAAAAAAAGTTTATGATAGTTACCCCTCGAAATCAATCGAAAACATAAAAATTTTTATAACTACATATTTTTCATATTGAAACAGGTCATTTCAAATTGCTTTGTCACACCAACCATGAAAACAGGTATATGTAGGTGTGGGGAAATTACTAGACTGTGGGGAGATAAAGTCTATCTATCTATCTATAGCCCGACGCCCTAATCCCGCAAAGGGTGACCACAGACAAAACGCCTCCAAGTCGCTCTGTCACCCACCATTTGACTACCCTCCCCCCAACTCAACCCCCCCCTCATATACCTCTCCACTCCATCCCTGCACCTCATCCTCGGTCTACCCCTCCCTCTCCCTCCCTCCACCTCACCTACATACACCCTCTTAGTCAGTCTTCCATTCTCCATTCTCTTCACATGTCCAAACCACCTCATTGTATTTCTCCTAATCCTCTCAACCACATCCACATCCACCCCACAACGTTCCTTCACTTCTTCATTCGTCAACCTGTCCCTCCACGTCACTCCACATGCTCCTCATGTAACTAATTTCCACTGCTCTCACTCTTGACTTGTTCCCCTCTTGCAAGGTCCATGCCTCGTTTCCATACGTCAGGGTAGGGATCACAATACTATCATGCAGTGACTTCTTAACTTCCATACTCACCTCCCTATTTCTCATCACTGCTTTCAGTGTATCAAAAACCTTCCTTCCCTGCTGTACCCTTTCACGCACTTCATCCCCCAAAGTTCCATCCATACTCATCACACTACCCAAGTACTTGAATGTACTCACATTCTCCATATCCTCACCATCCAACCTCACTGCACACTCTGTGACTTCATTCCTCTCAAACACCATAACTTTACTTTTGTTTACATTAACTTTCAGCTTCCTCCTCCTACACACTGTCCCAAATTCATTCACCAAACCTTGCAACTCCCATTCATCTTCACTCAACAATACTGTATCATCAGTAAACAGCAACACCGGAATCTTCCAAATCTCACCCTTATTCATTAGAGCCACCCCCACATCCACTGCCCTACCATGCACCTCCTTTACAATCCCATCCATGTATATATTAAACAGCCATGGAGACATCACACAACCCTGTTTCAGTCCCACATTGAGATCAAAGAACTCACTCACCTCACCATCCACTTGCACCGTAGCCCTAGCTCCCTCGTACATACTCTTCACAGCACTCAACAATTTCTCCTCCACTCCATATATTCTAAATACCTTCCACATACCTTGCCTATCTATTCTGTCATAAGCTTTCTCCAAGTGCAGCATACACTTTCCTTTCCTTCTCTAGATACTTCTCCACTAAACATCTTAGAACAAATATCTGATCTACACACCCTTTTCCCTTCCTAAATCCCCCTTGTTCTTCTCCAACTAGCTCCTCTGTCATATGCCTAACCCTATCAATGAGTATTCCACCATATATTTTACCAGTCACACCAAGAAGGCAAATACCCCTATGGTTACAACATACTTCTCTCTCCCCTTTTCCTTTGTATAAAGGAACAATTATACCTGATTTCCAGTCCTCTGGAACCCTTCCCTCTTCCCAAGCCAATCTACACAACTTCCATATCCACTCCACAACAATCTCATCCCCATACCTAAGCATTTCACCACACACTTCATCAGTTCCTGGGGCCTTTCCCAACTTGATCTACTACTTCCGCCCTACTGATCTCTTCCTCCCTCCTCTCATCTCTTCTTCTCCCAGCCATTCCCCAACCACTTATACTCGCACTGCTCTCACTCTCTACGTTCAACAAATCCTCAAAGTGCTCCTTCCATCTCCTCAATTTCTCTCTCTTCTCCATCAATAATCTATTATTCCTATCTTTCACTCCCCTATTATTTCCCCTTTCACACTGCCTTACTTTCTTTACCTCCTTCCAAAACAATTTCTTACTCTACCTCCATTTCACACTCAGATTCCTCCAAAACTCTTCATCCACTTTCTTCTTACTCTCCTTCACCAGTCTCTAAATGTCCCTTCTCCTGCTCACATATACCTCTCTCTTCTCTCTCTCATCTTCTCCCCTACCTCTACTCGCTAACCATTCACTATAAGCCTTCTTCTTTTGTTCCACAGCTCGTTTCACCTCATCATTCCACCATGCTGTCCCTTGCACACCCTTGCATCTCCTCCTCACCCCACAAACCGCCTCACACACTGCGCCTATCTCTTCCGTGAATATCTTACATCTGCTCTAGCTCATACCTTCCCAATCTCTCTTCCACTATGCTCTTATACTCTGTCATTTTCTCACTATCTTGCAATTTCTCCACTCTTATCACAGGAGCTGCTTCCTCCTGTCTTCCCCTTCGTCTCCTCAACCTCTTTCTTTGCAGCTCTACCTTGGCCATCACTAAGTGATGGTCCGAGACTCCATTTCCCCACCCTCTCCACACTCTTGCATCCAACCCTTGTCTTCTCATTCGCTCATCCACACACACGTAGTCTATCATTGCCTTTCGTTCAACAAGTTCACCATCCATCCTCCTCATTACTCTCTATGTATACCGGTGGATCATCTTATGACAAAAGTAGGTGTTGGCTATTGCCAACCCCTTACAAGCACAGATGTCCACCAAAGCACTACCATTCCCATCTGCTTCAGCTGGCACACCCCACTGACCAACCACTTCATCCACTCATACATTCCCAACTTTGCCATTCATGTCTCCAATCAACAGCACTCTCTCGCTCCTCTCAAACTTGTCCATACATGCTTGTACTCTCGCCCAAAACTCATCTTAAACTCTTGCCAGTCGATCCTCTGTCAGGGGATACACACATACAATCGCCCATGCTTGTATACCTACTTTCATCCTCACCCATACAATCCTTGCATGCACTGTTCCATACTCTCTTATATTTTCCTTCCACTTCTTGCTTATCATCAGACATACTCCTTCTCTTGCCCTCTCATTCTCATTGACTCCCACACATATACCTAAACCATATTCCCTTTCTCTCAACCTTCCACCTTCCCATTTAGTTTCAGTCAATCCATATATATCCACTTTTGCATCCTCAAGCACCTGAACAATATCTCTCTCTTTCATTTCATCATTCACTCCTCTCACATTCCATGTCCCCCTCCTAAGAATGTCCTTTGTCCATTTCTTAGTCGTCAACGTACGGTCCGTCCGGGTCCAAGGCACTTTTTTCGCCTTTTTAGTTAGTTCTTTTTTCGGGGTGGGACACTAACCCACCACCATCCCTTTTAGTTGCCTCATACGACAAGGAGGGATACTCGGGTTGGAAATAACCAGCTTTTCGCATGAAAAGAAAGCACTTCAGTGTAGTCTGTAACATCTGCCATGAAAACAGGTGTGTATGTAGGTGTGGGGAGATATCTAGTGTAGGGAGTAGGCCTACAAGGCCTTGGTGCTACTTGGGGAGCAAAATTTTGGCAACAACCAAATTCTCTTGTGGAAACCCTCCATTTCAATGGGATTTGTCATACCAGCCATAAAAACAGGTGTGTATGTAGGTGTGGGGAGATAAAACAGGTGTGGGGAGTAGCCCTACAAGACCTCAGGGTCATTCCAAAACTAACACAGACGCATATAAATATTTATAACCATCAAGGACATCAAAATAAAGTTGAATAATGCTATAAATGCACGCATAAGAAAGGAAAAAAAAACAATAGTTTGTTTCCGATTTCTCTTTTTACTCTCCCAACTTCTCGTTACACATTTATCACACCATTACAGTTATCACATTATCATTACACTTCATCACACTTATCATTACAGTTTCGGCAACATCCAAATTCTCTTGTGGAAACTCTCCATTTCATTGGAATTTATCACACCAGCCATGAAAACAGGTGTGTTTGTATGTGTGGGGAGATGAAACAAGTGCTGGGAGCGGCCCTACAAGGCCTCATAGTCTTTCGAAAACTAACACAGACGAACACTACTCAGAGGTGCTAATGTGGGCAGGTAGAGAGAATGAAATTAAAAATAATAAGATGCCTCGTATGTACTACAACATACAGCATTCTCCAACTACGTATTTACAGAAACTGGTAAGTATGAAGTGAGAAATGAACAGAGTGAGGTGTAAAAATTTGGGAAGAAGTAGAAATAACATGAAACAGGTACGTTCATCAGGCCTGACACTCAGGGGCATGTTGGGGGTTGGTAGGGTAGTGAGGGACAAGGAGGGAGAGATAGGGTGGGGTTTGGTGGGGGGACGAGGCTAGCAGGGAGGGAGGAGGGGAAAGAGAGGGTGGGAAGGGACGGAGGTTGCTGTGGGAGGAGAGATGCAGTTGTGTGGAGGGGTAGGAGAGTGATGGGGGACAAGGAGGGTGTGAGGGAGTGGAGTAGAGGGTGGCATGGAGGCGGCTGAGAGGGGCGTGCCCCCCCACACCGCCCGAGCTGGTCCGATCCCCCCTCACGCAACATCAGGGGCGAGTTCTCATTGGCCTGAATCCATGTACGTCATAATCGGGGTGGAGCAAGTGCTCCACAGTTTTTTACAGGCCGCGTTCAATTGATGCGATTAGGCATTTTGCCATAAAACTCAAATTGCATCAATTGATGCGATTAGGACTTAACCCGCCCCGTCCCGGCAACTTTTCGACCACTGGTACCCCCCAATCCCGGGCAATTTTCGACCTTTTTTTTTTTTGCTTAAACTTTCGCTTTTGGTCAGAAACAATGGCCGGTGGCAAAGAAAGTGGTCCCTGGGGTCCCTAATTAGCTTAACCAGGTATGCGTTCGTCCCACCTGGTCCCGTGTTCTCCCTATGCGGTGTGAGCATCAAACGTTTTCTATGGTATTATAAGTTTGGGAAACCAATGAAAGTAAGTAGAAATGAATTTATTACAAACATAAAAACATGTGATAAAAGAGTATATTGGATTTTATACAAAAATAGAGCAGAAATAACCATTGTACCATCGTGAGAAACGAGCAAAATCGGCCAACTTGGTTCCGATGAATCGCTAACATTCTAAAATCATGATACATATAATTTTTTTTACTTACATAATACTTCTACAATAACATTATACCATTTTACAATATATTGAACTGTTTTTACGTATTCACAGGCCTTTTGATAACATTTAGCGTAATGCTAGCGCTAAATTACGTAGTGAGTGAACTCGCTGTGAATGATGTTTCAACTCGTATTGTGCTTTTTCTACTAACATAATACCTTTCTAATATTATTATACACTTTTCAACTTTATATAACTGTTTTGAGATTATTTCAGGCCTTACGTAAATATATAGCGTAATATTAGCGCATAATAACACACACGGTGAAGTCGCTATGACAACTAATTCAACTTACAACCTATTTTTTTACTTATATAATTATTCTACACTAACATTGCACATGTAAACACTTGATATAATTGATATAACATCATTTCTGAACGTACGATGGAACTTAGCGTCATATTTGCGCGTACTTACACAGGGAGTGTTATCGCGATATCATTTGTTTCATCTTACACAAGTAATCAACTTATAAAATACCTTACTACTAACATTACAACATCATCCACTGTATATAATTCCTATCACATACTTACTGACCAGAATGTGGGTGTACTCGTGACATCAATTATGACAACTTACAGTAATGTTCAACTTATACGTTTTATTCATGCTAACATTACACCCGTTTCCACTTTATTTCCTTGCTATCACGTATTTACTGACCAGATTTACACAGTGGGTGTAGTTTTGATAACAATTCTTTCCACTTACACTAATTCTCATCTTATACATTACCTTTCTGAAAAAAATAACACCCGTTTCAACTTTATATTTGACTTAGCACCTACTGACTGGCCTTACCATTATCATGAGCGTCATTTCGCCTTCCCACACAGTTTCAGAAGTGTACGAGATTATGATATTCCTTGAAACAAGGCTGAAGGCACAACGCAACATTGCACTCGACACACTCGTATCTTGTGTCTTTTCTCTGCGTTGATGGTCTGACTGTCGAGTGCTTACATACATGGCAGCGACGCTGGGGTTTACGACGGTTTGGTTCGGAAGGGATTGCGCTGGGGTAGTGGCGGGCTGCAAGACGTAGGGGAGTCTGAGCAGCACGGGGGGCGCGGGGGCAGTGTGGGGGTCTTTCCTGGGCATGCTTGGCGATTATTTCACGTGCCAGCTCCCTCACAAACCCCTCAAAGGTCTCGGATACTCCGGTGGTCATTGCGTGCAGGTAGTGGGCGTTCAGGACCGTGATGTCGAGCAAGTGGAAAAAGAGTTTCTTGTACCACTTCATCGTTGTCCTGGCACAGTCAACACTTGAAATCATCGAGTCTGACTGATCAACTTGCCTCATGTTCAGATTATAGGCAAGTACAGACTCTGGTTTCCATACGTTGCGCCTCCTCTCGCTACGGTGATCCACGGAGTCTGTGCGGTGCATCAGGGGGCTGTGAACAGTTGATAGGAGGCAAACTTCCCTGTTGTGGTTCCACAGGGTTGCCAGGATGTTATTGGCCTGGAAGAAAACCACCTCATTCTTGTCAAGTTTCCTCCCTATCTTGACCATATGGCGACAGTTTCTCTTGACTGTACCACAGACTCCGGTGTCGTGTTGGTGGAGGAACCTAGCGAGAAGAGGGCTAGTGTACCAGTTGTCCAGGTACAAAACATGACCACGATGAAGGTACTCTTCTATCATTGTCTTCACCACGGCCCCAGAGAGTCCTATACTCCGATCTTCTATTATATCTGTCTGTGCGCCCGTGTACAAGACTATGTCTTGCACATAACCAGTCTTACAGTCACACATAACAAAGATCTTGAACCCGAAACGGTGTCTCTTGCTGGGTATATACTGCCTAAAGGAAATATTGCCTCTCCACAACACAAGACTCTCGTCTATGACGGGATAAAATGAGGAGCGGAACATTTCCCGTAAATGATCAAATACCAGCCTAATTCTCCTCATTTTATCGGTGTTATTTGCATTGGCTGGATCATCTGCATCAAAAAAGTGGAGGCGGCCGAGAATAAACTGAAATCTATTACGACCCATCACCTTTCCAAAGAAAGGTGTTAGGATGATTGGGTCCGTTGTCCAATAGGCAGGAATTTGATTTTTCTTCACCACACCCATCAAGATTACCAGGGCCAAAAATAGGAACATCTCTGATATAGTCACGGGAAAGTCATACTGTTCTGCATGCTTGCTAGTGGTTCCTAGGCGTTCACTTTCAAGGCGCTGGGATTGTGAAAATATATTCGTCTCTTCTACTATGCGCCCAACAAACGCCTCATCAAAAAACAAATTGAAAAAATCTAAACGTGACGACCCAGCATTTACACCTGGAGCCGTGCAACCTGACCGCCACTCCTCAGTGAACTGGTGAATGATGGGAGTAAAGTTACCTCCATCCTCCCTGTTCCACGTGACACCACCGTCTCCAGCCACGTCACCATCGTCCCCTTCGTCAGGGTGGGGAGGTGAGGGTGGTTGGGGAGGTTGGGGAGGTGGAGAGCGGCGCCTCTCATCACTCGCACTTCTCTTCCCTCTCCCTTTTCCTTTACCCTTTCCCTTCCCTTTCTTTCCTTTCCCCACATCCTGGGGCTGTGGGGAGGAAGTTTGGGCATATTCAGGGGCGAAAGAAGTGCTGGGGAGTGACTCAACCTCCTCTCCCTAGGCCTACGAGGCACCACGTGCTCGTGCTGCCTCCCTCCCACCAATGGCCCCTTCACCCCGCACTACCCCCACACCACTCTCACTTTCACCCCGCGCTGCCGCCCACAACACTTTCCCCTTTCTCCCAGCAATCCCACCACACCACTTGCTACTTCCCCAGACAAAGTACTTGAACCATACCTTAGGTGTCGTCTCGCCCCACCTTCTGATCCACGTGGTGATATTTTCCTTTCCCAACCACTCGGCGATATCACGTCCTAGCCCTCCGTCATCCTCATCGTCCTCATCCTCGTCCTGATCAGAATCGTGATGGAGAGATAGCTGTGCACGTGGTTGGGGAGCAGCCTGGCCTTCCCTTGCCTTACGGTATGTCACATACCGCGAAATACTGCGCGAAGGGACCTCCTCATCACTGCTACTTATTTCTTCCTCTGGCTGGACGTAATCGCGATCCACCACATCATCATCGAGTGGAGAATCACTGTCTCCAGTGAAGGCTTCCAGGACGGATGCAATTTGCTCATCTGAGAGACCTTTCCGCGCCATGTCTGACCTGGGTCACTGCTGGCAGGTGAGTGACCGAGACAAGGGCGAGCGCAGGTCACGCGGGGTCTAGGACGCTGCCCGCCTGGCGGCAGGTAGGGGAGGCTTGGGTACCCGGGCGAAACGAAAATCTCCCGCGAATTTTGAAATTTGTGGAAATAATGAACCTTGCAATTGCAGGACATTGAAGTACGTCCTCGGGACTGGCTGTGACAAAACGTGAGGACGTGGAAGTACGTCCTCGGGACGGCACGGGTTAAGGGGTTAACAGAGTACGAGACCAGGTGCACGGATGCTTACCGGTCCCGACCACTTATAAGCTAAGGTGAGCACTTTCTTGGTGATTTTCCTTTGTTTCTCACCAAAAGTGGAGGTTTGAGCAAAAAAAAAAAAAAGTAAAAAATTTGTTGGGTTTTGGGAGTGGGTTTGGTAATAAATTGGCTGGTACAGGAAAGGTTGTTGTTACTTGCTTGTCAACTGTCTTCTTTACGTTGACGACAGCTCTGTCTTGGATCGTTGACGCCATGATTATCGTTGTAGTGATATAAACTGGTCTTCATTTTGAGGAGTTTTTAAGATCTTTAATTAACGAACAATCTTCACCACAAAAGATGCAGTGCCCATGGATTGAAAATTTCTTAACCACCAAGAGTCTTGTTCTTTTTGATGGATCTGGTTCACTGAATGCTTGTTTTTCATTTCTCTTTAGATGTCTTTGTATGTGTGTGCTTGTCATATATGAGGAAACATGACTTGTGGCACAGTATTTTAACCTGCCGCGTGCCGGCTATTTTTAGCCCTCTTGGTCACCCCAGTGCCGGCCATTTTTCGACTTTTTTTTTTTTTTTGGCTAAAATGATAGATTTTGATGTGGAAACAATGAATTTCGCCATTAAAATGGTCACCGAGGCTCAAAAATGATTTTTATTGAGTCCTGCATACTCGTGTACGGGTATAGCCGCTCTCTCACACTCACCATGTACGTGAGAGAAAGCCGTTTTTTACGTAAGGTATATTCAGGTATTTATGCTGGGAAGGTATAGCAATGTTCAGTACACTTTTCTGATCACTTATTACTTCAGCATCTATCACAATTTGCGTGTCTTACTCACTGTGATTGCATTATCTTACACTTACTTGAAGATAGGTACAACCTCACTTTATTACTTTCAGTCCTGGCACTTACAAGAAAGTATTTACAACTTGACTTCACTATATAGCCCTTACACTTACAAGAAAGTATTTACAACTTACATGAAAATATTTACAAAATGCCTTCACTATGTACAGCACTCAGTGAGGCAAACAGGCAGAGAGAGGCAGAGCGAGCGTGAGGGGGGGAACGAGTGAGCGTATGGCCTTGACAGCCTGGGGGATGGTAGAGGAACAGTTACCTTACATGCCTGCCAATTTTTACCCGCGAATCTTGAAAAATGCGGTCACAGTGAAGTTTTTTATTTTAGACCATTTTTAAATGGCACTGGCACTGGCCGTGGCATTATGTCAGACCGTTTTCAAACGGCACTGGCATGCGGCGGGTTAAAGTTCTCATCTGTGACCATATTTTCTTCAAGGTGATCTGCTTTCCCATCATTGTAAATTTTACTGCACCTAATAGTATTGGTAATCCTACTGGAACCACTCTCAGTCAGTCGGTCTTGTTTATTGCAGCAGTTGTATTTATATGCGAAATAACAAGCGGTCAGTCATTTTTCATCCCTGCAATGTTAATCATTCACTCTGCACCACATACAGTACTGCATACTACTTTTCCACCATATAGGCCATCATGTGCTGCACAATTTTCCTACCTGAAAGTTAAATGCCATTAGTTGATAATCAACTGAGTCATCAAACACGATGTTATTGGACAATCACATTCATTTTCCTTTTTGTCAGCAGAAATTACTATGACCATGAAACTATTATTTAATACTGCCACCATTAGTCATTACCAGTCAATATACAAGTTGCCTGGAAGAAAAAAAAAAAAAACGTATTAGCAACACAACAGTAAGATAAATATACATGAATAATGAGAAAGTAAGATAAATATACATGAATAATGAGAAAGTAAGATAAATATACATGAATAATGAGAACAATTGAAGCAAGCATGCCAAAATGTAATGAGCCAGTGCAGTGAAACCATTTCTCCGCCATATTATTTACTAAATTTAGATGACTGATCAGAGAAGCATTTCTATATATATATATATATATATATATATATATATATATATATATATATATATATATATATATATAATTGTCAAGTTATTCATGGAAATAATGGAAACTGTACCATTGTTGTACATTTTGTTAATTTTTCAAGCATCACTTAAGCACATTTCATAATTGGTGGCTATCTTGAACACCATCTTAAATTACTCAGAATGCTGAAGGGTGACAAGGTGGCACCCAGAAAATTCTTAATCAACACATTCTTATGTTTCAAATGACCCAAAATACAAAACTATCCACAACATTTGAAGGTACCCAGTAAAACCCTGATATGGCTGCCGGTTTATTTCGATCCTGGTGTCACATTGTTTCGTACAGGATTTGTAAAAATACTTTTTGGAGTGTGTGTTCGTTCTGCAGCAAGCCTTACGTGGTATGAAGCTGTCTCTGCACGTAAACTTCTTGTAAAAATAATCCTATCTAGCTGGTATAAAGCCGTCTCTGCAAGTAAACTTCATGGAAAATAAAAAAAAGGTATAAGTAAAAGTCCTGCCATCCGAATGGCAGGGGACCGAGGGTCTTTCGGACTATTGTTTTTGTCTGACTATTAGGAGGGACCTTTGAAAACATTACGAATATGTACAGTCGACAGTAGAAGTTTTCCCTCTCAGCGTGCGTGGTACGACCCTGTTGATCTGGGAACATTGTATGAGATAGAGTTGACAGGTATGGTTTAAATCCCTAATATTAAAGAAATGTGTTAGGAGATAGTAACACATTTCCTAATGATAATATTGATTTTCAGCAGGTGGGATAATAACGTTATTGTGAAATGTATGACATTGGTGTATGAAGATTCTTCATTACGGACACAGACGCACGGGATTATTTGAACTGTACTGATGATGCCAGCAAGTATTGTATGAAATATTATAGAACGTTTGCAGTCCTAAAGGTGAGGTTGCAAGAAAACATTAATTTCGGTATCAGTTACTACCCACAGAAACTGGAAGTGCTTGTTTCGCGAGTATACGGTTTTGTTTTACAAGTTAAATCACTTCCATTCCTGACCTCGCTCCTCACCCGTCTCTCCTCTTCCCAGTCATGCTCTGCCATCATCCACGTTTTATCGCTAATGCTGAAAATCGTATGTCTGTAGGTTGAGTGTGGAAAGTAATCAGTATACAGTAAAAGTGTTATATGAGCTTCTTTTTCATCTTAATAGCTATAAAGTGTTATCTATGACTTCAATATAAATGTTAGTGTTATGCTACGTGAAATTAGGCTCGACTTCTCGTTCCTATTTCACCTAACGTGGAGCGGGGTCCTCTTTCGAGACCGGAGCTAGTGCAGTAACGAGAGGCAGGACACAAAAACTCTAGGCAACAACCTTTACACGTATATTACCACAGTCAGACACAGGACAAATCAGCAGATATTACAACACAATATATAGCAATATAAAACCTTATCTAGCATATGTGTATCTCGCAGGATACTTACTTCTCTGATAGTAATGACAACACAAACAATCTATATCTGGAGTGCAGTAAATATAGGCGCGCGCAGGGGCGCGGGAGGGGGTTGAGTCTCACTAGGAGGAGATAGGGGAGGTGCGGGGAGTGACTTGTGACGGCTAGGGGAAAGTTATGGTAATACTGGAGGGCGGCAGATATTAGCCGTGAAGTTTATATGGTTTCCACTAGCCAAAATACTTTGGTAATTGATTTTATTCTTGATTTACACTTACTCGAGATATGGGAGTGAGAGCGGGGAGGGGTAAACAGATTTAAGGGTAGCGTGGGGGAAGGAGACAATACCATTAATACTTCCTTTCACAATATTCCTTCACAGTAATGGGGGTATGTCTTTATAGGTGAATCTCCCGGTGGCACAGGCTTATTAATTATATAACAGGGATGTCACTCACACGTATAGTCAATCAGATCTTGTTCCATACTCTCGTCCTTTAACTTCTCACTGTGATCTGATTTACCCCGATATTCACTATATGAAATCACTGCACAATACTTACATTAGGGGAAATCACACTTAACCTAAATCACTTGTGCTACAATATCACACGTATTCATCAGGGGGATAGGCAGGAACATGTCGGCAATCCTGCTGGGCTAGGGGCATCGCCAATGTGAGGCGTGCCGAGAGGACACAGGATAACTCGTAAGGGCGTCCTCTCGCGTCCTGGGCTTCCCGTGGCTTCCGGGCTTGGCTCGGGCGTGTGGCCCTCGGGACTGGGGCCGAATAGCTCCGGGAACCTCTGTGATAAGTCCCGGTGTCGTGGGGGCGTAGAGAGATCACGCCCAGGTGCCCTGGGGAGAACCGAGAGAGACTGGGCTGCAGTCTCCAGCGTCTAGGGGCGCCAACAGGGGAGGGCTGCGGCAGCGACTTCCGCTGGGGTCCGTCAGGTGCGTCTGCTCTAGAGCCAGGCATAGGGAACAGAGACGAGGGGAGGCTGGGAGGCCTGTCTGGGTCACTCTGGGACAGGGAACCTGGACTCCAGTCTCCTGCCGTGGGGACGTCTCTCTACTCACCTCTCTCTGCACACCCTCGGAGCGACTGTAGATCGTCTCACGAGGGAGGGAGCGACCATAGATCGTCTCATGAGGATGGGAGCGACCATAGAACGTCTCTACCGGAGCACTTTCTGAGCGACCATAGATCGTCTCTACCGGAGCACTTTCTGAGCGACCATAGATCGTCTCTACCGGAGCACTTTCTGAGCGACCATAGATCGTCTCTACCGGAGCACTTTCTGAGCGACCATAGATCGTCTCTACCGGAGCACTTTCTGAGCGACGATAGATCGTCTCACGAGGATGGGAGCGACCACAGATCGTCTCTACTGGAGCACTTTCGGAGCGACCATAGATCGTCTCACGAGGATGGGAGCGACCATAGATCGTCTCACGAGGGTGGGAGCGACCATAGATCGTCTCTACTGGAGCACTTTTGGAGCGACCATAGATCGTCTCACGAGGATGGGAGCGACCATAGATCATCTCTACCGGAACACTTTGGGAGCGACCATAGATCGTCTCTACCGGAACACTTTGGGAGTGACCGTAGATCGTCTCTACCAGAGGGGCGCCGTCTGGAGTATATTTTCTAACTCCACCCCTAGCTGGCTCAGCAATTCCACTCCGCGAAGGTAGTGTCCTTCTCCTACGGTGGCGGCGGTGTGGTGGCTGCATGGCACAGGGGCGCACGGCCCAGGCTGACATGTGTCGCTGTTGCCCGGAGTGGTGGTGGCTGGTGGCGGCTACCCCGTGGTGTCTGTGTGGGGGTGTGGGCGCATCTGCGGGCATACTAAGCTGTTTTTGGCTTGTCCTGTGGTCGGGGGTACTATGGTATTCTTTGGGGGCACTGTTTTTCAAGCCACGCATTTTACCACTCTCCCCCTGTAAAAAGTCACGTCCTCGTGGCTGGAGGTGGAACGCTTGTGTGTTGGAGGTGGTGTAGACTGGCTGGAGGTGTTGCAACATAGTTTGCCAGGCGACAGTGTAGGGGTTCTCTTCTTGTGCTGGGTCGTAGGTGAGGAAGAGTGTGGAGGTGGCGGTGGTAGACTGGAGGAGGTTTAGCAGGTGGTGTGGCCCGTTGAGTCTGTGGTTCCTGCCAAGGGTAGGTGCCCATACGGCCCGCTTCACTCTCATCTTGCTTGGTGTGGCTGTCGGTGTGGTTGGGAGCTGAATGCCGGATACTACGGGTAAGGGCCGGGTTTTGTGTCGTGGTAATGTGGCGTTGAGTCTCTGGGGAGTACAGGTAGAGGAGATTTGGGCCTGATGTAGCTTGATGGTGTGAAGTCATGGAGAGGTGGGCGGTGTAGGGATGTGTGTGTATCGGGTGGGTGGGCATGATAGTCGGCCGGAGGGGGTGGTGGTGGTGGTTCTGAGGGTGGGTATGGGTGGGGAAGTAGGCGTGCGGGGTTGGCGGGGTCGGTTAGCACGGGCTGTCGCGCGCGTTGGGGGCGCGGGAGAAGGTGAGATCGTCGGAGTGGGCGTGCGTAGGTGTGGAGGGGAGAGGGCGGTGGTAGTGGGTTGTCCTGCAGGGGTGGCGGGGTGGGCGGGGCACGTGGGCTTGGGTGGAAAGGGTGAGGCGGCGGAGGGAAGGGGTGAGGGTGAGCGAGGTGTGGCGGTTGAGATGTCAGGTGAGGTGTGGGGGGTAGTGGAGGCGGTGGTGGCTGAGGTGGTAAGGGAGGTGGAGGGGGATGGCGAGGAGGAAACATAGCACTCGTATGTGGAAGTGACAGACAGTGTGGGAGCAGGGGGGGGTTGGGGGTGTGAGGTTGGTAGCGGTGGTGAGGTGGCAGGAGAGTTGGCTTGGAGGGTAGGTGGCGAGGAGGGAGTGCGATCTTGTGGCGCCATCCCGGTGTTTGGTGGTGGAGTGGTTTGGGCGGTAGCAGGGTTCTGTGCTAGTGGTGTGGGGTGGGTGGTGGGTACGAAGCTAGGGGATGGTGCGGGTGTGGGGGTGATGGCGGACGGTGTGTGGTGCTGGAACCGTGGTGGCTTGGCAGGGGCTGTGGAGTGGGATGTGGCAGGTGGTGTGTGTCGTCGGAGCCGAGGAAAGGTGGGGTGAGGTGTAGAGGGAGAGAGAGCCGGTGGTGGTGGGGAGATGCGGCCTTGCGGGGTTGTCTGAATGCTCTGGGATGAGGAGGAGGGTGTGATAGGGAAGGTGAATGAGTTAACCGTGTGGGCGGGGAAAGTGAGCGGTGGTGAAGTGATGGTGGTGGGTGGTGCGGGGTGGGAGGTGGAAGGCAGTAGATGGGGGGAGGTGGTTTTAGGAAGTAGGTTAGGGGAAGATGAGGAGAGGGTCCTAGGAGGCCTGTGAAGAGGGAGGCCGGTTTTGTGTTGAGGGGGTATAGTGGTGTGTGGGGTGGGAAGGTTAGAACTAGGGGAAGGAATAGGGGAAGGTAGAACAGAAGAGATAGTGAGAGGGGAGGAAAAGGAAAGATAACGTTCTCCCCTGTCGTAGACTGGGGGAGAGGTGAGGTGGCCCCCGCCATTACGGTGGGATGCGGGGGCAGTGGGGGGGCGCTTTTTGTGTTTCCCTTTTTGTATTTTCTTCCCCTGAGGCTTAGGGGAATTTGCATATGGTGTCATTTGGCTGCACTGGGCAGCTTCTAGCTGCTCACGGATGTCGTGGATCGAGCATCCGTGGTAGTACGGAGAAAATTCCCATGGGTTGACGGTGATGAGATCAACGAGGAATTGATTTATTTCGCCGATGCGTTGAGGGGTGGCATGGACGGCTAAAAGGCGCCTCATTAAACTGATATCTCTATCCATGTCTCCTGTTGGGTCATGGATAGTGAAGTGTTGTTTCACAACACTTGGGAGTACTCTGAGCAGAGTGTTAAATGTATGCTGATCCCGGATTTCCCCATCTGCCTCCAGGTAGGCAGCAGTAACCAGGCGTCTTGCCTGTATCAGGGTATTATCTAAATCCCCATCGAATGAAAAACTATCCAATTTGGATAGAGCCACTACTTTCCCTAATGATGGGGTGATGGCTTGTACAGTGAACTTTGTAGAGTTATGCCAGGTGAGTTCTGGGACGATTTTTGGTGCTATGTTCGCCGCTGCTTTACCCAATAGTGGTAGTGTGGCTGCAATTTTTTGTTGGTCATTTTCAAAGCCAATATCCAGTAAGGGTTTAATTATTGCCAGATATGTGTGTATATCATACTGGTCGGGGTCAAACTTGGGTAACTGAAAGTGCAGTTTGGTTGCCATTTTGCCAAATATTTCATGATTACCTCTCTCTTACGCCGGATCTAGAACCACCGCTGGCCACCAGTGTCATGCTAGGTGAAATTAGGCTCGACTTCTCGTTCCTATTTCACCTAACATGGAGCGGGGTCCTCTTTCCAGAGCAAAGCTAGTGCAATAAAGAGAGGCAGGACACAAAAACTCTAGGTAACAACCTTTACACGGATATTACCACAGTCAGACACAGGACAAATCAGCAGATATTACAACACAATATATAGCAATATAAAACCTTATCTAGGATATGTGTATCTCGCAGGATACTTACTTCTCTGATAGTAATGACAATACAAACAATCCCAGTGTATCTGGAGTGCAGTAAATATAGGCGCGCGCAGGGGCGCGGGAGGGGGTTGAGTCTCACTAGGAGGAGATAGGGGAGGTGCGGGGAGTGACTTGTGACGGCTAGGGGAAAGTTATGGTAATACTGGAGGGCGGCAGATATTAGCCGTGAAGTTTATATGGTTTCCACTAGCCAAAATACTTTGGTAATTGATTTTATTCTTGATTTACACTTACTCGAGATATGGGAGTGAGAGCGGGGGGGGGGGTAAACAGATTTATGGGTAGCGTGGGGGAAGGAGAGAATACCATTAATACTTCTTTTCACAATATTCCTTCACAGTAATGGGGGTATGTCTTTATAGGTGAATCTCCCGGTGGCACAGGCTTATTAATTATATAACAGGGATGTCACTCACATGTATAGTCAATCAGATCTTGTTCCATACTCTCGTCCTTTAACTTCTCACTGTGATCTGATTTACCCCGATATTCACTATATGAAATCACTGCACAATACTTACATTAGGGGAAATCACACTTAACCTAAATCACTCGTGCTACAATATCACACGTATTCATCAAGGGGATAGGCAGGAACATGTCGTCGGCGATCCTGATGGGCTAGGGGCACCGCCAATGTGAGGCGTGTCGAGAGGACACGGGATAACTCGTAAGGGCGTCCTCTCGCGTCCTGGGCTTCCCATGGCTTCCGGGCTTGGCTCGGGCATGTGGCCCTCGGGACTGGGGCCGAATAGCTCCGGGAACCTCTGTTATAAGTCCCGGTGTCGTGGGGGCGTAGAGAGATCACACCCAGGTGTCCTTGGGAGAACCGAGAGAGACTGTGGGCTGCGGTCTCCAGCATCTAGGGGCGTCGACAGGGGAGGGCTGCGGCAGCGACTTCCACTGGGGTCCGTCAGGTGCGTCTGCTCTAGAGCCAGGCGTAGGGAACAGAGATGAGGGGAGGCTGGGAGGCCTGTCTGGGTCACTCTGGGACAGGGAGCCTGGGCTCCAGTCTCCTGCCGTGGGGACGTCTCTCTACTTACCTCTCTCTGCACACCCTCGGAGCGACCGTAGATCGTCTCACGAGGGAGGGAGCGACCATAGATCGTCTCTACCAGAGAACTTTCGGAGCGACCATAGATCGTCTCACGAGGATGGGAGCGACCATAGATCGTCTCACGAGGGAGGGAGCGACCATAGATCGTCTCTACCAGAGCACTTTCGGAGCGACCATAGATCGTCTCACGAGGATGGGAGCGACCATAGATCGTCTCTACCGGAGCACATTCGGAGCGACCATAGATCGTCTCTACCGGAGCACTTTCGGAGCGACCGTAGATCGTCTCACGAGGGTGGGAGCGACCACAGATCGTCTCTACTGGAGCATTTTCGGAGCGACCATAGATCGTCTCACGAGGATGGGAGCGACCATAGATCGTCTCTACTGGAGCATTTTCGGAGCGACCATAGATCGTCTCACGAGGATGGGAGCAACCATAGATCGTCTCTACCGGAACACTTTGGGAGCGACCATAGATCGTCTCTACCGGAGCACTTTCGGAGCGACCATAGATCGTCTCACGAGGATGGGAGCGACCATAGATCGTCTCTACTGGAGCATTTTCGGAGCGACCATAGATCGTCTCACGAGGATGGGAGCAACCATAGATCGTCTCTACCGGAACACTTTGGGAGCGACCATAGATCGTCTCTACCGGAGCACTTTCGGAGCGACCATAGATCGTCTCACGAGGATGGGAGCGACCATAGATCGTCTCTACTGGAGCATTTTCGGAGCGACCATAGATCGTCTCACGAGGATGGGAGCAACCATAGATCATCTCTACCGGAACACTTTGGGAGCGACCATAGATCGTCTCTACCGGAACACTTTGGGAGCGACCATAGATCGTCTCACGAGGATGGGAGTGACCATAGATCGTCTCTACTGGAGCATTTTCGGAGCGACCATAGATCGTCTCACGAGGATGGGAGCAACCATAGATCGTCTCTACCGGAACACTTTGGGAGCGACCATAGATCGTCTCTACCGGAACACTTTGGGAGCGACCATAGATCGTCTCTACCAGAACACTTTGGGAGCGACCATTGATCGTCTCACGAGGATGGGAATGACCATAGATCGTCTCTACTGGAGCATTTTCGGAGCGACCATAGATCGTCTCACGAGGATGGGAGCAACCATAGATCGTCTCACGAGGATGGGAGCAACCATTGATCGTCTCTACCGGAACACTTTGGGAGCGACCATAGATCGTCTCTACCGGAACACTTTGGGAGCGACCATAGATCGTCTCTACCGGAACACTTTGGGAGCGACCATAGATCGTCTCTACCGGAACACTTTGGGAGCGACCATAGATCGTCTCACGAGGATGGGAGTGACCATAGATCGTCTCTACTGGAGCATTTTCGGAGCGACCATAGATCGTCTCACGAGGATGGGAGCAACCATAGATCGTCTCTACCGGAACACTTTGGGAGCGACCATAGATCGTCTCTACCGGAACACTTTGGGAGTGACCATAGATCGTCTCTACCGGAACACTTTGGGAGCGACCATAGATCGTCTCTACCGGAACACTTTGGGAGCGACTATAGATCGTCTCTACCAGAGGGGCGCCGTCTGGAGTATATTTTCTAACTCCACCCCTAGCTGGCTCAGCAATTCCACTCCGCGAAGGTAGTGTCCTTCTCCTACGGTGGCGGCGGCGTGGTGGCTGCATGACACATGGGCGCACGGCCCGGGCTGACATGTGTCGCTGTTGCCCGGAGTGGTGGTGGCTGGTGGCGGCTACCCCATGGTGTCCGTGTGGGGGTGTCAGCGCATCTGCGGGCATACTAAGCTGTTTTTGGCTTGCCCTGTGGTCGGGGGTACTATGGTATTCTTCGGGGGCACTGTTTTTCAAGCCACGCATTTTAGTTAGTAACATGAATAAATCGTCACTGTGGTGGGTAGGAGACATTACTCTCCATCATTTATATAACACTTATATCGCCATCGGTAATACAGTGCTCCACATACACTCCCTCTCCACTCCCTCACCGTCTCCTCCCCTCCTCCTTCCACTGTCTCCATCACTTCTCCACCCCTCCCTCCGTCCCCTCTACCAGTATCCCTTGTTTCTCTCCCTCAGTACACCCAACCCCTCCCCCACGGTTTCATTTAATTGACTCTCCTTATTACCTTCCAATCTAGATCGATTATTCATGACTTGAATACAGCTATTATCAGTTATGGAAATTTAGGTCGTAACTGTAGTAACATTACAAACACAATACTCGTCCACGTTATATTGCCAGCTGTATTACACACACACACTCAAGTAACCAGATTGTTTATACAACAATATGTCCATCGTAACTATCAGTGTTCAGTACCATCCCCTCCTTGCGGACTCCTTTCCTCCTCGCCTCCTTCCCCCTTTCTGTATCCCTCACTCCTGCCTACATCTTATAACATATTTACTTGTCCCAGTTTGTAATATATCTAACCCCTTCCCTTACCTATGGTACTTCTGCTTCCATAACCCCCCCTTCCCACATTGTGTACCCCACTAAAGTGAGACCCATGAAATACGTCAACTTAATTTATAATTTAAAACACTATGCCATCGAAATACTTTGATCTGAACTCCCTCAACACATGATCTTAGAAGGTAAGAGAATGCTGCCAGTAAGAGTATCCTTATCATTCCATCCCCATAGTTACATTATGTGGTCAGGACAAAGAGTAACGGCATAGCTGTGTGTCAACTTCCTGAACATGTTCTGCAACTGCCGATATCATCGATACAGGAGTGACAATGACTTGGATGGATAGGAAGCGAACTTTTACCATAATTAACCCTTTCACCACGATAATCGGATAATTCCACCTACACCTGCTTGCTGTCCGGGCTAACGGCAAGCATATTTCGCTAAGGGAACAATCTACTCATCCACAGGAGTATAATCCCCCTTCATCGTATATTAGGATGATTATGGTTGTCAAATGTATGGTAGGAGGATACAGCTTTTGTGACAATCATCTATTTGCTGTATTTAACGGTAACTGAAGAACTACTAATTATCACCAAGAATACCGTCAATACTTTTTCAGAAAATGGTTTCTGGATGCGTGTAGATCATACTCTTGTGCAACAAAACGCATGAGATGATTACTTTTCATTTTTTACTTTCTTTGGGTCAAAGGACATACATACTATACTGTACGTATGTTGGTTGGGATTTTAAAAAGTAAGTGTAAGCAAGAGATTAATGGCGAGGGAGGAGGAATAATAAAATGATGACAAAATTAAAACATTGACTGCCGTTCTTGAAACAGTTAATGCTTCTTGACCGCCACTGTCACGGTCATTATAATAATATGTATATTTTTATGAGAGGAAGAAAGAACCAAAGGCTCAGCCACCATTAACGTTCCTTCCAAGAAACAAACAAAAACAATACAAAAGAGAGCCACATTCAAGATCCATTCATTTCGAGATGCCTGGACACACTGCGTTTGAAAGACGGGAGATCATTGGAAGTAGGAAATACAGACAGAAGGAGACAGTTCCAGAGTTGACCTGTTGCATAAATGAAGGACTGAGAGTAACGGTTAACTATTGCATTAGAGAGTTGGACAGCAAAGGCATAAGAGTTTGTTGCTAGACGGGTGCTACGCACCCATAGTAGAGGTGGAGGGATGCAAGCATTCAGTTCAGAGGAGCAGTGACCATTGATGTAGCGATAGAAAAGAGATAAACAGGCAACAACGTAGCGAAGGGACAAAGGTTGAAGGGAGTCAGTAAGAGGAGGAGAGTTAATGAGATGAATAGCCTTTGACTCCACCCTATTGAGAAGAGCTGTATGTGGGGAGCCTCCTCACACATGAGACTTGTACTCTAAACAGGTGCGAATAAAACCCCTGTATAAAGTCAACAACTGTGCAGGAGTAAAGAATGCACGGAGTCGGCTTAGCACACCCAATCTCTTGGAAGCAGATTTCACAAGAGATGAAATATGATCTTTCCAAGATAAGTCCTGTGTGAATGAAACCCCATGCATGTTCAAGGATGATGCAGGATTGACCTGGATATTATTAAACATTAGTGGGTATTCCTGTGGAAGATTTTGACGGGTTGATAGGTGTAAAAACTGAGTCTTTGATGCATTCAAAACAACAAGATTATTTTTACCCCAGTCAGAGATACGAGCCAAGTCAAACATTAGGTGTGCCATAGCCGCATCCCTTGTTTGTTGAAGTAACTGCTGAGATGGACGTTGCAGGAACCGAATGGAAAGGTGAAGGGCGGAGTCATCAGAGTACAAGCAGACAGGGTTAGTTGTACATCTTAGAAGATCATTGATGAATAAAAGGAAGAGAGTTGGTGAAAGGGCAGAGCCCTGAGGAACACCACTATTAATAGATCTAGGAGAAGAACGATGGCCATCTACAACAGCAGCTATAGAACGACCGGAAGGAAGCTATAGATGAAGGCACAGATAGATGGATAGAAACCGTAAGAAGGCAGTTTGGAAATTAAAGATTTATGCCAGACTCGATCGAAAGCCTTTGAGATGTCAAGTGCAACAGCAAAGCTTTCGCCAAAGTCCCGAAAGGAGGATGACCAGGAATCTGAAAGGTAGGTGAGAAGATCGCCAGTGGAGCATCTCTGATGGAACCCATACCGACTATCAGAAAGAAGGTTGTAATAGGAAAGATGCTATTAAATTTTTCTGTTAGGAATGAACTCAAAAACTTTTGAAACACAGGATGTTAAAGCAACTGGACGATAGTTAGAGGGTTGGGAACGGTCACCCTTCTTTGGGACCGGCTGAATGAGAGCAAACTTCCAGCAAGAAGGAAAGGTACAAGTAGAAAGACATAGATGAAAGAGTTTACCTAGGTAGGGTGTAAGCACAGAAGCACAGTTCTTGAGGACCACAGGAGGGACCCCATCAGGCCCATATGCCTTGTTAGTATTGAGGCCAGTGATGACACAAAATATATCAGCTGAAGAAATTGTAATATCAGCCATGAGGAAGTCAGAGGGGGATAGTGAGAGAGGAACAGCACCGGAATCATCTAAGGTGGAATCGGAGGACAAAATCTGAGCGAAGAGATCTGCTTTATCATTAGCAGAAATAGCTACAGAGCCATCAGAGTAGATAAGAGGAGGGAAGGATGATGAGGTAAAGTTGTTAGAAAGGTTTTTGGCAAGGTGCCAGAAGGAGCGGGAAGAATTCGTGTTGGAGAGTTGAAAGCATTTAGAACAGATGAAATTATTTTTAGCAGAGCAAAGAACAGACTTAGCACGATTCCGGGCACAAACATAAAAAAGATGTGATTCGGTGGTGGGTTGGCTCCTGTACGTTTTATAGGCCCTCTCCTTGTTGCAGACAGCACTAGAACAAGCATGATTAAACCAAGGGTTTCTTGCATTAGTCAGAAGATATGAGAAAGGAATGTATGCTTCCGTGCCCGAGAGAATAACCTCTGTAATGCACAAGGCACACTCAGTTGGCTCCTGGCCACGGAAGCAATAATCATTCCAGGGAAAATCAAAGAAGTACTGCCTGAGGGCCTCCCAATTTGCAGCTCCAAAGTGCCACAGTTGACGTTTCTTTGGAGGGTTCACAGACCATAGCAGAGCGATAGGACAGGTTAAAGTAACAAGGCTATGATCGGAGAAGCACAACGGAGAGAAATGATTAACAATGTAAGTAGAAGGATTAGTTGTAAGGAAGAGGTCAAGTATGTTGGAGCTCTCTCCAAGGCGGTCAGGGATACGGGTAGGGTGCTGTACAAGCTGCTCTAGGTCATTAATGATAGAAAAGATGAACGCTTGTTCACCAGGTGGATCAGTGAAAGGAGAGGAGAGCCAAAAGTGGTGGTGAGCACTGAAATCTCCTAGAATGGAGATTCAGAGCAAGGAGAAATGGATAGAATGTGTTCCATCGTAGAAGTAAGATAGTCGAAGAATTTTTGATAGTCAGTAGAATTAGGAGATAAGTAAACAGCGCAGATATATTTAGTTAGAGAATGACAGGAGAGCCGAAGCCAGAGAGTAGAGAATTCAGAAGAGTCAAGTTCAGGAACACGAGAGCAAGATAGGTCGTTGCATACATATACGCATCATCCACCTTTGGCTTTTAAATGAGTGTAGAGAAAGTAGGAGGATACAGAGAAGGATTTGCTGTCAGTTGCCTCAGACAACTGAGTCTCAATAAGAAAGAGAAGGTGAGGCTTAGAGGAGGAGAGGTGGCGTTCAACAGACAGAATGTTAGAGGAAAGGCCGCGAATGTTGCAGAAATGAAGAAGAAATGAGTCAGACAGTGGATCCAAGCAACTCAGAGTGTCGTTACCGGGAGAGGGTCGAATGGTAGGGGCATTTATGGTTCCCCCCACTGGGGACTCCGAGGCATTGTTGTTTTGCGCCATTTTTCTTTTATTTAATTTTGAAAAGGAAGTGTAGTGTGTACTGTGCATGTAGTTTACTGATGATAGAGAATCTTGTATTGGAGAGCATGCTAGCCTACTCTCTGTGTTTCTGAAACACACACCATTAACGAATACAGTCCAAAAACAAAACCCAAACGTCGTTATATTGTTCAGTTCCCGTCCCGAGACAGAAATGAAGAAGGGAGAGAAAACAGACATTTGAAATGACAAGGGAGAGAAGTCGGGCAGGGTCACTACAATACAACCGTGGGAAGGGGTTCGGAGTGTTGCAGGCTAGAAACAAGTGGTACTGGTAGAGGGGGCGGAGGGAGGGGAGAAGTGATGGAGGCAGTGGATGGGGGAGGGAAGGAGATGGTGATGGGATGGAGAGGGAGTGTATGTGGAGCACTGTATTAGCGATGGTTATATATGTGTTATATAAGTGGTGGCGAGTAATGTCTCCTAATCAACACAGTGACGATTTATTCATGTTGCTGACATTTATATTCAGGTCATGGATAATACTTCATTGCGATGGAGGAGAAAAAGAAGCTCATTTAACACTTTTACATTGATTATTATCTACACTCTACCTACAGACATTCGATTTTCAGCATTAGCGATAAAACGTGGATGATGGCAGAGCATGACTGGCAAGAGGAACGATGGGTGGGGAGAGAGGTCAGGAATGGAAGTGATTTAACTTGTAGAACAAAACCGTATACTCACGAAATAAGCACAGCCTGTTTCAATGTTTAGTGTTTAACTGACTTCGTAATTATTGTCCCTTTGGAACTGCAAACGTTCTATAACATTTCATATAATACTTAATGGCAACATCAGCCCAGTCCAAATAATCCTGTGCGTCTGTGTCCGTAACGAAGAATCTTCATACACCCATGCCATACATTTTACAGTAACGTTATTATCCCACCTGCTGCAAATCAATATTATTATTAGGAAATGTGTTCTTATATCCGAACACATTTCTTTAATATTAGCCATTTAAACCATACCTGTCAACTCGATCTCATACAGTGTTCCCAGATCAACAGGCTCGTATCACGCACGCTGAGAGGTACGAACTTCTGCTGTCGACTGTACATAATCATTAAATAAACACTTAAAAATTATATGGGTTATTGTTTTACCCACCGGAAATGCACATGAGTGTAGCTGAATAGTTGCAGGAAGGTACATCCAAGTCCAAGGGAAAGTCCAAGCCGCATTAATCCTTAGATAAAACCCAGAAAAATTCGAAAAAAGGCCCAGAAAAAAAGAAAAAAAAAATCTTGACAAATTCAGGGTATAGAGATATTCGGATTATTGGTGGTCGAATTGAAGGACTTTTTTGTACATGATATATTAAGGCAAGTTACTTCGTAAATGGAAATAAGCAAATGAATAATGTCTGAAACCCGTGAGGATTGTTTATCAGTGACCATATACAGTATGAATTTCATTTGCATATATATCTATATTTCAAAGAAGGTCAGCACTATTTGCATAACAAGAAAAATATCACACATGATATTTAAAAGGGACATTCTCCAAATGTTGAAATAGACGCGATAGGATGGGAGTTGCTATCAAAATGGGCTAATTTTATGTTCAATAACTAAATTCGTGTATCTTTTGGCACGTGTAGGTGACGCGTTACAAAATGAACTTTTACATACTGTAGCCTGTATCAGTCTGTTCAGTGACGTTAAGAAAGTATAACCAAAAGTTCACAAAAGAATCTGAGTCATTCTCAACTGTACTTTACATTCTTGCAGAGGCATCTCACTTGGAAATGGTAACTGAGATTGTGGTGAGCAGCATGCAATATGATCGATGTTTCCCAATCTTTCTCATGGACACAGCCACCTCTCTTACAAACTCTGCAAAGGTGAGTACACAAAACATTACCAACTGTTCATTGACCACGTGTGATGTGCTAAATGTTATACACCTTTATTCTTCAAAGCACACCAGACATTCTCACAACCTTCAGGTCCAGTACATGGATGAAGTTGGAACATGGTTGGGTGTTGGTGTGTTTGGTGTGGGTGTGGGCGACCAGAACGCTAACATGACGCAGGCACAGCTCTCCTGGGTGGTCAACCAGGCTCGCCGGGTAGGTCACTCTCACATTACTGCTGAGTCGGGTAGGTCACTCCTACAGCATTATTGCTGAGGCGAGTTGGTCACTGTCACATTACTACTGAGGCAGGTTGGTCACTCTGACATTACAGCTGAGGTGGATAGGTAACTCTCACATCACTGATGAGGCGGGTAAGTTGCTACCATATTTCTGCTGAGACGGGTAGGTCACTCAGGTAACTTGTATCTTTGGTGACGTCATCAGCTGCGGCATGTGTCATGGTGTGTGACGGTGGTGGTGGTGAGTGATGACCCAGCCTTCCTCGCCGCCTTCGCCCACTGGTCCCTCAAGGGCCGCCTCCTGGTGTGGTCCATCAGGCTCCTGGTGCTCACTCGTCTGCCCAGGGACGACCTCGGGGCTTTGCTTGCTTCTCACTGGACATTCTCCATGATGAACACCATGGCGGTTAATATCGATCAAATGTCACTCAGGTAAGGAAATTTTGTATAATGAATTATAATGTAGGTTACAGATGCCCACAATAAGATCATCTTGAGCAGTATTACCAACAGACTGCCGTAGACTGAGACAAATGTCTGGTAGCTAGCCGGACTTATCACTCGTACTTAGGTTCCTCATATACAGTTAGACAGAACAGTGTGAGACTCTATTTATCTAGTGCCAGATGCCATAATCTCGTAAGGGGTGGCAGCAAACATACAGCCTCCTTGTTGCTTTGTCCACTGCCATTTGGCTGCCTCCCTCCAGCTCACAACCCCTCCCTCATATATCTCTCTATCTCATCCTTGGTCTCCCCCCTCCACCGCTCTCTACTCCACCTCACATACTTTCTTCTAGTCAGTCTGTCATTCTCCAACCCCTCAACATATCTAAACCATCCCAAATTATTTCTCCTAACATTTTCATTCACAACCACATCAACACCACAACTTTCTTTCGCTGTCTTCATTGTCTGTCTGTCTCTTCTTGTGACTGCACATGCTCCTGTAATAAATTATTTCTACTGCAGTCACTCTTGACGTTTGTCTTTCCAACAGTTTGCGAGTACTGCATGACATACATCTCATTTTATGCACCTTTATCCTTCCCTTTTAGGACAGGGGAACCAATCATTTATAGCTGACTGATTACACTAATTCTTCTTCTAACGTGAGTGGTAACTTGAATTTCTATAGGTAATCATGATGAGCAGAATTGAGTGCTCGTTGTGATGTATTAATTAAGAGGATTCATTGCAATGATCCATAATGGATTGAAACCGATGGGAAAAGGACAATAAATCCTCAGGAATATAAGGTACAATACAGTAATGGAACGAAAGTCTTGGGGTCATGAAACAGTTAGAGCATAGGAAGTGGTTGCCTTACTGATGAAATTAAGTCATGGAACTGTGTGAGCGTGTGCACAGAAGTGGATGCAAGAATGATGTAAGATAGGATGAGAGTAAGAATGAGAGGTCCTCGGTAGAGTGTATGAACTGGGTAATGAGAGAGATGCAGAGGAAAGGGAATATTAATGGAAGTGATTGATTATCAAGAAAAATGAAGTCACTGGACGCACACTGAGGGTGGATAGTGAGGAAATGGAAAATGTGAGTGCATTTAAGTACTTGGGTAGAGTGATGAGTAAGGATGGAAGTTTGGAGGATGAAATACTTCAAAGAGTACAGCAAGGAAGAAAGGTTGCTAGTTCACTGTCAGCAGTGATAAGAAATGAGAAGTGAGTATGGAAGTAAAAAAGGAGCTGCATAACAGTATAGTGATACCAACACTGACGTATGAAGCTTGGACGATGTTGGAAGGAAACAAGTCAACAGTGATAGCAGTGGAAATGAATTGTTTGAGAGGAGTATATGGAGTTACATGAAAAGACTGACTGACAAATGTGGAAGTGAAGAAGCATTGTGATGTAGATGTGGATGTGATAGAATGCGTTAGAAGAAATATATTAAGTTTGGTCATGTGGAGAGGATGGAGTGTGAGAGACTAGCAAGGATGGTGAATGTGAGTGAGGTGGAGGGGGGAGACCAAAGGTGAGATGAAAGGGATAGAGGGAGGGGGAGACCGATGGTAAGATGGAGGGGATAGAGGGAGGGGGAGACCAATGGTAAGATGGAGGGGCTAGAGGGAGGGGGAGACCGATGGTAAGATGGAGGGATGGAGTAGAGAGGTATGTATAGGGGAGAGGGAGATGTAAGTTGTGGGGAGAGCAGCAAAATGGCAGGGGACAGGGCGATATGGAGGCGCTTTGTTTGTGGTCACCCCATATGGGATTAAGACGTCTGGCTGTAGATGGATCAATTAACTGATTCTTTTCACTTGTCTAGTGAATGTGTTCAATCTTGGCCGATTTCACCCTCCCCCATTTGTTTTTAATGGACCATAGTTATTACCTGCCTATTATTTTTTTTTTCTTTTATGAACTCAAAACAATGAAAACCTGGACTATAGTTAGTGGTAACTTTTCTTCACAGTGGATAAGGAAAGTGAAAATATTCTCGGTCCTAAAGGTCCAGACTTTGCTGACGGCCATTTGTAATAGGACTTTGGTTAGAAGTGGAATTCTTGAACTTTCTCCTGGTAGATTTCGATTCTGGATACGACAACCAAACCAAAAAAATCGTATAATGATACAGCTCTGATAAAGCATAACAACGACGTAAGCAGCTGCTGGTATTTACATTGTCATTTTAGGAAAAATATTTTTGCCGATTGTCTTAATTTACATAATTTGCGCGTCACTGGGACTCTAGAATATGACGCGAATTACCTAAAAATGTTTCCTTTTAGAACAGATTACTGTATATCATTCTGACACGACACCTGCATCTCTGATAACTGGACCTAGAAAATACATTGTCTCGAGTCCCGTAGAAAATTCCCTGAAAAGTTTTGGAGGGTCTGTGAGAGCTTATGAATAACAAAAAAAAGTATTCGTGAGTAAATGGTAGAGTGGAATTTCATTGCTAGAAGAGAGGGGTTGAGGCATTAGATGAAATAAGAAGGCAAAATGTGGTGCCTGGAGTACATGAAAAGTGATTTACTTAAAGCTTTGTGGAAAAAAAAAAGATGGATGTTCAAGGAAAACATATTTTAAAAAAAAAGGAAATACATCCACAAGTACACGCATGTAGATACAGAGAATGGGGAAAGGCACTGATGAATCACGTGTTGCTTCATAGGCTTGTGAAAGAAAAGCTGCAAGATGTAACTGTCGGGGGGGGGGGGGGAGGTAGTGGTAATGCTATAATTCAATATGTAGATTGATTTTGGTGGAGGGAAAACCGGGGAACAGAGAGAATTAAATGATATTAATGTGTTAATTTGCAATTTAAGAAAAGGGGGTAGCTTAGGTGATTATAGTCGCGGCTCACTACTCTGAGGTTATTATCGTGTCCTGGCAACCTGCCATTCAAAAGTGCGTCTGATTTCGTGTATAATGTGAGACATGTGATTCGTGTATATGTTCGTGTATAATAATACTCGTGTGTAATATATTCGTGCATAATAATATGATTCGTGTATAATATGGTACGAAATCAGACGCACTTTTGACTGGTAGGTTGCCAGGGTACGATAATCACAACCTCAGAGTCGTGCGCCCCGACTATAATTATTTCATGAGTAATGTAATTATAAATCAAATTAATTCATTAAGTCTGTGAGTAGGAGTGTTGGGCTGTATTCCCAGGTTGAACTGATTTGTGAACCAGGCGAATTGCACATGAAGGTAGTATTCTCCACATCTAGGAGGTTACGTAGGGAGCTGAGGGACGGTGTATAACCGAACAGTACACCTGCTTGACTATATCGGTGTCACCACATGAAGGCGTAACTGTCCTTCACCGATAGTGTTAGGTATGACGCAGGCCAGTGAAGGCGACAAAGGAGAGAAGATAGTGATTGTCAAAGCCTTTTTAGAAATATGGATAAGCAAAACAGGCAATGGGCGAGGTTTGCAAAACCGAAATGTTTGAGAGGGGACGAGTTACAGGAGGTAACGGCAGTAATCAATGACAGAGATAATGACTAAAAATACGAACACATGAAGGATGGATTAAAAATCATCTAGAAACTTGAGGGAATATAAGAAGGTGATCTGGAAAGAAGTAAATAATTGGAAAAGGATGAAGAATCTAATTAAAAGCCAGTAAAGGGTGAAAACTGAATTATTTTAAAATAAAGCCAACAGGGGGATGTTGTGATTATTTCAAAAGAACTTTTAACCCTCCAATCCAGTGACATAATTTTCATGCTATTCTTGCTGTCTCCAGACAATTATAATAAGGTCTGAAGAGTGTTTTTGAAATGGAGAGTTTAAATATAGCCTTCATTTACATCTTCACTACAAGTGGTTTCCACAGACCTGATTGTAATTGTCTGGAGGTAGTATATAATTCAATAAAACACGTCATCAGAATGAGGGGTTCAACATGTTAATGATGACCGTGTAACAATAGTGCAGGAATTTTTTGCTGCAGATTTACAGTATGTGGTGAGATGGTGAGCGGATGTGATAGCGATGGAGAAACACAGTATATTATCTTCTCCGATATACTAATAGGAATCAGTTACAGTAGCCTGCAAACTGCTACTGAAGATGTGGGTGTGTTATATTCACCGGATGTTGAGCGCCTCATTTCCAAAAATCGTTAATGAGTGACTGATAGACAGCCTGATTCTTAGCGATGTTCGGCATGAGGTAAGGAGGTGTTGTCTAACTGTGCGGCCACATATTACCTCAGGATACTGATTGAAAATGTGGTCGTAAGTGATAATTGACGGGAAAATGATATTACGTTATAGGTTAGTATACAATTCACTTTTAAAATTCATTCCTTCATCTTACCTTCCGAAAGAGCAATGAAAGAACTATAGATAATTTAAGTCATGTACATGTATCCACATTACGACAAAAATGAATGTAGGACATTTCGGCCATGGACGTTTGGGTCATGGGGGAGGCGGTGGCTCAATCGGTAGAGAGGAGTCCTGCAGTCCTACTGGAACCAGGTTCAAATCCCCGCTGGGGCAGGGAACAGTTTAAAATTTGAATTGTGTAATAATCAGACTTACTGATCTACCAGAAGACCCGCCGACGTGTCATAAAGGTACCCCCGCAAATACCAATACACCAGTCCTGTATGAGACAGCCCTAGCATGTATTCAATATGGACGGTGGGTGTTACCGCCGAAGTGGTGACATGTGGAGGTATATGGTATGTAGGAGGACTACTGGGCCTTGGGAGCAGGCTGTGAAACCTATGCCCAGAGTCGGGTACATTAAAAAAAAAAAAAAAAAAAAAGGACGTTTTGAAGTGTGAAGTAGTGTGAACCTTACCAAACCCAACCTAACCTAACCTATTCCCAAAACGTCCTAGGGTGGTAGCCCATACTCCATGGCTCAAACGTCCGTGGCCGAAACATCTGAGAACGGACAAAAATACATAAGGGCTTTTTTTTTTTTTTTGTGCCTATCGCCCATTGGGGCCGAAACCCTAGATCATTAAGGATATATATATATATATATATATATATATATATATATATATATATATATATATATATGTATATTGCCAGACGCCTTAATTCCTTATACGGGGTGGCCACAAACAAATCGCCACCACGTCACCCTCTCCCTTGCCATTTCACTGCCCCGCTCCCAATTCACCCCCCCCCCCTCTCTCTCATATACCTCTCCACTCCATTCCTCCATCTCATCCTTGGCCTTCCCCTCCCTCTCTCCCCCTCCACCTCACTTACATACTCTCTCCTCATCAGTCTCTCACTCTCCATTCTCTCCACATGGCCAAACCACTTCAGTGTGTTTCTCCTAATGCTTCCTATCACATCCATATCCACACCACAACGATCCCTCACTTTCTCATTTGTCAGTCTGTCTCTCCATGTGACTCCACAGGCTCCTCTCAGATAACTCACTTCCACGCTTTCACTCGACTTGTGTCCTTCCAACAACGTCCAAGCTTCACTTCCATATGTTACAGTTGGTATCACAATACTGTCATGTAGTAACTTTTTCACTTCCATGCTCACTTCCCTGTTTCTTATCACTGCTTTCAAGGAACCAGCAACCTCTCTTCCTTGTTGTACCCTTTCAAGCACTTCACCCTCCAAACCTCCATCCTTACTCATCACACTACCCAAGTACTTAAACGTACTCACATTTTCCATTTCCTCATCATCCAACCTCACTGTACATTCACTGTCTTGACATCTCTCGAAGACCATAACTTTACTCTTCATTAAATTCACATTTATATTCCGTTTCTTACACACTTTCCCAAACTCATCCACCAAGCCTTGCAGCTCCCCTTCGTCTTCACTTAAAGTATCATCTGCAAACAACAGTACAGGGAGTTTCCAGGCACTGCCCTCTCTCAGTAGGGCCACTCCAGCATCCACTGCCCTACCTTGTATCTCATTTATAACCCCATCCATAGACAGATTGAACAACCATGGAGATATGACACATCCCTGTTTCAACCCAACCTTCAAAAAGAAAAACTCACTCAATTCACTATCCACACGCACTGCAGCCCTATCACGCTCATACATACTCTTCGCAGCATTCAACAACTTCCCATCAACTCCATATATTCTTAATACTTTCCACAATCCTTGTCTATCCAACCCGTCATATGCTTTCTCCAAATCCATGAAGGCCGCATACAGCTTCTCTCTCTTCTCCAGACACGTTTCCACTAAAGATCTAAGAATGAATATCTGATCTACACAGCCTCTTCCCTTCCTAAAGCCTCCCTGTTCTTCTCCAACTAATTCCTCTGTTATTTCCCTAACTCTGTCAATAAGTATCCTACCATATACTTTTCCTATTATACTAAGAAGACAAATGCCCCTATGATTACCACACACTTCTTTTTGCAGTTTCCTTTTGTACAAGGGAATAATTTTACCTGGCTTCCAATCATCCGGGACTTTACCTTCCTCCCAGGCCAATCTGCACATCTTCCACATCCATTCTACAGCTATCTCTCCCCCATGCTTCAGCATTTCACCACGCATTCCATCAATTCCTGGGGCTTTCCCCATTTTGACTTTCTTCAGTGCTTTGACAACTTCCATCCTACTGATTCCTTCCTGTCTTCTCACCTCCCTCCTTCTCCCAGCCATTCCCCAGCCACTTATACTCGCATTACTTTCATTCTATGTGTTCAGCAATTCATTAAAGTGTTCTCTCCATCTGCTCACTTCTCCCTTCTCAATAAAGTAATCTACCATTTTTATCTTTCATTCCCTTATTAACTTCATTGCCACCCTGTATGATTCTCATTACCTCTTTTCAGATCATTTTCTTACATTCCCTCCACTTGACACTCAAATTCCTTCCAAACTCCTCATCCACTCTCTTTTTACTCTCTCTTACTAATCTTTGCACCTCTCTCTTCCTTTCTACATGGGATTTCTCCACCAGAGGGCCGGACATAAACAAATCATTGCTGTGTGCAGCTCATATTCCTGTGTTTTCTGGTGGTCCTTGCCTTCCAACATCCTTTTATTGTTGCAGGGAGCAACATAAAGGTCTAGTGCTTACTTCACCTTTTGTTGTGTTTTACTGGTGTTTGGATTTAGCTTGTAGTTTGGGGGGAAAAATTCAGTACGGCAGACGGGGCCCCCCTGGTCGGGTTTTCTCTTTTCTGTGCATGCGCAGTACGACCTGTGTGACGTCATGGACGAGTCACTCCACTTCCCCTGCTACCATTGGTCTGTTCTGTCGTGCTGGTGAAGCCGACATCCTGCTCACCCTGCTACCTGCCAAGGTGTGCAGCATGGAGTACTCGGGCCCTGCCTGCTCACCCTGCTACCTGCCTAGGTGTGCAGCATGGAGTACTCGGGCCCTGACACCCTCGAGGACCTTGAAGCTGACCTGGCGCTGAGTGACGAAGATGAAATGACTCAGAGTGACTGGACACAGTTACCACAAAGTAGTAGCAGTGTCTCGCTACCTGGGGAAGTAGCTACGAAACCAGCACAATCTGTACCTGCCGCACCTCACCTCATTGGTCAGACATCTTCCTCTGCCAAGCGCCCCGTGCATAACACCTCGGACAGCAACAGTGAGCTTCATCACCTGCTACCAAATCCTCCGAGCGGCAGGAGACTTCTGATCCTCTGAAGAGGGCAACTGCCTTTGGATCCAACATTCCTTGCCTCCCGCAGCTTGTTCAATCGGCCAAGTTTCGCAGTTGTTTCCTACCTCTACACCCCCGGAGTTCGTGCCCAAGCGGAGGTCAAGATGTCTGCAATCACTTCCCATTTTGTCTACATCACCAGACGTAGCAGGGACATTGTAGATTGCATAACTAAAGGAGAGCTCCTATCCCTTTCATTGGAAAGTCAAGACTCACCTGAGAGGCCCTCCAAGTTTCCTACTTACCTCCTTACACGTTATCTTGTCTGCACTGATCCCAACTTGGCCAAAGAGCTGCCAGGTTTCCATCAGAATGGCACTCCTATCAACCAATTGGTAGTCACCTGGAGCCTTCCTCACCCGCCACGACCAATTGTCACCTTCAGCTTCCTTCCCTGCCTCCCATATTGTGAGTTTTGCAAGATGAAGGACGAGCAACCATGGTGCTTTCGATGCTTGGGCATTGGTCACATCTCCCAGTATTGCTCTGTCAGAACAGTGTGCATGGTGCTCTGACCAACATGACTCTTGGATGTATTCTCACTGACCCCCTCCACCTGCTTCTGATACAGCCTCGATGCAACCCAACCCGCCACCTCCAGATACCTTGCACTGGAAATGTCCCCAATGTCATCAAGACCGTTTAGTAATGTTTGGCATGGCTGCACTAGACGTCAGGCTAACCAGGCCCCCGTTGCTACGGGTGGGGCTCCACTAGCATCATCATCATCACCACTCAGCGCTGCTGCTCCCCCTGCCTCTACTGTCGGTTTGGACTCAGCTGCAGTCACTGAACTTCACAATGCTGTTGCCACTCTCAGTACTCAGATTACCTCACCGCCCGTTTCAGTGCAACAGAAGCCCGCATTGATGGCCTGGTTAGCAAGCAAGCAACACTTGAGACAACATTAAATTCACTAGTTAAATCACAACAAGTCATCATTATGACTGTCACCACTCTTATGGAGAAGCTGGACTCCATTGTCACTCCAACTGGACGACTGAATGCTCCCCTCAGGGAGTCTTCCCCTCGTGGCATGACGCATAACACTTCTCAAGCCACCAGCACTTCCTCATCTGGCCCTCGCAAACGTCATGGCAAAGTTTGGTAACATGGCACAACTGCATGTCATCTCTTGGAATGCCTGTGGTGTTACTAAACGGTCTAAACTTACTGCACTCAAAGGATATGTATACAGTCACCACCCGAATATCATTATCATTCAGGAATCCTTTGTTGGTCGTGCGCTACTCGGGGTAGAAGCACCCACTCTCAGTGGTTATGTTTCTTACGTCCATCGAGTTAGGAATGGCCTTGTCACGTATGTCCACTCCTCCATCCAGCACCATTTCCTCCCAAACTCTATAGACAACGAGACAACCTTCCAGCTTCTTGAGGTCACCATTGGAAGTGGCACAATTCGGTTGTGCAAAGTGTACTCTGCGCCAGGCAGGTTGAATACAGCTGCTCTCCCAGCTCCCACTATCCTTGGCATGATATACATGGGGGATTATAATGCCTGACACCATGCTCTGGGGGACCTTTCTGCCACCATTAACCATAACGGGACTAAACTTCTTTAGTATATTCGTCAAAATCAGCTCACCCGCTGGGACACCGGTGGGGCCACACACTCTCGAGGAGGCATGCTAGATCACGTCCTTACATCCGGCCTCGTGGCGTCCCAGGTCAGGTGTTCATCTATCCTTGCACTCTTCTCTGATCACATTGCTCTCAGCCTTCATTATTACCTCCCTGCTACACTTCCAGTACACAGATACACTCACATTACAATCCCACTGCCCTACATTCATCTCCTATGTGACCAACCTTCTTCCCACGTTCGACCTTCATTGTCCTGAAAAGTTGTATTCATCACTTGTCAGCTCCATGCATGACTTCTACGCCCATTATGTTAATAGGCCACACATTACACGCCATCATGATGCCCACACCTGGACACTGGATAACTGCATCGCTCAGGCAGAGAGGAAGGCGGTGGAAGACGGTTTTGCCTTTCAAAGACGACCTTCCCCCGAGAGTCTCCATCGGTATCGTTTGTCAAGGGATGATCTAGTTGCTCTCCAGCACTGCGTTTATACCGATTCGTGGCATAAAATAACCGATAGCATCAACCATCAAACGACTGTTGGTTCCATGTGGTGCCTTATCAACAAGGTTGTCAAGAAGAGGCCCCCTAGTGTCCTCCACCACAGTCCAACACATCTCGCACAGGATCTTGTAGATGCCTGCTCTGCACAGTCATGGGCTTGCTCCCTTCCTGCACACATACAGGACATGTTCTCCACCCAGAAAAACTTTTGTGCACTCCGTCTCACTGCCGCTTTACTGAGGACAGACGATGAGGATGGTGTGGCTATAACTGATGATGAATTGCAACGGGTCCTTGCCTGGGGTAGGGTAACAGCTCCAGGTGATGATGGCATCACTTTTTCTGTCGTGTGTGTCCTCCTGAAAGTTCTTGGTAATCCCCTTCTCTAGCTGTTCAACCTTTGCATCCATCTGGGATACATGCCACAAGCCTGGACCCGCAGTACAATCATGCCCATTCCTAAACCTGGCACTGATAAATTCCGATCTGTTTCCCTCACCTCCTGCTTCAGTAAAGTACTGGAATGCATCCTCCTTACAAGACTCTTGTTTAGGCTGCAGGACAAACTCTCACCCCCCTACTGTATGGCTTTTTACCACAGCGAGGGACACATCACTGCCTCATGGAACTATACACCCTCCTATCCTCCGCCAGCGTAGTGGCCTTCATTGATTTAAAGAGTGCATTTGATGTCGCCAACAGAGACATTAAGCTCGACCAGCTAGTGGATTTTGGAGTTAAGGGAAACCTGCTGCGATGGATATGTGGTTACCTGTCTAATAGGTCCTCTAGTGTTCTTTTTAAGGGCGCATACAGCACTGCTAAGGATTTTGAGCTTGATACTCCACAAGGTGGTGTCCTTAGTCCTTTTTTGTTTAATATCCTCATACATCGTCTACTCATCCTTCTTCCTGACATCCCTGGAACCACGATTATTTGCAGTGCTGATGACATCTGCATTTGCTCAAATTCCCCAGCAGATCTGCAACGTTTCCTTCACTTGTTTCATGAGTCGGCTTCCAAATGCAGACTCATTATCTCTCCATGAAAGAGTAGAATCTTCACTTCCCGTCCAGCAAGAACACAGCCTGTATTCTCTGTCGGGAATTGCGTTATCTCTCTGTGCACACAGTACCTTTATCTGGGGGCACCTGTACGGATTTCTCCCTCCATTCCTCCAAGACAGTGTATGCATCTGATTGTTCAGGATCTGCTGACCGGCTACAGCGGCACCTAAAACCTCTCAAGTGGCTCACTAATTATGCTGCCAAGGTGTCTATTCCTGTAGCACGAACCATATACATAGCGTTCATTAGATCAGTTGTTGATTATCTCTCCCCTGCTCTTTGTCAACTTTCCAGAACAGCCTTACAACCTCTTGAGAAGTTCCAAAATGCAGTCATGAGACTCATCCTGGGCTGCCCTGGCTCAACCAGAATTGTCAACATGCAACTTGAACTCAACCTTCCACCACTTGTTGAGAGAATATACTCCATGGTTACATATTTCAGCGTTAAGTGCCTGCATTATCCTCATCTTTCTCCCCACTACTCTCACATCATTCAGATTTCCCTTGAGCCCACTGCACCAAGGCCTCTGCTTTGCAGTGGTGGCTGCACACTAGTTAATACTGTTTGGTCAAATGACCAATGGCTAAACATCAATGCACTGGTGCTTGCTGAGGAGGTGGACTATGGCATTTCACCTTGGCAAACCCCTGTGCATGCTATCTCATACACTCTGGCCTCCAAGATTGACCTGCGTCAGCTTCAGAAACAGTTAACTTTGGAGACCATCGCCAGGCTGTCATCATCCCTTCCTTTGGCCCACCATATCTACACTGATGGTTCCCTACAGGAGGATGCAGTGCTGGGTGTGCTGTATTTTCCCCACGTCTGGCCCCACCTCAAGGGGGCTGGATGGGCCGTCAACTGCCAACCTTGTCGAGCTCTACGTATTGCGAACTACATGGACTCCTGGATGCAGTTACTTTATTATAGTAGCCGTAGCGAGAAATGAACGCTGTGGTGGGGCAGCCGGGATGACCTGGGATTCCCCCACTGTAGCCATATTTATATGTCACCGACCATCGGCCACCGCTGCAGCCCCGCTCCATGATCCTTACCCTGTGTCTCTGGCTTTCTCTTTCTCTCTCGGTTTCTATATAAACTGCTGTATTTCCGAAACTAATTATGAAATTATTATGACTTTTGTTCCACACCACCTTTGAGGTAAAAATCAAGGAGAGTTTTCTGTATAAAGGTTTCCCCCCCCTCCTAAATGTGGCATATGAGCGGGGGAGTGCGGCCTTGCCGATACCTCCGCCTGACCTATAATTATACACTCGCCAGAACTGACCTGCCCTCAGACAAGGGGGGGGAAACCTTTATACAGAAAACTCTCCTTGATTTTTACCTCAAAGGTGGTGTGGAACAAAAGTCATAATAATTTCATAATTAGTTTCGGAAATACAGCAGTTTATATAGAAACCGAAAGAGAAAGAGAAAGCCAGAGACACAGGGTAAGGATCATGGAGCGGGGCTGCAGCGGTGGCCGATGGTCGGTGACATCCTACCTCTATGGTCGGTGACATGAGGATATGGCTACAGTGGGGGAATCCCCAGATGACCGGCTGCCCCACCACAGCGTTCATTTCTCGCTGCGGCTACTATAATACGGACGAACAACAGTGGCTTGATCATCTGTGACTCACAGCCAGCCCTCCAAGCCCTCTCCTCTCCCATGCCTGCATATTAACACTTTGTTACACATATACTCCGTCAATTGGCCACTCCCCACGATCGTTCTCTGTGGTGCACTTTCTGTGGATTCCTACTCATATTGGTCTCACAGCCAACAACACCGCTGACCTTCTTGCAAGGACTACCTGTGGGCTGGATCCGTCTGCTGTGGATGCTACTAATGCCTCCCCCATTTGCTACAAGCAGAAAATACGCAGAGCAGCCCGCTCCCCTATTCTCCACCATAGAAATGCTGAGAGGGCTCACAGTGCGGCCATCCAACATTATGACTATGTTCTCTCTCGTCCCCATAGATATCGTCGCAGTGGTTTTATGGTTTGTCGACATAACGCGGTGTGTGCCTGCCTCAGACTGGGCTACTGACCTGTGTGGCAGGTGGCTGGGGTGAGCAACGCACCTCATTTCTCCTCCTGTAAGCTGTGTGATGCACCCAATGCCAACACCCTTGATCATTATTGCCTGCAATGTCCACGTGTCTCTGCTTTAATACCACATGGTCTCACATTAGTGTACACTTGCAAACATTTGTTGGAAGATGATAACCTAGATGTTATTCTCATGCGTCATCCACACTTTGGTGGATGTTAATTTGTTATAGCTGGACAGCGTGTCCTGCATGGCACAAGTTTCCATGTACTCACCTCACATATGGCCACATGGCACTGTACTAGGTTTGTCGCCTTCGGGCATAATAAATTAAACAAATCAATTCCTTTCTACATATAATTCTCTCTTCTGTCTCTCAACTTCTTCCACACTCCTGTTTCTCATCTATTCATTATATGATTTCTTCTTTTGTGCCACAGCCTGTCTCACCTCTTCATTCCACCATACTGTTCCTTGCACCCCCTTTCGTCTTCTCTTCACCCCACACACCACCTCACATGTTGCACATATTTCCTCTGTGAATATCTTGCACACACCTTCCACTTCCCCCATCTGCTGCAATTCATATATACCCAATCGTTCCTCCACTTCTCTCTTATATTCTGCCTTTTTCTCATTCTCTTATAACCTTTCCACTCTCCTTACATCTACTCCTTCCTCCCGTCCTACCTTTCTTCTATTTTTCCATCGTACTTGGACCTTGATACTGACCACCACCAAGTAGTGGCCAGAAAGTCCACTTCCCCAACCTCTGTATGCTCTTGCATTCATTACACATCTTCGCATCCTTTCATCCACACACACATAATCAATCATTGCCTTCCATTCATTCAGTTCACCACCCACCCTTCTCATCACTCGCCATGTATACCTGTGGATCATTTTGTGCCTGAAGAGGGTATTGGCTATCACCAACCCTCTTCCGGCACAAATGTCCACTAAAGCACTGCCATTCTCATCCAACTCTGCAGCCACACCCCACTCACCAACTACTCCAGCCACCTTCACATTCCCTACTTTACCATTCATATCACCGATCAAAAACACTCTCTCATTCCTTTCAAACTTTTCCATGCACACTTCCACATTTGTCCAGAACTCGTCTCTCACTCTGGTTGCACAATCTTGCGTTGGCGCATACACGCACACAATCACCCACATTTGTAGTCCAACTTTCAGTCTTACCCACACAGTCCTTGAACCAACTGATCCATACTCTTTTATATTACCCTTCAATCTGTTACTCACAACAATACACACTCCTTCTTTTGCCCTTTCATACTCTCCTACTCCTGCACATATTCCCCATCCATACTCCCATTCTCTCACACTCTCACCACACCATTTAAATTAATCCACATACATCCACTTTCGCACCCTCAAGCACCTGGACAATCTCTCTCTCTTTCACCTCATCATCTGCACCCCTTACATTCCAGTGCCGGTATTAATAAAAACTTCTAGGAGTACTCCTAAAATTACTACTAAAAGTGGCTGTAGATGAGAGTTGCTTCTATAGTCTGACAAATCTAAACATAGGGTTTGGGTGGAGTCACCCCCTCCCTACACTATTGCCATGTTTCCTAACCCTACGATGTATAACACCTGTGGTTTGTGTAGTAGGAATGATACATAAACATAACTCATACTAATATAACTGTAATGAAAGTGCTGACATGTATCAAGGAAGAATAAAACTATTCTGCATACTATATTATACGATAATAGAGAAACGTGGCATAAAAATTTGGCAGTGTTGCTCTAAAAATATTCTAATTATTATTTACTTCCCCAACACTTCTAACATTGCTAATTAATTTAGCAAGTATAATTGCAAGAAAATTTGAAGGGATAAAAGTGGGAAGAGGCGGTCCTTTCATAATTAAAATAAATATATCAAACAGCTCTGGGGTGGCACCACTCACGCGACACGTGTTTGTGTGTACGCTATGGGAGGTCACCAACCCCCTACAGGATTTAGGCCTATTGGGGAAACCTCTATAAAAAAAACGCGCCGTGACTTTTACCTCAAGGGTGGTGCGGAAATAAAGTCAAAATTATAATCCATACATAAAAATGGAAGTAAAAAACCATGGATGACACATAACAAAATCTAGCGAGAGAGAGAGAGAGAGAGAGAGAGAGAGGGAGAGAGAGAGAGAGAGAGAGAGAGAAATAATAATAATAATAAAACTTTATTTCCACTAAACAGTGGGTATTCTTATACATTATACAGTAGTACAGCATACAGTATGAAAGTTCTATACACAATATAATACAAGTTGATACATATGGTGGAGAATAGTGACAGAGAGGTAAATGGTTTAAAAGGTGTGGGGACACTTAGGTTAAAAATAGATCAATTAAGCGATTTAGGAACGAAGGCAGTGGGAAGGATTAAGACAGATGGGATTGTAAGATTAGGGAGTTTGAGCAATAGGGTAGAATGTATGCTCTCAATAAAAGTATAGCAATTATCAACGGCTAATTATTATACAGGTGTTGATGGTGGGGGTCTATATTTATATGAGGTGTTGGTGGTGGAGGTATAGCGGGTGTTGTTGATGGGGGTGTTGTTGGGGGTAGGGGTATAGGGGGTGTTGGTGGCAGGGGTATAGGGGGTATTCGAAAAACGGAGATCACAAGAGGGAAACAGTGTCAAGGTCATCGCTGATGGAGAGGTCAGCTCGGAAACGTGGCAACAGTGCAGGGAGGGGGTGACTCCACCAAAACCCTACGTTTAGATTTGTCAGACTATAGAAATTCCTCCTAGGAGGACTTGTAGTAGTAATTTCGCTCCTACCATGAAGTGTTACCAACACAAAGAATCTCTGTTTAATATATTTAATAAATTACCATTAGAAAGCCTTAGAGTATCAGCAAGTAGTTTAAAAACGAAAAACTAGTTTTTCTAAATAGAAACAACATCTATTTGATCATATATTATGATTCTTTACGAATGTCGATAAAATGGATAAAATGTAAACACATCATGTGGTCAGCTGATCGTGCCTGCTACCATCGGAGCATTGTGTGTACGCGTGGTACAGTGACCGTCAACAATGGCACAATTTCAACATACCACGGCTGCAGATAAATTCTGGAGAAAGAGAAACTGGACGGAGCAAGAGTGTCTCGTGCTGGCAGAAGGCATTGGAGAAAGAAAAAGAATTATAAAAGGGAAATTCGGCCCGGGGAACACCTCGGACATGAAAAAGCATGCATTTGCTGCGACTGCAAATGCATGCTGCTTCCTCTCATCCACTTTCTTGCCAAATTTGGGCATCATGTGTTGATCCAGGCCACCTTGCAACCATATCCAGAATTTTATATTCACTATCAAACGCCAACTGAATGTTCACGCTGTGGTAATTTTTCCTATTCACATACACTTCTTCATACTGGTTTGGTGCCACAATTCGTATGCGAGTCCCATCAATCACACCAAAGCCAGCAATTCGCCAGAAATTTTCTTCCAGTTCTTTGTAGTTCAGGAAGTGTACGAGGGAATTTCTCAAACCTCTTAACAATGTGTGGAGCAGTTAGAGCATAAAGTGTTTCCGTTATCACATTGCTCACTAATGGCTGCGATGGTCCAAAGTCATCACAATTACTCTGCTGCATTTTTCCAGTTGCAAGGTACCTTATTAGTGTCAACACTTCCATCTCGGGTGTGAGAGGATGGTTTCAATGTGTGGGCCTTTCCAGTACATCTCTTACTAAATCAGTAATAAACAGAATGCCCTCACGATCGAAACGGTACCTTCTTACAAGTTTGTGATCATCATACTCCATGAATGCATCCTTCTGAGCTTGAAAATTTATGCGTGGTGGGTGGTGTCGGTCAGCCATGGTCTATGTTGTCTTGTCTCATCGGTGTTCGAGGAACGCAGCTACTGTGTTTACTGTCACTAAAAGCCTACTAACTCCTTAAAAGTCCTCGTGGAGGACTTTTACCTATGAGCGATTTTACGAGTAAACTTAGGAGTTGAAAGTAACTTTTAGGAGTACTTCTAGAAGTTAGGAGCCAAATTTCACTGAGAGGAACTTTTTACTCCCAGGAGTTTTTATTAATACAGGCACAGGTCGTTATCCATATCACATCCTTTTTACGGTCCTTAGTAGTCATCTTTTGGTCCATCCTAGTCCGAGGCTTCTTGTTCGTATTTTTAGTTAGCTGTTTTCCGGGGAGGGGCACTAACCCTCCATCAACCCACTAGCTGTCACATAGGGAACACGTGTTGATTGGTTAAAAGGTTACCACCCAACGTTGTAAATGATTTCCTGGTTTACAGGAAATTATTTGGCTTGCCACTCGATGTAGAGCTACCCTAAAAACAGGGTACCACTACACTAAGTGGGTGGATGATGGGCGCCCCCATATATATATATATATATATATATATATATATATATATATATATATATATATATATATATATATATATATATATATATATATATATATATATATATATATATATATAGATATATATATATATATATGTGTGTGTGTGTGTGTGTGTGTGTGTGTGTGTGTGTGTGTGTGTGTGTGTGTAAGAAACGGAATCTAAAGGTGAATGTAGGGAAGAGTAAAGTGATGGTCTTTGAGAGAGGTGAAGTCAGTGAATGTACAGCGAGGTTGGATGGTGAGGAATTGGAAAATGTGAGTACGTTTCAGTACTTGGGTAGTGTGATGGGTAAGGATGGAGGTTTGGAGGGTGAAGTGCTTGAAAGGGTACAGCAGGGAAGAAAGGTTGCTGATTCTTTGAAAGCAGTGATAAGAATCAGGGAAGTGAGCATGGAAGTGAAAAAGTTACCACATGACAGTATTGTGATACCAACTCTAACGTACGGAAGTGAAGCTTGGACGTTGTTGGAAGGACACAAGTCAAGAGTGAGAGCAGTGGAAATGAGTTATTTAAGTGGAGCCTGTGGAGTCACATGGAGAGACAGGCTGACGAATGAGGATATAAATGAGCATTGTGGTGTTGATGTGGATGTGATAGGAAGCGTTATGAGGAACACACTGAGGTAGTTTGGCCATGTAGAGAGGATGGAGGGTGAAAGACTGACGAAGAGAGAGTATGTGAGTGAGGTGGAGGGGGGAAGAGGGAAGGGGAGGCCGAGGATGAGATGGAGGGATGGGGTGGAGAGGTATATGAGAGAGGGGGGTGTGAGTTGGGAGCAGGGCAGTGAAATGGCGGGGGACAGGGCAACTTGGAGGCGATTTGTTTGTGGCCACCCCAAACGGGATTGAGGCGTCTGGCAATATATATATAGATAGATAGATAGATAGATAGATAGATATAGATATATATATATATATATATATACATATATATATATATATATATATATATATATATATATATATATATATATATATATATATATATATATATATATATATATATATATATATATATATATATATATATATATATATATATATATATATATATATATATATATATATATATATATATATATATATATATATATATATATATATATATATATATATATATATATATATATATATATATATATATATATTTATATATATAATATATATATAATATATATATATATATATATATATATATATATATATATATATATATATATATATATATATATATATGGAGCCTCTGTGGTACAGTGGTAAAGTGTGCATTTTCGTACACTAGAAAGCGAGGGTTTGCACCCCACCAAGGTAATATACTTTGGAGGCGTTGTCCCGGCCACGTACTGCATTGATGGACACCAGAGGTGCTGTAGTTGAACCATTGTCGTATACTGTAAAGTATGCTTGCACCCAGTCGGCTTGCGCGGGCCGATTACACTTGGTTCACAGACTACACACACATCCAAAGCCACTACAACACTACAATCACACTTACAAGCACTTCTCGCCTCACATACAATCTCTACCAGACAGCCTAAGACACTTGGCAGAGATACGTAGGCTGTATCGTACCTACTTCGGTTGGGATAGGCCGGTCCTGCAGTGGACACTCAAACGGCTGCTGCTGATGATATATACTGTATATATATATATATATATATATATAAAGTAATCCCTCCAATATCCGACGTAATAGAGCCATAGGCAGGTCTGGATAGTGGTCCTGTCCAGATATTGGGCCCCAGCTTATGGACTTGTACTTATGGATCCTAACTCAGAAAAACACCCATACAACTCCCTCTGGAGATGCATAGCACCTACTTAAGACCCAAATCACACCAATAAGGGACATAAAAGACTGAAATAAATGCAGAAAAAGCATAAAGTGAGATTTTTGAGGAAGGTTCATACAATATTCAACATTCTGGGTACTTACAAGTCCCTGGCTCCTGGACTGGTAGTTATGGACCCTAACCTAGCCTAACTCAGAAAAACACCTTCCTACTGCACATGCATAACACTTAAGACACAGCATATTCACACCAATTAGGGACATAAAAGAGTTAAATGAGGTGTTTGAGGTAAGTATAGTATGGAAAATACAGCAGAGTACAGTATGAAACATTCTGCCTACTTACAGCAAGTCCATGGCCATCTCGATGAATAACTGCCTCCTCTCGGACTCTGACAGTAAGAAGGATTTCCTGAAGCACTTGCAGTACTCTGTTCATGAAGTCTTGCACTGAATTTAGTCATTCACACTCATAAGTCCATTCTCTTCACAGTGCGCACTCTTGTCTAACTTATGCTCCATTGTAACTTAATAAGTGTTGCACTCTGCACTTTAACTCTTTCCACTCTTATAACCATTTTCTAAAGCAAAAACACACAAGTCTATTTACATTAAATTTAGTTCAAAAATTTTCTTTTCACTCACAACTGTAAATCCTTAACACAATGCACTGTTTTTTTTCACTGCACAACACTGTAAATTCCCGTGTGGTCTAGTGGAGAAGTTCTTGGGGTCTATTCATTGTCAGAGTCCGAGAGTATCAAGGCAGGTGACCTAGGGGTGCGTCGCTGGGTCGTGGTGATGGCGTACCCACTGCAGACGACTCTGAAGACAGACGCAAACTCACGTCGAGTGGTGACTTCACCGTGGCTGATGTGCTGGGCTGTGGCTTGGAGCATGAGGGCCTGTCTTGGGGAGGCAATGGAATGGAGCCAGGGCTGGGCACAGCGGGGGTCACAGACCTGAAAAAACTGTCAATCATTGATTGACGAAAGGAACGACGATTCTGACGATTGATGATGTGCTGCCTGAAAGCACATCTCCCTGTCGCAGTTTGGGTGTTCCAGGTAGTCCAGAACGAACTCTAGGTGTTCCCGGAGTGTGCTCAGCTTGGGGATGGCTGGAGTTGTGTCATGCTGAGAGGAGTCCGCATCATCGTCGCCATCCTCGTCGGAATCTTCATGCTGGATACTGACACCGGCAACTGAAGTAGCGATCTCGATATCAGACAAGGTCTGATACCCAGGATCGCCCTCGTCGTCATCCAACCACTCACGCACATCGTCCACATCAACATCTTCGCCATGCGTACGTAGACGTGCATGGAAGTCATCCACGTCAAAACCTAGGAAATCGTACTCCACATCCGTTCTGAGAAGCAGGCGAGACCAACCATTTTCTAGAGTCTTGATAGGGATTTCCTTCCATGCACTGGCCCAGTTGTAGATTGCAGACTTGATGTTGTAGCAGCAAAGGTTTTCGAAAGTCCGCTGGCCTCGCGTGTCCCGTCCCTCCCTGCGCTCGTCCTCGTCCTCGAGAACAACCATCACCTTGTCCAGGAACTTCCTTCGGTACAGCCTCTTCGTTGCCACGATCACTCCTTGGTCCATTGGTTGGATGAGAGCAGCCATATTAGGTGGCAGAAACATGCACCTAATCCGGTCATTCTCAGCCACGAAGTCCTCGTCGGACGGATGGGAAGGTGCATTGTCGAGGAGAAGGAGGGCCTTTACCTGGTCGTGTGGGATTCCCAGTGTCTCCGTCTGGTAATGTATGACCTCCTTGACGAAATGGCGGTGGAACCAGTCTTTGAAGATCTGGGCTGTAAACCATGCCTTCAAAGAACGGTACCAGATGACAGAAAGTACATCCATTACCCCACGAAGACACCGAGGCTGCTTTGCATGGCCAACAATAACTGGCATAAGCCGGTGGATGCCGTTAGCATTGGCACAACACAAAGCAGGTATCCGTTCCTTGGAGAGCTTGCGGCCAGGTACACGCTTCTCCCTCTCCTCGGCTAGAGTGTTCGTTGGCAAAGAGCGATAGAATAAACCAGTTTCGTCAGCACTGTAGAACTGACCGAGAGTGAGGCCCTCCCTGTCGATCAAGCCCTTCACCTTGTGCTGAAACTCATCAACTCCATCCTCGTTAGCGTCCAAAGTTTCACCATGAGCTTTACGAATGGTAAGGCCATCCCGTAACTTAAACGCGAAGAGCCAACCCTTGGATGCCTCGAAGTCTGGGGCGTCATGAAGCCTTGCAAACTTCTCAGCAGCAGCCTTCAGCTCCGTACCATGTACCATCACACCAGCAGCACGTTGCTGTTGATACCAAATCAACGTGGAGCAGTTGACTTCAGCAAACTTGGGAGTAAACATCACCTTCCTCTCCACATTGTGTTTGCTTCTCGACGAGAAGTCAGCCGTGTACTACATGAGTTTGTCTCAGGATAGTTTCTAACTTTCCTCCCCTCCCTATTAGTTTGGAACAGTAGGTGTCTGTTCTAATAAACTGAGTTTACCTTTGCTTATCGCCCACGGAGGGTCCCCCCCACTGATCGCTCTGGGGCGTGAATAAACACGGTCGGGCCTCCCTGGAGTGGTTTGAGAGGGCAACCTCAGATTTAGGTGTTTTGCCCTGGGTTGTTTGTCCCTTGTTTGTTTTCTCATCTTCTTCCCACTTCCCCCTTTAGGGGGGAGTAGTACTATGACGGACACCCCTACTGCCTCCCCTCCCTGAGGTAGTCCTGACTGACCCCCAACTACTACACAGACTGACAGCGCCCAGACAGAACAAAGTAGTTCGGGCCAAGTTGAACTTGCGGAGGATGTGGGAAGAAGACCACCCCTCATCTACTTTCTCCAATATCTCCCATTTCTTCTCCAGAGTCAACACCACTCTCTTCCTCTTCTCAGGCGGTGGGGCCATCATCGCACACACAAAGGAGAGGCACGAGATCAGCAAGAGTGCCTGCAGCAGGTAAGGCACCACCACAAAAGCGAGCACTGGGGCAGCCATGACGATGAGCGTGCACTTGTGACGAGAGACAGGCGGAAAGTGGGGAGGATGCAGGGGCACTCTAGCGGACATCGGAGGAATGACGCGGCACAATAAAGCTGTCCTGCGCCCCATGCACCAAATTCAAATTATGGTCGGGAGAAAATAGTTTTTTTTTTCTATTTTTTTGCAGTTTTCGGACCATTTTGGGAATATTGGATCCCGGGACGATTATGTCCAGTTAGTGGGGATGTTCGGATATTGGGCGTTCGGATATTATATATATATATATATATATATATATATATATATATATATATATATATATATGTATCCTAAAGCTGTCAATCAACGATTGACAGTTTTTTCAGGCCTGTGACCCCCACTGTGCCCAGCCCTGGCTCCACTCCGTTGCCTCCCCAAGACAGGCCCTCATGCTCTGGGCCAAAGCCCAGCACATCAGCCATGATGGAGTCACCGCTCAATGTGAGTTTGCGTCTGTCTTCAGAGTTGTCTGCAGTGGGTACGCCATCACCACGACCCAGTGACGTACCCCTAGGTCACCTGCCAGTGATACTCTCGGACTCTGACAGTGAATAGACGCCAAGAACTTCTCCACTAGACCACAAGGGAATTTACAGTGTTGTGCAGTGAAAAAAAACCAGTGCATTGTGTTAAAGATTTACAATTGTGAGTGAAAAGACAATTTTTGAACTAAACTTAACGTAAATAGACTTGTGTGTTTTTGCTTTAGAAAATGGTTATAAGAGTGGAAAGAGTTAAAGTGCAGAGTGCAACACTTATTAACCCGTCACATCCCGAGGTTTTCCGCACCTCCGACATCCCCCAGTCCCGAGGTATTTTCGAAATTTTTTTTTTTTGGCTAAAACCTTCGCTTTTGGTGAGAAACATCGAACATTCATAGAGAAATCGCTCACCTGAGGTTTAAAGTGCCCAATCCAGGTAGGAGTTCCTCCTTACCTGAGAGGGTTTTCTAACATGCTGGCACCAAAGAAAACGAGTTCTATGGGAGGGTAACTATTTTATCCACTCATAAACGGTATTTATTTATTTACTTGGTACGAATGTATATGTAGTATGTGAGTATATTGGTTTTCAAGCAGTAATAAAGGCATTATAAGCATTGTTTCACTCACTAATTAATCACCATACCTGACCTTTTTTTGCCACATTACCTGATAATTATTTCTGGCTGTTTCTTCTTCTAATGCTATGTAAACATTGTCCTCCACATTGTCATCGATTGGGGAATCACTCTGGCCCTGAATATCTTTACTAGGCAGGTCACTGGTAACAGGTCCTTTGCCAAGACAATGGCGTGAGGGGGGGAGGGGGGAGGTTATGCAGTGTAAGGCATTGTCCCTGCTTGGCATCTTGTAGAGGAATAGTCGAGGGTGTCCCGTGTATACATACGAAAAATCATGTGCGAAAATTGAAAACTGCAAATTAGGGACTTTGCAATTGCACAACGTACTGGTACGTCGCCGGGACTGGCAAATGCAAATCGTTGCAACGTACCCATACGTCGACGGGATGGGGCGGGTTAAGTTACAATGGAGCATAAGCTAGACAAGAGTGCACACTGTGAAGAGAATGGACTTATGAGTGCGAATGACTAAGTTCAGTGCAAGACTTCATGAACAGTGTACTGCAAATGCTTCAGGAAATCCTTCTTACTGTCAGAGTCCGAGAGGAGGCAGTTATTCATTGAGATGGCCATGGACTTGCTGTACGTAGGCAGAATGTTTCATACTGTACTCTACTGTATTTTCCATACTATACTTACCTCAAACACCTCATTTCACTCTTTTATGTCCCTTATTGGTGTGAATATGCTGTGTCTTAGGTGCTATGCATGTGCAGTAGGAAGGTGTTTTTCTGAGTTAGGCTAGGTTAGGGTCCATAACTAACAGTCCAGGAGCCAGGGACTTGTAAGTACCCAGAATGTTGAATATTGTATGAACCTACCTCAAAAACCTCATTTTATGCTTCTTTTGCATTTATTTCAGTCTTTTATGTCCCTTATTGGTCTGATTTGGGTCTTAAGTAGGTGCTATGGATGTCCAGAGGGAGTTGTATAGGTGTTTTTCTGAGTTAGGGTCCATAAGTACAAGTCCATAAGCTGGGGCCCAATATCTGGACAGGACCACTATCCGGACCTGCCTGTGGCTCTATTACGTAGGATTTTGGAGGGATTACTGTAGTTTATAAGTGAAGCATGTTCACAAATGAATCACTGACAGCGCAGGATGATGTGACCGGTAGATAACACTGCATCACAGATGTCACAGTGCGATGGGAATTATCATTCCATACATGGTTTCATATGTGTTACTATGGTGGCATTCAGCCGTAATCTCGCCAACACTTTTTCTTCCAGGCAACTGGGGCAGTTGGCAGTATCCCAGGTACGGCTTTACATGTTGGAATATTGAGTCTGGTCCACTGACCTTGCCACAGAAGATTTATTGATTTCTTTCCAAGAGAGAGACTCGACCGTAGATCACGAGGAACATCCCAAGTCTTCTCGAGGTCTACAGATGACTTTGCAATTAAGTCAGCCCGCTTATTACCATAGATACGACAATGACCAGGTACCAAGATCAGGGTGAAGGACTTGGTGCATGAATGCATTTTATTAACGATGCAGCTCTGGACCTCGTGCAAGTTGTAGCGCAAAATGCAATTGCCTGAAGGGCTGATTTTGAATCTGAAAATATAACAAATGAGTCATGCCAAGAACTTAGAGCACAGTCTTAAGACTTTAACTGCAAAAAGTTTGGAGGTAGACACATGTATGAGTCAGCATCTGATAACTGAGGGCATATTCAATTGACCACACACTAGCGTCCACAGATTCACTCGACTTGGAGCAATCAGTGTACAATTGGTTGGATCCCAAGTGATGAACAATGATGTTACAAAACAAGTGGTGGACCTCCACCTCCTGCACCCTGGTCTTTGGTGCTGGGAGCCAAGACACATCAAGAGTAAAGCTGGGTGGCTCCCAAGGCTCTTTATTTTTCTGACATCAATTTGTCACACTCACTGAGGTCCACACCAAGCTCCTGGGTTAGTAAGTGGAGGCGAACAGCAAGTGGTTGATGCACCCCCCCCACAAAAGATGGTGATATTGGTGCAGAGGGTACAGACCACATTGCCGATATTATTTTTCTGGATGTTTGCAGGCCACAGCATAAGGCCAGATGGTCACGGCAAATACAGAGGGGAGGCACATTCGTCTCCACTTCCATACGAGCTACTCGGGTACACCAGATGGCTCCAGGACACATTTGCAGACATTTATTCTGCGATACATCCAACCTTTTGAATGTGGCATCGGTACTGAGCCTTACACCTGTTTGCCATTGTCTAGCTTCAGTCGAATAAAGGATTTATACACCATTTATAAAGATTTTCTTTCGGGACCCCACTTAGTACCCACTAGGTGCTTGAGGACATTTAACGGCTTATCATAACAAGCAAGCAAATTATGGGTATTAACATGAATTTTAAAGTTCAAATGATGATCAAAATGTATTCCCAAAAACTTTTAAGAATTTTGAAAAGGTACTGCCTGAATATCCAAAGTCAAGCAAAAATCAGGTACATTACGATTAGTGAAAACTACAGCAGCACACTTAGGGATGGAAAACTTGAATCTCTACTGCAAGGCCCATTGGTGGACGGAATCAAGGGCTGCTTGAATTTGCCCAGACGAATTGTGCATTATGGGGGGAGTGCCACACCGCACAATCGTCAGCATAGAGTGAATATTTAACCCCTAGGGTACGCAATTCTCCAGCCTTGACTGCCCCCCAGGACGCAAAAACATGCCTATTTTTTGACTTTCTCAAAGGTTAAAAGTTTTGTGTCTGATTTATAGAGCTTGAATTTACACACCTGAAAATGCAAACCCCACCCTCCTAGACCCAATAGCTACCGAGCTATGGCCTGTCAAAGTTTATAATAGTTACGGTACCTGTCACGGCCCCGGTGAGAAAGAAAATACGCCGCTCACACCTGTTTTCTTTACAAAAATACATACAAAAATCACCAAAATCACATTTTTTTGGGTATATATTGATGCTATGAACCATTGCAATGTGCTTAGAAAAAAAATAAAATGGTGACAAACCCCTCCAATAAATATGATAAATAGTAAAAATTATCCTCCCCTCCTCTCCCCTCCCCATACCTCCAATCCCCTCCCTCCCCTTCCCTTCCCTCCCTTCCTCTTTCCTTCCCTCCCCTCGCCTAACTTCCCCTCCCCCCTCCCCTCCCCGCCGAACTGTCAAATCTAGCTAGGGAAAATGGTCATGAACCCCTTGATAAAAATATGGTAAATAGGAAAAATTATCCTCCCCTCCTCTCCCCTTCCCATACCTCCAATCCCCTCCCTCCCCTTCCCTTCCCTTCCCTCCTCTCCTCTCCTCTCCTCTCCTCTTTCCTCTCTTCCCTTCCCTCCCTTCGAGCTGTCATCTCTAGCTAGTTTTCATTTCGTTTCGTTTCGTTTGTGAAGGCTCCAATATGTTTGCATGCATCGGCATAAAATAAAACGTCCTTTCCGAGTGGGTTTCGAATAAAGACAGCGAAAATAATTGTGCTGTGCATATCTGTATGCAAAGACACGAATAAATTACAGGTAATGATTCAAAAACACATGCCATAAAGCGTAAAAAATATGCAATATTCGAGGCTGGGGAGGTAAAGATACTGCATGGAGTGGGGGGGGGTGAGGGTTGGGGTTGGGGGGGTTGGGGGTGGTGATGGGAGGTGGTAAGGCCAGGAGGGGGTGTATGGGGATGGAGGGATGGGAGGAGACCACCACCAGACACAAAGGAGGGGCCCCAATGGAGTACAGGGACATGGAGGGAGAGTAAGGGGGAAATACCCTCCCCCAGTCATGGGGGGATCCCCATGGGAGGGGGGGAATGCATGAGGAGGGTGTGGGAGTGGAGATGGTGGTGGTAAGAGCAGTGGGAGGTACTGTAGCAACAAGGTAAGGGAGTACAGGAACGTGGCGAGAGGGAGGTGAGGGGTACACCCCCCCACCGCCTGGGTACGGGCCTGGGTCCCTCCTCTGATGTGTCCAACACTTAGTTCAGATTGGTTAGAAGCCATCTGCATCACAGATGGGGTGGAACCAGCTGCTGCCAGTTTTTTGTGGATGTTGCACGATCGGTGTTGCTCGTCCTTTTAAGAAATTGCGCAAAAAGCCCGATCAATTAGAGTAGTACTTTAGAGGTTAAGATTCCTCGGGATGGGAGCTGATGACAGAATATCATTGATCATAATACTAAATACAGTGGGACTAGGCACTTCCCTGTGGCCCCCCGTTTTCCTGGATAATTATATCCGATGTTACCTTACAGGGCAATTTGACAGAGAAAGTCCTGTCCCCTAAGAAATTAGAAATAAAATTAGTCAAATTTCCTCTTAAATCATAAGCATAGAGCTTCATCAGTATACAACATTGCCATGTCATGTCATAGGCTTTATGGATATCCAAGAACACCCCTATCATGAATTCTTTATTGGCAAATGCCTCTGAAAGACAGTGCTCCAAATTCATTAAATGACCTAGTGAACTTCTGTATTTATGGAAGCCACATTGTTGCTCATTTAACAATTTCTTTGACTGTAAAACAAAAAGAAGCCTATTGTTTACCATTCGTTCCATGACCTCACATAGACAAGAAGTCAGCAGAACAGGACGAAATGAAATGGAAATCATAAGATGACCAGCCTCTTTGGGTATCGGTATGATGTGTGCAAATTGCCATAAGTTTGGGAACATTCAGAACGCCCAAAGCTCGTTGTTTAATGCTAACAGCTTAATCAGATTGTCCTGATTAAGATGCTGGAGCATACCGTACATGATGGTATCTGGTCCAAGGCTGGTGTCTTTACAGGATTTATCTAACATAAACTCTTGGTTATATTGGGAGTCTACATCTTTTGTGGCAATGTCTAATATTCGTTGCTCAGCCGTGTGTTAATGTTGTTGGAAACGCGAGTCGTAACTGGCTGAGCTACTTACATGAGAAAAACTCCCGGTGAGGATGATAGCAATGTCCACGGGATCGTCATAGATGGTGTTGTTCACCTGCAGGGTGGTCACAGGGATGTTTGGACATTTATTATTTAATATTTTAACAGTGGACCAGACCTTACTGAGTGGAGCTGATCGATTCACCATGGACACAAAGGAACACCAGGAGTCACGTTTCGCCCTTCTTATTATTCTCCTTGCCTAAGCCCTTGCCTGTTTGTATGGAATAAAATTCTTCTCAGTAGGCTGACTGTAAAAAATCCTGTATCTCCTATTGCGTTTCCTTAGTGCTTGTCGGCAATCCGGCGTCCGCTAATGTACTCTACGCTTCACATGAACTGTAGAAGTCCTGGGAATGGCAGTGTCAGCAACGTGTATTATGGAACTGGTTAAGTTTTCGACCTTAACGTCTATGGTCTTCCCAGATCTATCTAAATTGGTGATCCTTCAGAAGGATCCTCAATCTGCTTTCTTATGGTTAAATTTTGGAGGTGAAGGGTCCGAAACAACGTCGCATGTATAAGAAAGACAGATGTGTAAACGATCACTTCAAAAGGAATTGTCATAAGGGTCCCACGAGAAATCTTCATGTATACCTGGGGAGGCTGGAGACAAGTCAATGGCCGAAAAGTTACCAGTACAATCATCTACACGAGTCACTCTATCATCGTTCAGAAGACAGAGGTTGGACTGTAGTATTAGGTTGGCTACTTGCTCCCCACGACAATCGATCCATAAGCTACCCCACTGATTGTGATGGGCGTTAAAGTCGCCCAACACTAACTTATTCCCAGACAGATGATCAGATAGTGAATTCAAAGAATCACTATCAAACGTGGAATGTGAGAGGTGTGAATGATGAAGTGAAAGAGAGAGATATTGTTCAGGTGCTTAAGGATGCAAAAGTGGATATATGTGGATTGACTGAAACTAAATGGGAAGGTGGAAGGGTGAGAGAATGGGAATATGGTTTAGGTATATGTGCGGGAGTCAATGAGAATAAGAGGGCAAGAGAGGGAGTATGTCTGATGATAAGCAAGAAGTGGAAGGAGAATATAAGAGAGTATGGAACAGTGGGTGCAAGGATTGTATGGGTGAGGATGAAAGTAGGAATACAAGCATGGGCGATTGTATGTGTGTATGCCCAGACAGAGGATCGAGTGGCAAGAGTGAAAGATGAGTTTTGGGTGAGAGTAGAAGTGTGTATGGACACGTTTGAGAGGAGCGAGAGAGTGCTGTTGATTGGAGACATGAATGGCAAAGTTGGGAATGTACGAGTGGATGGAGTGGTTGGTCAGTGGGATGTGCCAGCTGATGTAGATGGGAATGGAAGTGCTTTGGTGGACATCTGTGCTTGTAAGGGGTTGGCAATAGCCAACACCTACTTTCGACTTAAGGTGATCCACTGGTATACATGGAGAGTAAAGAGGAGGATGGATGGTGAACTTGTTGAACGAAAGGCAATGATAGACTACGTGTGTGTGGATGAGCAAATGAGAAGACAAGTGTTGGATGCAAGAGTGTGGAGAGAGTGGGGGAATGGAGTCTCGGACCATCACTTAGTGATGGCCAAGGTAGAGCTGCAAAGAAAGTGGTTGAGGAGACGAAGGGGAAGACAGGAGGAAGCAGCTCCTGTGAGAAGAGTGGAGAAATTACAAGATAGTGAGAAAATGATAGAGTATAAGAGCATAGTGGAAGAAAGATTGGAAAGGTATGAACTAGAGCAGATGGAAGGGATGGAAGACGTGTGTAAGATATTCACGGAAGAGATAGGCGCAGCGTGTGAGGCGGTTTGTGGAGTGAGGAGGAGATGCAAGGGTGTGCAAGGGACAGCATGGTGGAATGATGAGGTGAAACGAGCTGTGGAACAAAAGAAGAAGGCATATAGTGAATGGTTAGCGAGTAGAAGTAGGGGAGAAGATGAGAGAGAGAAGAGAGGTATATGTGAGCAGGAGAAGGGAGGTTAAGAGACTGGTGAAGGAGAGTAAGAAGAAAGTGGATGAAGAGTTTGGGAGGAATCTGAGTGTGAAATGGAGGGAGAGTAAGAAATTGTTTTGGAAGGAGGTAAAGAAAGTAAGGCAGTGTGAAAGGGGAAACAGTAGGGGAGTGAAAGATAGGAATAATAGATTGTTGGTGGAGAAGAGAGAGAAATTGAGGAGATGGAAGGAGCACTTTGAGGATTTGTTGAATGTGGAGAGTGAGAGCAGTGCGAGTATAAGTGGTTGGGGAATGGCTGGGAGAAGAAGAGATGAGAGGAGGGAGGAAGAGATCAGTAGGGCAGAAGTAGTGGAAGCGATGAAGAAGATTAAGCTGGGAAAGGCCCCAAGAATCGATGGAGTGTGTGGTGAAATGCTTAGGTATGGGGATGAGATTGTTGTGGAGTGGATATGGAAGTTGTGTAGATTGGCTTGGGAAGAGGGAAGGGTTCCAGAGGACTGGAAATCAGGTATAATTGTTCCTTTATACAAAGGAAAAGGGGAGAGAGAAGTATGTGGTAACCATAGGGGTATTTGCCTTCTTAGTGTGACTGGTAAAATATATGGTAGAATACTCATTGATAGGGTTAGGCATATGACAGAGGAGCTAGTTGGAGAAGAACAAGGGGGATTTAGGAAGGGAAAAGGGTGTGTAGATAAGATGTTTAGTGGAGAAGTATCTAGAGAAGGGAAGGAAAGTGTATGCTGCCTTCATGGACTTGGAGAAAGCTCATGACAGAATAGATAGGCAAGATATGTGGAAGGTATTAAGAATATATGGAGTGGAGGGGAAACTGTTGAGTGCTGTGAAGAGTATGTACGAGGGAGCTAGGGCTGCGGTGCGAGTGGATGGTGAGCTGAATGAGTTCTTTGATCTCAATGTGGGACTGAAACAGGGTTGTGTGATGTCTCCATGGCTGTTTAATATATACATGGATGAAGTTGTAAAGGAGGTGCAGGGTAGGGCAGTGGATGTGGGGGTGACTCTAATGAATGAGGGTGAGATTTGGAAGCTTCTGGTGTTGCTATTTGCTGATGATACAGTATTGTTGAGTTAAGATTAATGAGAGTTGCAAGGTTTGGTGAATGAATTTGGGACAGTGTGAAGGAGGAGGAATCTGAAAGTTAATGCAAACAAAAGTAAAGTTATGGTGTTTGAGAGGAATTAAGTCACAGAGTGTGCAGTGAGGTTGGATGGTGAGGATATGGAGAATGTGAGTGCATTCAAGTACTTGGGTAGTGTGATGAGTAAGGATGGAACTTTGGGGGATGAAGTGCGTGAAAGGGTACAGCAGGGAAGGAAGGTTGTTGGTACACTGAAAGCAGTGATGAGAAATAGGGAGGTGAGTATGGAAGATAAGAAGTCACTGCATGATAGTATTGTGATCCCTACCCTGATGTATGGAAGCGAGGCATGGACCTTGCAAGAGGGGAACAAGTCAAGAGTGAGAGCAGTGGAAATGAGTTACTTGAGAGGAGCATGTGGAGTGACATGGAGGGACAGGTTGACGAATGAAGAAGTGAAGGAACGCTGTGGAGTGGATGTGGATGTGGTTGAGAAGATTAGGAGAAATACACTGAGGTGGTTTGGACATGTGAAGAGAATGGAGAATGAAAGACTGACTAAGAGGGTGTATGTAGGTGAGGTGTAGGGAGGGAGAGGGAGAAGTAGATCGATGATGAGGTGGAGGGATGGAGCTGAGAGGTATATGAGGGATGGGGGGTGAGGGGGGGAGGGTAGTCAAATGGTGGGTGACAGAGCGACTTGGAAGCGTTTTGTCTGCGGCCACCCTTTGCGGGATTAGGGCGTCGGGCTATAGATAGATAGATAGAGACTGTCAAAGGGGACATGTGGTGGACAGTAGAGAGAACAAATAGACAGACATGTGTTATTAAATTTTACTCTGCACACGACAGCTTCCAGAGTAGAAGTTAGAATCACTTCCATTTCTGGGTGTGATTTATGTGTGTATATGGCAAGTCCTTGACCATCGTATCTTCCATACCAGTGGTATTGTTTGAACTGGGAGGATCAGGGTGATCCACCAGGCAAGTCACCTGTGCCTCTCCTGTAAACAAATAAAGTCTGGCCTGTGTATAGAAAGCAAAATTGCTATACTGTGTAAATCATTCCCAAGAGTCCTACAATTCCATTGTAACACTGTGAATGCAGCGTTTTACGATTTACAAGGGTGACCAGTGTTCTTAGTTTTTTATATGCTGCCCGCCAACAGGCGAGTGACTACTGGGGGACCTATCCCGGTGCTTGCTGGTGGAAACCTCCATATTTTTGTCAATAACTAGGCTCCCAGATTCCACCAAGGAAGAGCAACCCTTTCTCTCCCTCTCTGGACTGGGGCAGGAAGGACATGAGGAAATGATTGTTTCATGAGGGTGGTCAAATTAATCTTATCAGATTTTTCGGACTTCGGTTTTGGCCGCACCAACTGCAAACGAGCAGCAGCAGCCTGAGAGTATGAAGTAGCGACAGGATGTCTGTAAGAGAGTTGGAATATACAGGAGGGTGAGGCTGAGAGGTAGAGCACGTGGCATGAGGAGTGAAGGTATGGTCAGTCTGTGTTTCCACAGTGCACATCACGCGACGGGACACAACCGCTGATGTATAGGAGACATTAGGCTAGAGAGTTGCATGCAACTTCTTCACCTTCTTCCTAGCATCGTAATAGGAAATTCCCTCAATCTCCTTCACTGTGCAGACCTCTTTCTTTCTCCTCCTTCCACTTGGGACAAAGGAAGTGGAGTGAGCATCCTTGCAGTGAAAGCAACACTCAGTCTCGGATGTACAGTGGTCAGCAGAGTGACCTACAGCTGCACACTTCCCACACACCAAGTTGGAAGCTCGACAAGTCTTTTCATGATGCCCATAAATCTGGTACTTTGAGCAATGAAGGGGATTGGGAATGTATGGTCTCACATTGATAATTTCATATTCAACTTTCAAATTAGTAGGAAGAGATACTTTTCCAAAAGTCAAGATTACTGTGGCTGTCTTCGTCCTTTTGCCTTCCTGGAAACGAGTGATTAACTGGGCATCAGTTACATCTTTGCTGAGCAAGTTCATGAATGATGTTCTCTTCCATAATCATGAGGTCCCTGCAGGTGATAACACCTTTGCAGGAATTCATGGAATGAGGGATCCTCAGCTCAACATCATAACAATGAAATTTGCTCAGCTTCATCAAATCCTTTACCTGGGACGAGATTACTGTCTGTACAAGAAGATCTCCACTAGCAAGTTTTTTCACCTGTTCTACTTCACCTGCACATCCATCAATCACCTTGATAATGAAGTGATTGACACTGGACAGGGAAGTAAAACCAACCACGTGCAGCAAAACGAAACAGCTTTTTTTACATTAATGTCTAGCGGAGTGCATGTCGGGCCGTTCAGTCGCGGGCAGTCTGTCCGTCGAACAGTCAAATCGTCATGACCACCTTCCCTCCTGAAGGGGGGGGAGGCAGTAGGGGTGTCTGCCATAGCAACCTCTTCCCCCTCACGGGGGAAATGGGAAGAAGGGGAGAGACGAAGAAAGGACAAAGTACCCTGGGAAGAAACACCTAGTCTGAGATTACCCTCTCAAACCACTCCAGGCCAACCGTGTTGATTCACACCCCAGAGCGATCAGTGAGGGGGACCCTCCGTGGGCAGCAAGCAAAGGCAGTTTCAATAAATAGATAGAGACAGCTACTATATCTCTATAGGGCTGGGAGGAAAATTAGGACTAGCTAACCTAACTGTTATTGGTGCTATGTACAAAACCAATGTCGGGGAGGCAGCCCTGCAAAGCCAGAGGAGAGAGCAGATGAAAAGCACATCCACAGTCTTTGCGACCATGCATAAAAGTCACCCTCTGTACGGCCTGTCAAAAACTGAGAGCTTATACAGCCTTTATTGTGCGGTGAAATACAGTCTCCAGCAAAAGTCGAGTGACCGGCCTTACGAGCAGTTTGGTATAACTGGCACCACCGCACCCCCAGTTTCAACCCCTCCTGCCCCGTCCCTCATTCCCATTCATTCGTCTACCCTCCACCCTCCTCACATTCAAAGGCAAGAGAGTAAGGCCTATTCCCATTGTCTGAACCACTCTTCCGTCATACATTTGTCTTGGAAAATAATGGTTTGGTTATGATAACGAATAAAAACACATTACACAGTGTTTTACTCCACAGTATCGTTATTTATACACCACGATCTGAATGCAGGGTGATATAAAATTTTAATATATTCGTATTATAGTGAGGCCTGTAATCATACAATTTATCATTTTATCGGTTGTATCCAGTCAGTGTAATTCACCGGGTCGGTCAGGATCACTTGATGGTCGTGATCGTCAGCTTTTACCCTCCCGGAAGGGAGCTGAGAGCTCATATAGTCCGATCTAAGGGCAAGGCTGTGACCTTCACACAAGCACACACCCGTCCCCTTGCTCGAGGGGGACAGTAACCACCCACTTCGTCAGTGAAACTTTTCGCAACCTGAGCGAGGCGCGAACTCCCGTCCACCAGTTGGCAAGCGAGAACGTTACCACTGCACCAGCGAGTGTGTAACATTTAACAGTCGGAAGCTATATGTAGATGTTTGTAGTGGTCGGTGGTGTGCTCCTTCCCTCACTTGACGTAATCACTGTTACTCTACAAACTCTGTTATAGGTCATTACCATTAGTTACCACTAATACCTCATGGGTGATAATAGCAAAGTGTTGGTGATAAGTAAAACACATGATCAGTATTATCTTGGTTATTGATGTCTTAATACATGATATCGGATAACGTTGGACCACAGGGACTGGATGACACCTTGTCTGGTGGTTAAACCTCCTAAGCTGGTCAAGCCGAGGCCATGATGTGGTTGCTGCATTACCAAAGGTCAGTCAGTATTTAGACACCATTCATTGCTGCTGACAGTATTATAAGTATCAAGATCAATATCATACACAGGACAGCCAACACTACAGTGAGTTGCATGGTGTGCTGACCCCACGCACACCTTATAACCAGAGCCGGATGACCAGGTATAGGTAAATTGGGCAACTGCCTACCAGACCACGGCCTGTCACAGGCCATCCAGACTTCCAGAGCTGAATAAATATACCCTTTGTGCCTCCAAATAAGGGCCATCACCCATCAGGCCATCAAAAAAGGCCATTATAGGCCATGTCAATATTTCACTGGAAATAACGGAAAAAAGAGATCTATATGTTGCAGGCCAACCGTCTGCATTGCCTACCAAGCCACAGCATGTTTAATCCGGCGCTGCATACAACCAACCCCCTCCACCCCTTGCCTCAAGCACTTATCGCCACTCGCTCCAGCAAGAGACCAGCCAGCACCTGATAACAGTATCAGGAATATAACCTTGCCTTATATTGTTATAACTGTGATAGGGTGTAATTTGCGAGTCACACGATTATAACACGTCGTATTTCGAAAAAGGTAACCAATATTTAAATTGGCCAGATGGATGATCTGCATAGTAACCAAACTTGTCTCGACTGCAGCTTACGCTAATCAACGTTATCGCGCCATACAACAGATAATTCAGTTTATACGTTTTCAGCGAGAACGTTTTCAACAAAGGTTTGACGAGTTACAGTTCACACTGGTCAGTGTTACTTATAGCAACGTAATACACGTAGCGGTAGGTTAACCTTATAATTATTTGCTCCTCAACTTGTGTCCTACAGTATGTCTGTTACTACTTTCCTGTACCTCTGTGTGGCCATGGTTTTTCCCATCAACTATCGTCAGCTGAAACGTCAATTGCCTCAGAGAGGGAAGGATGTTAAAATGGACAAACCGTTTTGGTTACGCAAGTAATTAATAAGGAAGGCTAACTGAATACCGGTATTTTTAAAAAGACATTTTAAAACGATATGAAACAATGGGGTGAGACACTGGATTTATATAATAATGGAATGTTGTGGGTAACTGGGGGAGTGATAAGGTAACCCTGTCAACACCGAGTAGGACCACCCACCACCTTTGTTATCGCCCTGTTCCAGTTGCCCTACAATAACATGTGGTAGAGTGACAATAGTGAATGTTTTACTAGAGATCTGGTGTTTTAGCCTGACTTACCCTGCAGAGTTAAAGGCTACATTCTGACTAATGTATTATAATCCGCTATTGCACTGTGATTGAATAACATTTAGAAAATTAGGTCTTACTGTGTACTGAGCATTAAATGCTTACTTGCCATATCGGTAAGCTATAAATATCACTATTATCTGGCGCAGTGGACAATATTGTAATGCACACTTCATGGTGATAATAAAGACGTGTTTATGAGCACTGATGGAAAACACACACACACACACACACACACACACACACACACACACACACACACACACACACACACACACACACACACACACACACTATCCACCCCGGGCAGAGCCATCGACCCAAGGCCCATTTCCCTCTCCCCATGACTCCGCCACAACGTGTGACGGCCAGCTACCCCCCCCCCCACACACACACACCACCGACCACTACAAACATCTGCTTATAGCTTCCGACTGTTTAATGTTACGCACTGACTGGATATAACCGTCAAAATGATAACTTGTATGATTACGGACCTCACTATCATACGAAAATATTACTATATCACCCAGCTTCCAGATCGTGGTGTATAAATACCTATACTATGGAGTAAAACACTGTGTAATGTGTTTTTATTCATAATCATAACAAAACCATTATTTCTCCAAGACAAATGGATGATGAAAGAGTGGTTGAGACAATACAAGTAGGCCTTACTCTCGTGCCATTGGATGTGGGGAGGGTGGAGGGTAGACGAATGAATGGGAAGGAGGGAGGAGAGGAGTGAAATTGTGGATGCGGCGGTGCCACATATACCAACCTGCTCGTCGAGCCGGTCGCTCGATTTTTGCTGGGGACTGTACAACGGACTTGGTGCTTTATTTTTATAATGAGGATCCGAAACAGATGGGTCGTGTCTGGACCAGTTTCACAGGACTCCATGATAACCTTAGGCTATGTTACATCGTATGCTATGTATGTTACTAACACAATGTTTTGCAGGTGAATAGCATGGAAATGTTTCGAATCCAATGTCAGCAGATTTCTCACTATTCGCCTTGTAGCTCAGTATCAAACTACAACTCACCGTTGTCCTTTCACCTGCCCTCTCTCAAACCCTGACTTCCACTTCCTTCCACAGAGGAGGGTACAGAAACACTGGTGCGTGGGTGTACTTGTTCTATTGTTTTCTTGCTACTTCCGGGGTCGTGTGTGTGTGTGTGTGTGTGTGTGTGTGTGTGTGTTCTTACCTAATTGTTCTTACCTAATTGTATCTTTACAGGAAAGAGTCAAGCTCGTACTGTCCAGTGTCTTAAACCATATTTATCGTACATTTCCTTAACATTGTGAATTGTTTTTGGCGCACGCTATGTCATTCGGTAGTGCATTCCATTGATCATTTGCTCTATTTGGGAAACTGAATTTCCTTACGTCTTTATCACTTCTCTTCTTATGCAGTTTTTTCCAGTGTCCTCTTGCTGATGCTTCCCTATAGGTTAAGTAATCATTTATGTCTATTTTCTCCTTCCCTGATATGCATTTATATATCATAATCATGTCACCTCTTTTCCTTCTCTCCTGTAGTGTTGGTAGATTCAGTTTATTTAGTCTTTCTTCGTAGCTTAGATCCCTTAAGCTTGTTACCCATCTTGTAGCGGCCTTTTGAACTTTTTCAATCTTGTCTATGTGTTTTTTGAGATGAGAACTCCAGACTATTGATGCATACTCCAGGGTTGGTCTAATGAATTATGTTATTATCCTTCTTAGGATGTCTTCATTTATGTATGTGAATGCTATTCTCATATTGGCAAGCAGTGTATATATGTTCCATACCTGCTCACTGATGTGGTCTGCCGGAGATAGTCTGTTATTGATAATCACACCTAGGTCCTTCTCCCTTTCTGATGTGTATAGGGTTTTATTTCCTAACGTATAATCCCAATCAGGTCTTTTTTCACTTTTGCCAAACTTGATTACATGACACTTGTCCACATTGAACTGCATTTGCCATGTATTACTCCATTCATGAAGTTTATTTATTTCATCTTGTAGCTCATTACAAGAGTCTGTGTTAGTAATTCTCCTTTCTATTTTTGGATCATCTGCAAACATATTTAAATAGCTTTGATTTCCAGTGTTATTGTCTATATCATTTATATACACTAAAAACATGAGTGGTGCCAGCACTGAGCCCTGGGTACTCCACTAGTCACTTCTTTCCATGATCAATAATTTCCCCTTAATACTGTTCTCATTTCTCTTACGAGAAAATCTTGCATCCAACAATACAGTTTGCCTCGAATTCCTCCTTGATGGTACAGTTTCCATAAAAGTCTTTGGTGTGGTACTGTGTCAAATGCTTTCTTGAAATCTTAATAGATACTGTCCACCTATCCTTCTCTTTCCTGTAATGTGTCTGTTACTCTGCCATAGTAGTTCAACAGATTAGTAACACATGATTTTCCTTTTATGAAACCAAACTGTGTGTGTGTGTGTGTGTGTGTGTGTGTGTGTGTGTGTGTGTGTGTGTGTGTGTGTGTGTGTGTAAGGGAGACGTTACTAATCAAAGTGGTTGTTTAGAGCCTTCACTAACACTTAAAGGGCCTTCTTAACCTGATTAAAATCGTCTGGAGGAATTGAAAAATACGTCATCGTAGTGAAGTGGTTAAACATTTAACCTTCTCAACCAGTCTTTAACTCACTGACTATGGCCACTCATTCCCATTTCATGCATGCTACTTACGAATTATTTAATTCAGTTTTTTTTCGAACTGAATGATTTACAATAGGTATAAGCTTCATTATCTCTTTCCGAACTGGAGTTCTGTCCCGAGCTGAATAAAATCGTCTGCATGAAGCAAGAACAAAACAAACAGTGCATCATACGACTCAACGAGCTAAATACCTAAACCGATCATCACAAAAGTATAAGCCACAAGGTTCATCAAAATGTTTTTCAGGTGCGGCTTGTTCTCCCACATGCCATACACCCCTGACGGTCCTCAGGTGGTGCAAATGGCCTCCTGGACCCCGAATCGAGGTTTGCAGTACATCGGTGGTGTCAGACTGTTTGCCGAAAAATACAGCAAGTATATATTTTAAGACATCATCATTCTTGCTTGCCAGATAAGAGGCACAATTAACCATAACGAACATCAACACACCTGCGTAAACGACAGGTGCAAAAATATCTTAATTATTTTAACGTAATAATGTACAGAAGTAAGGCCTTACTTTCTGTGCTAATACTTACACTAAGCAATACTTAGGCAATCCAACAGAAATACCGAATAACACAACTATATTCTTTCTATCTTAACCTGACCCAGATTTTCGTCCTTTTGCAGCTTATTTCACGTACTTCACTGGCAGAAAAATACACTACTGCCATTATCCCATTTCCACAACATTTCATCGTGATTACTGACATTCTCTTGGGTTTATCTATTGCTACATCTCAGCACTCAAGACGAAGAGGTATCAGTTTTAGGCCAAGTTAGAGTAAAAATAGTATAGTTTTACACCTAACACAGTGCACATAAATGATCCAGACTAAGGCAATGACTGAGATACAGTAAACAGGGAGTCAAAAAAACCCAGTCGGCTAAGGTGAGGTGAGTAAGAGCGACGGAAAGCCTGAGAGATGCTGTAGATAAGGAGGATCATGGGGGAGGGGGAAGTAGTGAAAGCTGTAGAAGAATATGGAAAGCAGAAATGGCTGGTGAAGGGAAATATCTTAATTGTAGATGACAAGGCCGTGGTGTTGGTTGTGCATCATGGCGTAGGGATGTTTCACAGGGTGCCTCTATGTACACCCAGGGCCCGGATACATGAAGAAATTTATGATCAGTTCCCTGTCGTAACTGTGATTTGTTTTCGCAGGAAGGACAAAGAGAGTGCAGAATCATCCAAATGTCATTATTTTTTTCATCCTCTATAAACAGATCTTAGTTACGAGGGGAAGATTATATCATTTTGATTTAGCAAGAAGGACGCAGAAGGGAAAGTGCAGATTCTTCCCGTGTTTCTTGATCGTCCTGCAAAAACAAGTTTAAGTCACAACAGGGAAATAATAAGTGAGGGGATGTGGGGGCACAGCAATTATCCGGTCCACGGACCTGTGGTAGAACAGTGTAACTGTGGTTTGGGCGTGAGGGACATGGGTCAACAGTGTCGGTATGATACCTTCAGAGGGAGTACAAAATAAAACTAGAAAAGCTAGTAATGAGAGAGAGGAAAATATACTTGTAGAACTAGAAATCATATTTCTACACAGCATATTTCAAAATTATCACCATTTCAGTATGTTATATCCCATTAATATACGAGTATTTCACATCCTTTTGCATGTTTACTTTACATATGTCACATGTACAGTACAGCTTATTGAAACTCTAAAAACAAATTAATATGTTGAGATGCTAATAACACTTAACTAAGTGCTGCATACTTGCTGTAATGAAGTCAAAAGGCAAAACGATGAGAAATGGCACACGAATAATCTTAGACACCATCAAATTCCCGCCAGTTTCTACGGTGGGACTATAAACGTGACAGCGTTGCCCTATGAGCCGTATTGGACGACGTCAGGCGAGGGCAACACCACCAGGCACTGGGGCATGGACTATAATCAGCTTGTGACTCTCAGTGATGCCCTCAACTTTACGTTTCGTGTCCTGCCATCTCAGCACTGGGGAGAGGTGCGTAGCTCATTTTCTTTATGGTTTCAAAGATTTCAACACATCTTCAGTAATCCGTTTCGACTAAGCACCATAACTCCTTGAATATGATGATGCTGACAGGGCTTAGTGTTGCCGGTACTTTTTTTTTTTTTTTTTTTTTTTTTAATACTGAGGGGATTGGACCCATCTAAACTACTAGAGGACAGCATCAGCAGGAAAGAAAAAGTTATTATCGAATTGTAATCATGTTTGAATGTGTGGCCCATACACTATCTATCTATCTATTGTCAGACGCATTAATCCCATAAGGGGTGGCCACAAACAAATCGCCTCCATGTCGCCCTGTCGCCCGCCATTTCGCTGCCCTTCCACTAGCTCACACACCCCTCTCTCATATACCTCTCCTCTTCGTCGTCGGCCTCCCCCTCCCTCTCCCCTCCTCCACCTCACTCTTCTTTAGTCTCTCACTCTCCATCCTCTACACGTGGCCAAACTACCTCAGTGTATTTCTCCTAATACTTTCTATCACATCCATGACCACACCTTGATGCTTTTTCACTTCCTCATTTGTCAGTCTGTCTCTCCAAGTAACTCCACATGCTCCTCTCGAATAACTACCTTCCACTGCTCTCACTCTTGACTTATGTCCTTCCAACAAGGTCCAAGCTTCACTGCCATACGTTAGAACTGGTATCACAATACTGCCATGCAGCGATTTTTTTTTTTACTCCCATGCTCACTTCCCTGTTTCTTATCACTGCTTTCAGAGAACCAGCTACCTTTCTTCCCTGTTGTACCCTTTCAAACACTTCATCCTCCAAACTTCTATCATTACTCATCATGCTACCCAGGTACTTAAATGCACTCACATTTTCCATTTCCTCATCATCCAACCTCACTTTGGATTCAGTGACTTCATTTCTCTCGGGGACCATAACTTTGCTCTGTTCTACAGTATATTCACCTTTAGATTCCGTTTTTCATACACTCAAACTCATTCACCAAGCCTTATTATTCCTCTTCGTCTTCACTTCACAATACAGTATCATCTGCAAACAGCAAAAGAGGAAGTTTCTAAACGTTGTTCTCTGTCAATTGGTCCACTTCAACATCCACTGCCTTCCCTTGTATCTCTTTTATAGTCCCATCCATATACAGACTGAACAGCCATGGAGACATGGTACATCTCCGTTTCAATCGAACATTCACATAGAAAAATTTTCTCAGTTCACCATCCACACACACTGCAGCCTTGGAACCCTCATACATATTCTTCGTAGCATTCAACAACCTCCCATTTACTCCATATTTTCTTAATATTTTCAACATTCCGTGTCTATCCACTTTGACATGTTTTCTCTGGATTCATGACGGCCACAAACAACATTTTCCCCTTCATTAGAGACTTTTCCACAGAAGATCCAACGATGAATATCTGATCTACACAACCTATTCCCTTCCTAAAACCTCCCTCTTCTTCTCTAATTCCACTGTCATTTCCCTAATTCCATCAGTCAGAATCCTACTACATACTCCTATTACTCTAATAAGACAAATACCCGTATGATTACCACACACTTCTTTGTCTCCTTTTCCTTTGTACAGGGGAATAATTATACCTGACTTCCAATCCTTCGGGACTCTTCCTTCCTCCCAGACCAATCTGCGCAGCTTCCATACCCATCGTACTGTACAATTATCTCTCCCCCATGCTTCAGTTTTTCACCACACACTCCATCAATTCCTGGGGCTCTCCCAATTTTGACTTCCTTCACTGCTTTCACTACTTCCATTCTACTGATCTCTTCCTCCCTTCTCACCTTTTCATTTCCCAGCCACTTATGTTTGCATTACTGCCATTCACTATGTTTAAAAGTGTTCTGTCCATCTGCTCACTTCTCTTTTCTCCACTAGCAGTCTACCATTTTTATCTTTCACTCCCCTACCAACTTCTTCATCACCCTGTCTAACTCTCTTTGCCTTCCTCCAGAACATTTTCTTACATTTCCTCCACTTTACACTAAAATTCCTTCCAAATTCCTCATCCACTCTCCTCTTACTCGTACTTGATACTATTTTTGCCTCTCTTCCTTTCTACATATAACTCTCTCTTCCATCTCTCAACTTCATGTCTCAGCTTCCTCTCCATTAACTATATGCTTTCTTCTTTTGCGCCACAGCTTGTCTCACCTCTTCATTCTTCCATGCTGTTCCTTGCACCTGCTTTCACCTTCTCTTCATCCCACACATCAGTTCGCACGCAGCACAGATTTCCTCTGTGAATATTTTGCACACACCTTCCACATCCCCCATCTGTTCAAAATTATATTTACCCAATTGCCCCTGCACTTCTCTCTTATATTCTGCCTTTTTTCCATCCTCTTGAAATCTTTCTGTCTTTCTTGTATGGACTACTTCTTCGTGTCTTTCCTGCTATTCATACACACATATATACTCGTAAATGTATAGTTGCACATAAACGGCTACAGCAGATTCATGTTCCTTGCTTGGCTGCAATACACCAGTCAAGTGGCACTTGTGCACAATGATATTTTCGTTAATAGCATGAAACTTGACATCAAACGCCTTTCAGTGTAATTAGTGTAGAGTACTTACAATATTAATATGATGGAGACACCCTTCTGGGCACTGTTTGTGGTTGAAGAAATAAACAAGAATACACCTGTTTACCACCTGACTTGCATCGCAACGCAGGGAAGTCAATGGGGATAAGGAAAATGCACGTTGAGCAACAGAATGGGTGGGATGACCCACAAACATGTAGCAATGAGCCTAAGGCCAATGGGTATTGTTGAATTAGTAGTCTGAGTACACTGAAGCTTATATAATTACATCCTCGACGATTGAATGTGCATGGAGAGTTTAAGGAAATGGACGTGGGAAAAATAACTGGATGGAAAGATATGGCGTAGTGTTGGTGAGTGAAACTGTGCCATAAAAGCATAGACTACATTGTGAATGTTGGGGCTGCATGGTTAATGGTTTTAGGGTAGTGAAGAATTATTCAGAAGTTACTTCCAGTGACAAGGACAAGATATAGATAATCTCGCATTGCTTATTATACATGACTAATTAAGATGCAGGGATTGTTGAAACTTATTTCACCCTATATAATATTTTTGTTTTATGCCTACCTTCTATTCATTTTAACCTGCCCCATCCCGACGTTTTTGGGGCAGTGGTACGCCCCAGTCCCGACATTTTTGGACCTTTTTTTTTTTTTTTGGCTCAAACATCCGCTTTTGGTGAGAAACATCGAAAATTCATAGAGAAATCGCTCACCTGAGGTTTAAAATACTCGATCTAGGTACGATTACCTCCTTACCTGACTGGGTTTTCTAACAGGCTGGCACCAAAGAAAACGAGTTCTATGGGAGGGTAACTATTTTATCCACTCATAAACAGTATTTATTTATTTACTTGGTACAAATTTATATGTAGTACAAGAGTATATTGGTTTTCAAACAGTAATATAGGCATTATAAGCATTGTTTCACTCACTAACTCATCACCATTCATGACCTTTTTTTTCCCACATTACCTGATCATCATTTCTGACTGTTTCTTCCTCTAATACTATGTAAACTTTGTCCTCCACATTGTCATCGATTGTGGAATCACTCTGGCCCTGAATGTCTTTATTGGCCAGGTCACTGGTAACAGGTGAATTGCCGAGACAATGGTGTGCAGGGGGAGGGGAGAGGTTATGCGGTGTAAGGCATTGTTCCTGCTTGGCATCTTGTAGAGGAATAGAGGAAGGTGTCCCCTGTATACGTGCCAAAAATCACTTGTGAAATCACTCGCGAAAATTGAAAATTGTTCAAATTAGGGACCTTGCAATGTTGCCGCGTTAAGTCATGTCTCCGGGATATAAGTGCAGATCATGTGAGGACGTGAATTCACATCTCCGGGACCCGGCGGGTTATTGCAAATTATTCTCTATGCAAAATAAAATGTTACTCATTTTCACAATAATCCCTTCATTAAGTTGGAATTTAATGCTGAGTAGAATAATGTAGAGCAGTCAAAGGTAGGTGAATGACAAACACTTGTGGCAATCTTTACCTTCAAAAGAAATTGGATACTTAATCAAAAGGCAACGTCCTATTCAAGTACTCTACAATTAATCCCCCAAAGCATATTTGCCTATTTAACCTGCCACGTCCCATTGACTTATATATACGTCCACACGTTTTGTCATTGTCAGTCCTGTTGACGTATATAAACGCACATCAATTGCAAGGTCCCTAATTTGCACAACTTTTAATTTTTGCCCATGATTTTTGGTATGTATACATGGGACACCTTCCTCTACAAGATGTCAGGCAGGGACAGTGCCTTACTCTGCATGACCTCCCCCCCCCCCGCACGCCATTGTCTCGGCAATTCACATGTTACCAGTGACCTGGCCAGTAAAGACATGTCGTGCCATGGTACGAAATTCAGGGCTAGAGTGATTCCGCAATCGATGACAATGTGGAGGACAAAGTTTATGTAGCATTAGAGGAGAAAACAGTCAGAAATGATGATCAGGTAATGTCGCCGAAAAAGGTCAGGTATTTGATATGTTACCAATATGCCGGGAATCAAACCCAGGACTCTCATGTGAGAGCCAGGCAGCATACCACTACACCATGACCAGGTAAAAGTTAACTCATCCTCTTCATGCCCATGGTGGGGATGGAGGGACATTGGTTACAAGATTGTGACAATGTGATTGACTTTTACCTGGTTGTGGTGTAGTGGTATGTTGCCTGGCTCTCACCCCAGAGTCCCAGGTTCGATTCCCCGCATATTGGTAATATATCAGATGATTTTCCCTGTGTACAGTACAGGTTTCTTTCTTCATTCTGACTTGCCTTAAGTGCTTGGGATAGATTAAAAGCATCTACTTGCCCGAGTGCCAAGGGGTTAACTTATGCTCTTCATGCCCACACTGGGGGTGGAGGGACATTGGTTACAAGATTGTGACAATGTTAGTTAACCTTTATCTGGTCATGGTGTAATGGTATGCTGCCTGGCTCTCACCTGAGAGTCCCGGGTTCGATTCCCGGCATATTGATAATATATCAGATGATTTTTCCTGTGTACAGTACAGGTTTCTGTCTTCAAGGTCAGGTATGTTTGTGTGTTTGGTGAGTGAAACAATGCTTATATTGCCTATATTACTGTGTGAAAACCAGTATACTCTCTTACTACATATAAATTTGTACCAAATAAATAAATAAATACCGTTTATGAGTGGTATGGAATAGTTACCCTCCCACAGAATTCATTTTCTTTGGAGCCAGCCTGATAGAAAATCCAGTAAGGTAAGGGGTACTGCTACCTGTATCGAGTATTTTAAACCTCAGGGGAGCGATTTCTCTATGAGTTTTCGATGTTTCTTACCAAAAGCGGAGGTTTGAGCCCAAATTTTTTTTTTCCAAAATTTGTCGGGACTGGGGGGAGTCAGTGATGGAAAACTGGTCAGGACGGGGTGGGTTATTTATAAATTATATTTCTTATAGTCCGATAGTTCTCATACAGAAAAATTCTACGGAGTTCAATCAAGACAACAGAAGACCTTCAGAAAAATTATCTTTTTATGTTGGAATCAGAATTATCAAATATAATATCAAGTTCCAGTGATATTTAGAGCTTTGGAGGATCATCATAGCATTTATTGGGATCGGAGCAAAAAAGGAAAGTGGATGACCAGTAAGTGCCTTGATTATGCATTCCAGCATCCATATGTCAAAAGGGAAAGGGGTTAAAGTTTTCTTTTTCTTCTTAATAATGGAATTAAAATCTTAAGTTTTACTTGATTATGCCTAAGGTCGCCAATTCTCATAGTACGAGAAATTTATAAACTTTCTCTTCAAACGGTACTCAGCAAGGAGTAGTCTAATCACTCACTGGTTATGAAATAACAAGTACTGTCCACCTCAAGAGAAAGAACCTGCCCCTGACAATTAATAACTTCCCCTGGAACTTAGTAATACTAAACCAGGCTCTCGCTTCTCCCTCTCCTAGCTTGCACGAATGGTTTACGATGAATTGTTATGAGAGAACGGGCTTAAGTACCAATCGTGATTAATATCAAGAAAAGTTTGTGCAAGCTGGGAGCAAAGTAAGTTAAGAAAGAACAACTTGGAAAAGCTAAACACAATTTTACATTAACTGAACTCAGAATAAAGTTATTAATTACAACAAAATGAATGAATACGTTGCAAGAGAACTTAAAACAAGTAAATTTACTCACGCACTCAAGCTACCCAACACTCTTGAATCTAGAAGGCAAAGAAAATACTGTTAAATGAAGAAGTGGAGTCACAGAACTGCAAGAAGACTGGGCGATCTGCAGTCCGCTGATCACTGTTGGACGCTCTGTCCTGCCCTACATCTGTCTGTCGGGGCTGTCAGTCTCAAACTCAGTGGAGACTGAAGAGATATGGAGTCACAGAACTACAAGCAGGCTGGATAATCTGCTGCTAACACACCGCCATGACACCAGAGGTGGTCTCTGCTGATCACTGTTGGTCGTACTGGACCAATGTCCGTCTCTCGAGGTTGTCCTCCTCAGATTGCTGTCCTGCATTCGCACACAATGCAGGGCATGATCCGTGTGAAGAGGGTGGAGTTTCCTCTCCCGACGGGTACAGAGAAGACGTGAATGGTATATACATATGTCCAATCGCGCTCATGATTCCCTGAGACACCTGTGGTGGAGGGTGTTTGGCCCTCTCTACTCTTACTGAGTGACAGCCAGGCAGGTGAGTCAGACTGTCCTACCAACACAGTGAAGCTGAAAATGGAACCGCTTCTTATAAACGTGAGATCATGAAAAAAGGGGTGGGTGGGATATAAACAATAATGGTGGACAGTATCAGTATAAATATGGTAATACAACACGGAATAATTTTACTGAAATAATTCCATCTACTATTGATTACATATAGCTTGAAAGATGAAGAGATATGTTACGTGGTTTGTTGTCCGCCATTCACCTCCCCGAGAATTTTTTACGGACGTGTGATTAATGTATTAGTCAATTCTCTCCATACTGAGGGTTTGCCATTTAGATATTTAGCAATAATAAATGTATTATAGGAATGTATGGATATTTCACAAACGATAACATGATTCTGATATCCCCCACTAATATCCTACAAGAGGATGAATAGAAATAAAAAACATTCCCCACACTATATATATATATATATATATATATATATATATATATATATATATATATATGTATATAATATCTATATCTATATCTATATATTTATCTATATAACAATATATCTATATCTATCTATCTATCTATCTATATAATATCTATATCTATATCTATATCTATATATTTATCTATCTATCTATATCTATCTATCTTTCTGTCTATCTATATCTATATCTATATCTATATCTATATCTATCTATCTATCTATATCTATATCTATCTATCTATCTATCTATCTATCTATATATATATATATATATATATATATATATATATATATATATATATATATATATATATATTAGTTGTATTCTTATTACTACAGTGTGGGTATATATAAATAAGTAAATGCATTACTTAAATGTCGCACCTTTTACAGCATCAAAGTATTGGTATCTAATATATCGTCCAATCTCCCTCGTTCTCAATTACTGCTTTTAACCTATCTGGCATGGAGGAGACAAGGTTTCGGATTATTTCCGGTCGGCCCCTGCAAAGATCCCACTGGACGCGATTGCGTTTCAGGAGCTGTTCGCTTGTTCTTTCGTGTGTGTGTTCTTACCTAATTGTTCTTACCTAATTGTATCTTTACAGGAATGAGTCAAGCTCGTACTGTCCCGTGTCTTAAACCATATTTATCGTACATATCTTTAAATTTGTGAATTGTTTTGGCACACACTATTTCATTCGGTAGTGCATTCCACTGATCAATTGCTCTGTTTGGGAAACTGAATTTCCTCACGTCTTTATCACCTCTCTTCTTATGCAGTTTTTTGCGGTGTCCTCTTGCTGATGCTTCCCCATATGTTAAGTGTGTGTGTTCCTGCATTTAATATCTATGCTTTGTCTCAATACCCCCAGATACCATTATTTGTCATGCAAATATCTCTGATAACAAGGGTACAACACCTGATACGTGCAACAAACATAGTATTGAAATGTTATTACGTGATCGACTTTGTGACGACTTAAAGGGACTCGGTCATACAACTATGATATTGTGAAATATCCATACATTTCTATAATACGTTTAATATTGCTAAATAACTAATAGGTAAACCCTCAGTATGGACAGGAATTTACTAATGCATTAATCACACGTCCGTAACAAATGCTCGGGGAGGTAAATGGCGGACAATAAACCACGCGACATACAGTATCTCTTAATCTTTCAAGCTATATGTAATCAGTTGTAACTAAGTAACAGGCATCTTTCAATACGAACAAGATGAAGAGCAGTTAAAACTTATGTCTGGTCTGTGTTGTTATATGAATGTGAAACTTGGACTATTAGTAAAAAGATGGAGGTAAAGTTGGAAGCTTTTGAAATGTGGTGCTGGCGAAGGTTTTTGAAAATTTCTTGGACAGAGAGAATATCAAATACAGAAGAGCTAAGGAGAATGGATATCAGAAGAGAATTATTGGTACACGTGAGAGGAAGACAGACGAGATTTTTAGGACATGTTATGAGAAGAGGAAAGACAGAGAACCTGAGTTTAACGGGAAGAGTCCCAGGTAGTAGAGCAAGAGGCAGGCAAAGAGAGAAGTATATGGATGGAATAGTAAGAACAGCGAGGGGAAGATACACGGCTGGATAACTGCTGAAAATGACAAAAGAAAGAGAAGTGTGGCATTCCATGGTCGCCAACGTCTCAGGGGCACGGCACTGCGGTAAGGTAAGGTAAGTAGTTGGAATTATTTCAGTAAAATTATTCCGCGTTGTGTTACCATATTTTCAGTGATACTGTCCATCGTTATTGTTTATATCCCACCCACCTCTTTTTCATGATCTCTCGTTTATAAGAAGTGGTTCCATTTTCAGCTTCACTGTGTTGGTAAGGCAATCTGACTCAACTACCTGTCGTAAGGGCAGAGGGGGGCAAACGCGCTCCACCACAGGTGTCTCAGGGAATCATGAGCACGATTGTACAGTCAGGGAAAGTTCCACATTACCCACTGTTCGGAGCATTGGTGGTTGACCAAGTATCACGAAGCAGCAGCCACACCCCACATGTCTGGTAACTGTGAGTGGGAGGGAGGGTGGCAGGGGGTGGGAGGGTTTAGTATAAATAGCGAATGATAATGCATCCAACATGCCTATGACATGACATGGTGACACGGCGTACTAATGAAGCTCTATGCTTATGGTTTAAGAGGAAATTTGCCTATTTTTATTTCAAATTTCTTAAGGGACAGGACTCTCTCTGACAAATTGCCCCGTAACCTAACATCGGATATATTTATCCAGGAAAACGGGGTACCGCAGGGAAGTGTGCTTAGTCCCACTTTAGTTAGTATTATGATCAATGATATTCTGTCATCAGCTCCCATCCCGAGGAATCTTAAATACTCGCTCTATGCTGACGATTGTGCAATATGGCAATCTTTCCGTAATGCAAAATTTTCGGCTGGGCGGATTCAAGCAGCCCTTGATTCCATCCACCAATGGGCCTTGCGGTGGGAATTTAAGTTTTCCGTCCATAAGTGTGCCGCTGTAGTTTTTACGACTCGTAACGTACCTAATTTGTGCTTAACTTTGGATAATCAGGTGGTACCTTTTCAAAATTCTGTAAAGTTTTTGGGAATACATTTTGATCATCGTTTGAACTTCAAGATTCATGTTAATAATTTGATTGCTCGTTGTGATAAACCAGTAAATGTCCTCAAGTACCTAGCGGGTACTACGAGTACATGGGGTGGCGACAGAAAATCTTTATTAATGGTGTATAAGTCCCTTATTCAATTGAAGCTAGACTATGGCGCACAGGTGTATGGCTTGGCATCCGATGCCACGCTGAAAGGATTGGATGTGTTGCAGAATAAATGTTTGCGAATGTGTCTTGGAGCCGTCCGGTGTACACGTGTAGCTCGTATGGAAGTGGAGGCGAATGTGCCTCCCCTCGATATTCGCCGTGACCACCTGGCATTATCGTACGGGTTACAAACATTAAGGAAAAGTAATTATCGGCAATGTGGCCTGTACCCCCCTGTGTCAATACCACCACCTTCTGCGGGGGATGCGTCGCCCACTTGCCGTTTGCCTCCACTTACTGACTCAGGAGCTTGGTGTGGACCTTAGTGACTACGACAAGTTGGTGTTAAAAAATATAGCGCCTTGCGAGCCACCTGGGTTTACAGTTGATGTTTCCTGGCTCCCAGCACCTAAGACCAAGGGGCTGGAGGCGGAGGTCCACCACTTGTTTCATAATATCATTCGTCACTTGGGGTCCCACCAATTGTACACCGATGGCTCCAAGTTGAGTGAATGTGTGGGTGCTAGTGTGTGGTCGACTGAATGTGCCCTCAAGTATTGGTTGCCGACTCATACATCTGTGTCTCCCTCTGAACTTTTTGCTATTGACAGAGCCATAGACTATGCCCTCAATTTTTGGCATGATTCATTTGTCATATTTTCAGACTCAAAATCAGCCCTTCAGGCAATTGCTTCCTATACTACGGACTCTAATGAGATCCAGGGCCGCATTATTAATAAACTGCATTCGTGCGACAAGTCATTCACGCTGATCTGGGTGCCTGGTCATTGTCGTATCTACGGCAATGAGCAGACTGACTTACTTGCAAAGTCGGCTGTAGAGCTCGAGGAGACTTGGGACGTTCCTCGTGATCTACAGTTGAGTCTCTCTCTCCAAAAGAAATCAATAAATCTTCTGTGGTAAGGTCAGTGGACCAGACTAAATATTTCAATTTGTAAGCCGTACCTGGGCGACTGGGACACTGCCAACTATCCCAGTTGTCTTGATGAAAAAGTGTTGGCGCAATTACAGCTTAATGCCACCATATTAATGCACATGAAACCTTATATGGAAAGACAATTCCCACCGCACAGTGACATCTGTGATGCGGTATTATCTATCAGTTATATCGTCCTGCGCTGTCGGTGATTTATTCGTGAACGTGTTTCACTTATAAATTACTGCGGCACAGCAGACGTCCCCTTCACCCTTTCCACCATCCTGGGTGATGGGGACAGTGTTATGACTGATAAATTGATGGCTTTCCTGAGAGAGACTGGACTGATCAGAGTGATGTGAATTTTTTTACTGTATGGTTATGGTTTTTATCAACAGTAAATATGTATATACTGTACTGTTAATTAGGGTTGACAGTTGATGTATTTGAAATAGTTCCTCCACCCACTGATCTTTTTATAATATTGATGTCCCCTACATTAACCCCCGTTCCTCCCCTGACAGTCACCAGCTGATGAGTGCAAGTGTGCAATATAGAAAGGTATTGGGCATTTGCAGTCGATGGTGGTCTATTGGCGAAGGTTCTTCACTTTTTGTACATAATATGTAAATATATTCTAACATCTTGCTTAAGTTATTCTAATTAGGGCCGACAGCTGACGTATATGGCAATGAATCTGACTCGTCTGGTTCCCTTTCATATATTGATGTCCCCTATATTAGGTTGTGCCTCGACTGTAAATCACCAGGTGATGAGTGCAGGAATGTACTGTTGAAAGGCATTACATATCTGCAGTCGATGGTGTTCTCTTGGTCGAGGTCTTTTTACCGTTAGTGTAGGTTTAGTTATTTGTCTCTTTAGGATTTAGTATAGGTTAGCGATTTGTCAGTTAGGTGATTAGTTTTAGGTTCTTTAGATTAAGCATTTTTGTTTATAATGTAAGGTAAAAAATATAAAGATATAAAAAAATATTAATAAATAAAAATTAATATATATATATATATATATATATATATATATATATATATATATATATATATATATATATATATATATATGTGCATGAAAGTGTGTATGTTCATATGCATGGATGTGTGTATGTTTGTATATATATGTATATATGTCTCATTGTATTTACATTATATATATATATATATATATATATATATATATATATATATATAACTGCCTTAACTCGAGGCGTCCCATCGACGTACGAGTACAATGTAACATTTTGCATTTGCCAGTCCCGTCGATGTACTGGTACATCGCACAATTGCAAGGTGCATAATTTGCACAATTTTCAAAATTTGCACCTGATTTTTGATACGTAAGGTCACTCGACCTTCCCCTACCTGCCATCAGGCGGGGACACTCGACAACCCCGCGCGACCCGCGCTCACCCTCAGCTCAGTCACTCACCTAGCAACGGTCCTACTCAGACATGGCGCATAAAGATCTCTCAGAAGAGGAAATCCAAGCCACCCTGGACGCATTTACAGGCGACAGTGATTCCCCACTGGACGACGAGGTTGTGGACAAGGATTATGTCCAACCAGAGGAGGTGAAAAGCAGCAGCAGTGATGAGGAAGTCCCATCCCCCAGGAAGCGGCGCTACGTGACTTATCGTGCTGCTATAGAGGACCATCCCGCACAAAAACAACGTGCAACATCCTCTTGGCAGCCCCAGCGTGATGTGGAGCCAATTTTTGAGGATGAGGACGAGGACGAGGAAGGAGCCGTGGGACGTGTTGCCACGTGGTATGGCCGAGAAATTATTACCCATCATGGCCCCGAGCACACACCATCTCGTACGAGCAGGTATGGGCCTAGTCTTTTGTTTGGGGAGGTCGGAAGTGGCGTGGAGGGAGTGGGGAGTGAAAGGGAAAGTGCAGGGAGGAGTATTGAAAGTGAGAGTGGTGGGAGTGAGTCATCGCTCTCCCGTGAAGGTGTGAGGCGGCAGGAAGTATCACGTGGGCGGGTGAGGGTGCATGCTGAACCACGTGGGGTTGTGATGGAGGGGGAAGGTGGGGAGGAACCACTCCCTAGCACGTCTTATGCTCCCAAATATACCCAGACACGTGGGTGGGTGAGGGTGAGTGCTGAATCACGTGGTGTTGTCATGGAGGGGGAAGGTGGGGAGGAACCACTCCCCAGCATGTCTTATGCTCCCCAATATTCCCAGACTTCATCCCCACAGCCCCCTAATGTTCCACAAGGCCGTAAGGGTAAGGGAAAGGGAAAAGGTAAAGTTCGAGGGAAGAGGAGTGCGAGTGGGGAAGCCCTCCACACTCCTCCACCCCAACCTCCCCCACCAGCATCTCCTCCCCACCCAGACGAAGGCGACGATGGGGACGAAGGTTTTGTGAGTTGGAATTGGGAGGATGGGAGTGATTTTTCTCCCATCATTCACCCCTTCACTGAGCAGGGGCGTGCTGGCTGTACTGGTCCCGGTATTCACCCAAATTCCACCAGGCTGGATTTTTTCCACATTTTTTTCAGTGAGGCTTTTGTGGAGGAAATAGTGGACCAGACAAACCGTTTCGCTAGCAGCCGGCGACATGAGAGTGAAAGACTGGGCACAAGGAGCAGGCATTCTGTCAAGTATGATTACCCAGTCTCCCTTTCAGAAATGTTTTTATTTTTTGCCATGGTACTTTTGATGGGTATTGTACGAAAGAACAGAATTCCGGTATATTGGACAAGGGACCCTGTTATGCTGACACCAATATTTGGCCAAGTCATGAGCCATAATCGCTTTCAGCAGATTCTAAGTCGCCTCCACTTTTATGATGCTGATGATCCTGCAAATGCGAATGACACAGATAAGATGAGGCGAATTAGGTTGGTCTTTGATCACCTGAGGCAAACATTTCATTCCTCATTTTATCCCTATAGAAACCTCGTCATAGACGAGAGTCTTGTGTTGTGGAGAGGCAATATTTCATTTCGGCAGTACATACCCAGCAAAAGGCACCGTTTTGGGTTCAAGATCTTTGTTATGTGTGACTGTAGGACTGGTTATGTGCAAGACATAGTCTTGTACACCGGTGCACAGACAGACATAATAGAAGATCGGAGTATTGGACTGTCTGGAACAGTGGTAAAGACAATAATAGAAGACTACCTTCATCGTGGTCACGTCCTTTACCTGGACAACTGGTACACTAGCCCTCTTCTTGCTCGTTATCTACCCAGGCATGACACGTGAATCTGTGATACCGTCAAGGTGAACCGGCGTCACATGGTCAAGGTGGGGTGCAAACTTGACAGAAATGAGGTTGTCTTCTTCCAGGCCAACAATATACTTGCAACAGTATGGAACCACAATCGAGAAGTCAGCTTCTTGTCCACGGTTCACCGCCCCTTGATGCACCGTACAGAGTCCGTGGATTACTGGAGCGAGAACAGGCACCACATATGGAAACCTGAGTGTGTCCTCGATTACAACATCAACATGCACCTAGTGGACCAGTGAGACTCCATGATATCCACGGTCGAGTGTGCCAGGACCACGATGAAGTGGTACAAGAAGCTCTACTTTCACTTGCTAGATATAACTGCCCTGAATTGCCACCACCTGCACACCATGACAACAGGAGTTCAGGAAACCTTTGAAGGGTTTGTGAGGGAGCTAACACGAGAGATTTTTGCCCGGTATGCGGTTGAAAGGCCCCAACACCGCACACGCACTGCCCCTACCGCCCAAACTCCCATGAGAATATCTGCCAACCATTTCCCCACTCCTATACCTCCCCAGCCAAATAGACCTAGGCCCCAGTGCAGGTGTCACGTGTGTAGTAATTCCCGGGTGAGACCCACAACTCGGAGAAAGGACACTCGCTATGAGTGCGTAGATTGTGACGTGGGTCTCTGCATTCACCCTTGTTTTAGTGAGTATCACACCTTGATGCACTTCTGATATGGTGTGAATGCGATATGACGCTGATACTCAGAAATGAATGCGACAAACAGATGCTCAGTGTAATTATAAGGCCCATAGCTCTGTAAACAGTAGTATGTAAGAGGAAAAGGGTGTAATATAAGTGGAAAATTATTATGTAAGAGTATAAATATGATCTAAGTGGAAACATACAGTAAACCTTCAAAGATCCGGACTAATTGGGGCTATAGCCCAGTCCGGATCTCGAAAAATCTGGATCTTCCAGAAATTATATAAATTTGCTCATATGAAAGAAAATTTATGGTGGTTTAGGTATAACTTAATGCAAAAGAAAAACAGTTATTTTTTATATTCACCTTGCCAATACAGTATAAAATTAATAGGATAGTACAATAATGTGTACAAACATTTTTTTCGTAAATTTTAATTAATAAATTGTGTATCTTGTAGCCTATTTTTTTAAATTGAAAATTTGCCAAGAAATGGTCCGGCTCTTCCCAAAATCCAGTTCTTTGAAGTCCGGATTTTTTAGGGTTTACTGTACTTAGCGAGGGTATTTTGATGCAATATTCTCACGCTCAGTGGAATAAATAAGGTCCGTAAACATGTAAATATTAGTATGAAAAATGCAAACGGGTGTAATATTAGTTGTAATTTTTGTAAGTGCTGAAATTTATTCTAAGTCAAAATATTCCTAGCAAGTGTATATAAGTGCGATTTTCTGATGCTCATTGGAATAAATAAGGCCCGTATATATGTAAATAGGAGTATACAACTGGAAACAGGTGTAATATAAGTGGGAAATTAGTATGTAAGTGTATGAGTATTATCTTAGTCGAAACATTCATTGCGAGGGTATTTTGGTGCGATATTCTGACACTCAGTTGAATAAATAAGGCCCGTGAATATATATTGTGCAATATTGGGTGTAAACGGGTGTAATGTAAGTGGGGAAGTATATGTGGATCTGAAGAAATAAAGTAGAAGTTGAAATGCGAGTGGTAGAGATTGTGCTTGCTACGTGAATATGCACTAGCATTTCGCTAAATGCCCTCGTAATGAATGTAAATACTTGAAAACCTTTACAGTTGTGGAGGAAAGGTTCAATGTAAAGAAAACAATACTATGAAAGTCATAAAACAATATGGTAGGTAAGAAATAAGAGTCATAGCGAGTACGCTGAGTAAGCAGATGTGCGCTATAGTTGTGCTACATGTCATCGTAATGAACGAAAAAAACTGAAAACATTTACAAACAGTACAAAATGGTAAAATGTCATTGAAACAGTTGTATACAAGTAGAAAAAATGATATGTTGACGTAAACAAGAAACTTAGCACATAGCGTGTTACCACTCTGACCCAACTCACTATGCTCGCATTTTTTTTTTTATGTGAAGAAGAAGGAACCAAAGGCTATGAGCCCACAAAACTGTTCCTTCCAAGAGAAAAACATAATAAAATAGAGAGCCAAATTCAAGATCCATTCATTTCGAGATGCCTGGACACACTGCGTTTGAAAGATTGGAGATCATAGGAAGCAGGAAATACAGACAGAGGGAGACAGTTCCAGAGTTGACCTGTTGCATAAATGAAGGACTGGGAGTAACGGTTAACTCTTGCATTAGAGAGTTGGACAGAAAAGGGATGAGAGTTTGCTGCTAGACGGGTGCTACGCACCTGTCATAGAAGTGGAGGAATGCATGTAGACAGTTCAGAGGAACAGTGACCATTGAAGTAGCGATAGAAAAGAGATAAAGATGCCACACTGCGGCGAAGAGACAGAGGTTGAAGGGAGTCAGTAAGAGGGGGAGAGTTAATGAGACGAAAAGCCTTTGACTCCACCCTATTGAGAAGAGCTGTATGTGGGGAGCTTCCCCACACATGAGAGTTGTACTCCACACAGGGGCGGATAAAACCCCTGTATAGAGTTAACAATTGTGCAGGGGCAAAGTAGGAACGGAGTCGGCTTAGCACACCCAATTGCTTAGAAGCAGATTTTACAAGAGATGTAATATGATCTTTCCAAGACAAGTCCCGAGCAAATGAAGCCCCAAGCATGTTCAAGGATGATGCAGGATTAAGTTGAGTATTATTAAACATAAGTGGGTATACCTGTGGAAGATTTTGTCGGGTTGATAGGTGCAAAAACTGAGCCTTTGATGCATTAAAAACAACAAGATTATTTTTACCCCAGTCAGAGATACGACCCAAGTCAGACATTAGGTGTGCCATAGCCTCATCCCTTGCCTGTTGAAGTAACTGCTGAGATGGACGTCGTGGGAATCGAATAGAAAGGTGAAGGGTGGAGTCATCAGGGTATGAGTGGATAGGGTTAGATGTACAGCTTAGGTCATTGATGAATAAAAGGAAGAGAGTTGGTGATAGGACAGAGCCCTGAGGAACACCACTGTTAATAGATCTAGGAGATGAACGATAGCGATCTACAACAGCGGCTATAGAACGACCAGAAAGGAAGCTAGAGATGAAGGCACAGAAAGAAGGATAGAAACCGTAAGAGGGCAGTTTGGAAATTAAAGATTTATGCCAGACTCGATCGAAAGCCTTTGAGATGTCAAGTGCAATGGCAAAGCTTTTGCCAAAGTCCCGAAAGGAGGATGACCAGGAGTCTGAAAGGTAGGTGAGAAGGTCGCCTGTGGAGCATCCCTGACGGAACCCATACTGATGATCAGAAAGAAGGTTGTGATAGGAAAGATGCTTTAAAATTTTTCTATTAAGAATAGACTCAAAAACTTTTGAGATACAGGATGTTAAAGCAATTGGGCGATAGTTAGAGGGTTGGGAATGGTCACCCTTCTTTGGGACTGGCTGAATGAGAGCAAATTTCCAGCAAGAAGGAAAGGTACAAGTTGACAGACAAAGGCGAAAGAGTTTGCCTAGGCAGGGTGTAAGCACAAAAGCACAGTTCTTGAGAACAACAGGAGGGACTCCATCAGGCCCATATGCCTTATTAGTACTGAGGCCAGCAATGGCAGAAAATACATCAGCTGAAGAAATTTTAATGTTAGCCATGAGGAAGCCTGAGGGGGGAAGTGATGGAGGAACAGCACCGGAATCGTCTAAGGTGGAATTGGAGGAGAAAGTCTGAGCGAAGAGATCTGCTTTATCAGAAGAAGAAATAGCTACAGAGCCATCAGAGTAGAAAAGAGGAGGGAAGGATGATGAGGTAAAGTTGTTGGAAGGGTTTTTGGCAAGGTGCCAGAAGGAGTGGGAAGAGTTCGAGTTGGAGAGTTGAGAGCATTTTGTACGGATGAAATTATTTTTAGCAGAGTGAAGAACAGACTTAGCACGATTCCAGGCAGAAATGTATAAAAGATGTGATTCAGGGGTGGGTTGGCTCTGGTACCTTTTATTGGCCCTCTCCTTGTTGCGGACAGCATTAGAACAAGCGTGATTAAACCAAGGCTTTCTTGCGTTAGTCAAAGGATATGAGAAAGGAATGTATGCTTCCATGCCCGAGAGAATAACCTCCGTAATGCGCAAGGCACACCCAGATGGCTCCCGGCCATGAAAGCAATAATCATTCCGGGGAAAATCAAAGAAGTACTGCCTGAGGGCCTCCCAATCTGCAGCTCCAAAGTGCCACAGACGACGTTTTTTTTGAGGGTCCGCAGGCCGTACCGGAGCAATAGGACAGGTTAAGGTGATAAGGTTATGATTGGAGGAGCTCAACAGAGAGAAAAGATTAACAGTGTAAGCAGAAGGATTAGATGTAAGGAAGAGATCGAGTATGTTGGAGCTCTCTCCAAGGCGGTCAGAGATACAGGTAGGGTGCTGTACAAGCTGCTCTAGGTCATTAAGGATAGAAAAGGTGTAGGCTTGTTCACCAGGTGGATCAGTGAAAGGAGAGGAGAGCCAAAGGTGGTGGTGAACATTGAAATATCCAAGAATGGAGATTTCAGAGAAAGGAGAGATGGATAGAATGTGTTCCATCGTAGAAGTAAGATAGTCAAAGAATTTTTGATAGTCAGTAGAATTAGGAGATAAGTAAACAGCACAGATATATTTAGTCAGAGAATGACAGGAAAGCTGAAGCCAGAGTGTAGAGAATTCAGAAGAATCGATTTCAGGAACACGAGAGCAGGATAAGTTGTTGCGTATATATACACAACAGCCACCTTTGGCTTTGAAATGAGAATAGAGAAAGTAGGAGGATACAGAAAAGGGTTTGCTGTCAGTTGCCTGAGACAGCTGAGTCTCAGTTAGGAAAAGAAGGTGAGGTTTAGAGAAGGAGAGGTGGTGCTCAACAGAGCGAAAGTTGGAGGAAAGGCCACGAATGTTGCAGAAATGAAGAAGAAGAGAGTCAGACAGTAGTTCCAGGCACCTTGAGTCGTCACCGGGAGAGGGGCTGAAGGTGGGGGCATTTCTGGTCCCTCCCAGGGACTCCAAGGCTATGTTATTCAACGCCATTATGAAAATTTTGAAAAGGAAGTGTGGTGTGTACTGTGCATGTAGTTTGGTGTTGATAGTTGGAGAAACTTGTATTGGAGAGCATACTGGTCTACTCTCTGTGTTACTGAGACACTGAAAAAGTTCAGCAAAGGGGGATGGCCGGGCCCTAGTCCCGAGGGCTGATGAAACGGGAGCTCCAGCTCTCCCTGTCATCAGCTTTCCATCCATCTTGGGAGTACTGCACTGCTCGACTGGTGCTACAGTCTACTCCACCATGAAGGTACAATGCTTATTTTTCATATATATGTCAATTAAAACCATTATATTGTTATTCTTATTGTTTATTAGTTCAGATTCAATAAATGTAGAGGTGTTGTTTGTGGTTTCACCCAAAATTACCTACCACAGAAAACGTGAGCAACTCACACATCAATGATAGAATACGATACCTGGTGCGGGGGATCTCACCTGCTCCGACCACTTATGGACCACGGTAAGTCCTTTGTTGGTGATTTTCCTTTGTTTCTCAACAAAAGCAGAAGTTTTAGCCAAAAAAATAAATTTCCAAAATAGCTCGGGATTTGGGGGCGTCGGAGGTGCAAAAAAGCTCGGGATGTGACAGGTTAATGACCAGGGGCTTCGGCCCCAATGGTCGATAGGCAAAAAAAAAAAAAAAAAATCCAACATATTCTCAAATTTCAAAAGCGTATGTTGTTTGTATGGTATCACACTGTTTTCTGAGTCTGTCTACATTACTGCATATATAATACATGTTTACACTCAAAGAAATGCTTCATTGCCTTCATTTTGTAATCTTCGATAGGAATGATGGTACCAGAGGCTGATCTTATAATTGGGAATTCCCATGTCATTTGTCTAAAGGAAAACGAAAAGTCTGTTAGTCGTTCATGTAAATTGTTTTTCTTTAAAATTATTATTACACAGTACCGTAGACTAGTTCGAGATGAACAATTATAAGAATAACACTGGAAATGTCTGCAGGCAGATGATTATAGTGGGATGACAGGATAGATGATTAAACAAATTCATAAGAATTTACACACACACACACACACACATATATATATATATATATATATATATATATATATATATATATATATATATATATATATATTGTTACATAGCCTATGATTTCATCATCCTTTGTATAATTCTAACATACAGTATGCTGCATGTTTGATCACGAGCGTGTTCTACCTCACTCCCCCCTTCTCCCCTTATAGTAGAGTAAGTCGTTCTTTCTGTTGTTCAGAGCAGGATTGTCAACTCTTTGTCCCCTATGGCTTCATTTGCACGTCCTTCTTACAAGTTGTATCAAGCTCTGCCGGCCCCTATATAATGAGCTCAGTCTCTGCATTAATTGCCACTTAAATCTACTCCTCATTTTGTTCACATCTCTGTCCTCCCCTATACAGTTGTTATTATTGTGAGTGCTCAGGAAGTCTCCAACCATCTAGCAGCTGTGTAATTCGAGTATAAGTGTTATTACATTTATTCTTGTACTGTATAGCATAAGGTGTTAATTCGTAGGCCTAGTGAGGTTTTTGTGATTCATGTGTTTTAGGTGTCAGCCATTATTAATAATAGTTTGTATCTGTAATAATATATCTTGCATTAACTGAGCATTATCCGGTTTTCTCATTTTATCAGGGCTGACTTAGATAAATTTACTCTTGCTAATTTCGTGTTAATAGAGGCTATTGCAGTTAACCATATATTTAACCTGTTGTTTGCCATTACATTATCCTTATGAGTCCTGAATGTTTAGTTGTTAGTTTGAGCATTAAACTTTAACTTGTAATTTTACCTAACTCTTTTGTTTTGAACCTGGAACTTTGCGGGACAGTTTTCTCTCTTCCGTAACATAAATTTGGCGACCTCTTATCAGGATATTCAGGATATTATCATAAGGATATTGCTTGATATTTTGTGACTGATAAATTCATGATGTCTACTATTACTACTCTTGATGAAGCCAAAGATTTTTTGTCAAATGTGCAAACAGTGTGTGTTGTAGAAAACAGAACAAAGAATGAACTTAAGCTTGTTGCTCAACAAATGGGAATTGTTGTTCACTCTCATCATTCTAAAGATCAAATTGTTGACATGATTAATGAAAGCTTTTTTAATGTCACTACTCCAAATGAGCAAACGCAGATTGAATTAGCTAAGTTACAGCTAGCTCTGCAGAAGGCCCATGCTAAGGAGGCTGAGGCACAAGTTGAACTTGCTAGGAATCAGGCAGACCATGAGTATCGCATGAAACAATGTGGAACTGGATCATCTAGCTCTGATGATTTTGATGTGGCTAAATATATTAAACTTGTCCCTCCTTTTAATGAATCTGATTTAACAAAGTATTTTCAGTTGTTTGAGAGGGTAGCTACAGGTTTTAATTGGCCCAAAAAGTATTGGCCAGTACTCCTTCAAACTGTTCTCACCGGTAAGGCTCAAGTAACTTATGCATCTTTGCCTCAGGATCAATCTGATAATTATGATGTAGTTAAGAGCTTGATTCTTAAGGCCTATGAGCTTGTTCCTGAAGCCTATAGAGTAAAATTTAGGACAACTTATAAGCAAGATTAGCAATCCCATGTTGAGTATGCAAAAATCAAAGAAGATCTGTTAGAGCAGTGGTTAAATTCTAAGAATGTGGATTCTGATTTTGGTAAATTTAAGCAGATGATTTTGCTGGAGGACTTCAAAAGGTGTATTAATAAAGATGTAAGCCTATATCTTGATGAGAAAAGAATAGATAATTTGCCTGATGCTACAGTTTTAGCTGATGAATATGTTCTCACTCACAAGAGATATTTTAAAGAAAAAAGGAAAGCTGAGAGTAAGTACGTTGCCTCTACTCAGAGTACAGGTAACAGGAAAGAGAATAAAGATGATGTTTCTCAGGAAGTAAATACCAGCTTCACCTCTAGATTTCAGAAAAGTAAATGTACTTATTGTAGTAAGCTTGGTCATACTACGGAGAAATGTTTCAGGAGACAGCGTGATGTGAACAAAAAGGAGTCTTTAAATATTCAGTCAATTGGTCTAGTGTCCACCCTTGAGAGTTCCCAGAATTCTTTAACTGAGTTAACTGAACCTGCTTTGAGGGGTAAATTAAATTCTCATGATGAAGCTCCTCTTTTGAGCAGTGACGTGGGTGACACTCTCAAGAGTTCATGTGCTAATTTCCTGTCTGATGGTTTTGTCAGTCCTCTGGACAGTAATGACAGGAAATCAGTTAAAATATATTGTGATACAGGTGATTGCCAATCCCTTATGCTGACCAGTGTTCTAGGCTCTAATGTTAATTCCTCTGATGAAACTGTAATCTTACAAGGTATAGGGAATAATTACTTCTCTGTCCCTCTGTGCAGAGTGAATTTAGAGTCTGGTTTTGTTAATGGTTCCGTTATGGTTGGGTTGGTTGAGACACTCCCAATGTCAGGTGTAACTCTCTTACTTGGAAATGATATTGGTGGAAGTCAAGTGTGTCCAGCTCCTCAGTTGTCTAGTGAACCAGTGACTGCGACCCAGGATTGTGGTGTCCCTGATGTGTTCTCTGCATGTGCTGTCACTAGGGCTAAGTCTAAAGTTACTGGTTACTTAGAGGATAATGATGATGATGATGTTATCCTAGCTGACACTTTTCTTGCTAATTTGGACCACTCACCAGATGAGGCAGTACCCCGTAGTGTTGATAATTTGTCTCATCAAGAGTTGGTTGAGTTGCAGGTTGCTGACCCTGAGTTGAAAGGTCTAGCTAACTCTGCTTGCAGTGAGGAAGAGTCAGCTGGTGCTTCTACTTGTTATTATATAAAGTCAGGAGTACTTATGAGGAAGTGGAGACCCCCAACAGCATCAGCCGACTGTGAATGGGAGGTTGTACATCAAGTTGTCATCCCTCGTGTTTGTAGGCAGGATAACATTAGAGTGGCTCATGATTCCAGTTTGGCAGGACACCTTGGAGTGAGGAAGACTGTGGCACGCATTTTGAAACACTTCTACTGGCCAGGTATCTTTAGAGATGTTTCCTGGTATTGTAAGTCTTGTCACACCTGTCAAGTTGTGGGGAAGTGTAATCAGACCGAAAAGGTTGCACCTCTAGTTCCCATTCCTCCTTTTGAGGCGCCATTCACCCGTGTGTTGGTGGATATTGTGGGCCCTCTTCCTAAGACTTCTTCAGGATTTTCTTATGTGTTGACCCTGATTGATATGGCTACTCGTTATCCTGAAGCCATTCCACTTAGAAATATCTCAGCAAAGAACGTGGTTAAGGAAATGCTGGGGTTCTTCACAAAGTTTGGTCTACCCAAAGAGGTACAGTCAGACCGGGGAAGTAAATTCATGTCAAATGTTTTCAAGCAGTCTCTGAAAGAGTTGGGCATCACCCAGATCACGTCTTCAGCTTACCATCCCCAGACCCAAGGAGCGTTGGAGAGATATCATCAAACACTCAAATCGATGCTCAAGAAATACTGTTTGGAACATCAGAAAGACTGGGATAAAGGTCTTCCATTCGTTGTATTTGCCGCAAGAGAATCTCCAAATGAATCACTGGGCTTCTCACCCTTTGAACTACTGTTTGGCCATGAAGTAAGAGGACCCCTTAAGCTACTCAAGGAATGCTGGCTGTCGGAGGAAGATGACGTCAACCTGCTGGAGTATGTGATGAAGTTCAAAGAACGGCTGCCCACTGCTTTACAGCTGGCGAGAGAGAATTTAGGAGCTGCTCAGGAGAAGATGAAGACTTGGTATGATAAGAAGTCCAGGTTACGCCACTTTCAGCCAGGAGATCAGGTTTTGATTCTGCTACCGGTGCATGGGCAACCTCTTCAAGCCAAGTTTAGTGGTCCTTATTTCGTGGAGAAGAAACTCAGTGATGTCAACTATGTCATCGCCACACCAGATCGTAGAAAGAACAAGCAACTTTGTCACATCAACATGCTAAAGTTATATCACAGGCGGGACGAAAATAACCCAGTCTGCACTGTAGCTGTTCCACCCGAGTCTGCAAGTGAAGTTCTCCCATGCAGCATGAGCCTGAGTGATAGTTTGGGGAAGAATCCTGATATCATGAATGATCTCCCGACTAAGCTTTCTCATCTACCTCCCGAGGAAAGGCAGGAGTTTTCGGCATTACTTCAGGAGTACCCGCAAGCGTTCTGTGCCACTCCAGGAAGAACCACTGTGTTGATGCATGATGTCGATGTTGGAGACACAAAGCCAATTAAACTGCCTCCTTACCGTGTGAACCCAGTGAAAGTTCTTCTCATCCAGAAGGAGCTTGGCTACCTGTTGGACCACAAGATGATTGAGCCCTGTCAGAGCGAGTGGAGTTCTCCTGTCACTCTGGTCCCTAAGCCAGGTGGGTCACAGCGGCTTTGCATCGACTACAGACGTGTTAATCAGATAACCAAAACAGACACTTACCCTCTCCCTCGCGTGGAAGATTGCATAGACAAGATCGGAAAGGCTAGGTACATAACTAAGTTTGATTTGTTAAAGGGATACTGGCAAGTACCTATGACTGAACGTGCTAGGGAGATCTCATGTTTTGTAACACTAGGAAAGACTTTTGCATGTTTTGTAATGCCATATGGTATGAAGAATGCACCAGCCACTTTTCAGAAGCTCATGAATGTTGTAACAGAGGGTTTGGCAAGGTGTGTTGTTTATATTGATGATGTATTAATCTTCAGTGACAACTGGAAAGATCACCTATGCCATGTCAGTAAATTTCTTGAGCGTTTGGTTCAGGCTAATCTTGTAGCTAATTTATCAAAGTGTGAGTTTGGTCAAGCTAAAGTTCAGTACCTTGGGTATGTAATTGGTGATGGACATGTTGCACCACCAGGAGCTAAGGTTCAGGTTCTAAGTGATCTTCCCAGACCTAAAAGTAGGAAAGAGCTACAAAGATTTTTGGGAATGGTAGGTTATTACAGGAGATTTGTTCTTAACTTTTCAATTCTTGTATCACCACTTACAGACCTACTGAAAAAGGGAGTTAAATTATAGGACTACATAATAGATAGATAGATAAAGAGATAGATAGAGAGACAGATAGAAGCAGGAAGTCAAATGATGAGAAGGTGTTGTGTCTGCGAGAATCTAGCAGTGCTAAACATGCTTACACGGAGGAAAGCTGACGACAGCGGCCAGTAAGGAGATGATGCAGTTAGCTGTCAGCAGTCCTCTCGTGAGAAAGATCCGGTTGCCATGAGGAACATATGTGACACACCCCTACTACACCAGATTTTAGAAAAGAGAGTTTAGAAGGAGACAAGCGACCCTACAGTAGAGAGAGGTCGAGACGGAGATTAGTCTTAGAACAGAAAGAGAGGGAGATAGCGAGACAGGGAGGTAGCTACCCGGGACTTATACTTTTATACCTGTTTAATATTTCCAAGACAAATAAAAATAGTCCCATACTATTCTTTACCTCTCCCGTCACTACATGACATCTGGTGGGGAAACTACTACAAGATATAAAAGCCGCTCGACCACAAGTCTAAAATATACTTCTCTACAAGTAACTACAAAGTCCTTATGACATTTGGTAGCAGCGAACGTATACGAACCTCGTCTACGAATCAACATTAAATTCCTACAAAATATCAAGATTGAAAACAACCAACAATATCAGCTCCTGACAGTATTCGCTCCGTCCTGCCCCCTCCGTCTCCCAGATCATTACGCTGATGCAGAGGTCAAGAGATCACTTGACGCCTTGCACGTAGCTTAACGACAAACCAGCAAATCTGCGGACATCGTCTCCGAATTAAAAGCAAATTTCTACAAAAGCAACCGAGACTACAAGATTAGCTTCAGTTCTACAAAGTCTACAGCCATCTACAATCAACTACAGCCATCTACAATCAACTACAATTAACAACTCTACGTCGTCTGTATAATCTTCTACACGCACCTACAAGTAGCGGCAGTCTTCATCCCACAACGAATAAATCACTAGAGAAAAGGACCGAGAAAACTTCCACATAGAATAAAGGGAACAAACAAACGAAGAGTGAGACACGACTCACAACTCATCTTCACTCAAGTTACTCATCGCTACTCATTCACTCACCACAGCTACCAGTGTGGGAAGCCGACGTCACCATGTGCTGAGATGACATCACAACGCGAGTCTGCCATGCCAAGCAACGTGTGACTGACACCAGGCACTTCTCACCCACTACTCATTACTCATTATTCACATAGCTCCTACTCATATTCACTTATTTTCACAGTTAAGTTGGAAATTCGACGTTCTATGCTGAGGTTTGCCTGGGACAGCCGTTAACCACTACAAATACCAGGCCATGGAGTTTCCTGAGTAATATCGTCCATCAACACACCACTAGAATTATCAAGAGATCTTCAATCAAACCTGTATTTTCTTCCGAGATCGACTTTTGTATCGACACACCTCTACGATCTGTATCAAGTGGGTAAAATTATACTTGCTCATTTCTTCTCAGTGCTAAAATTAGCTATATTCAACTTATTTACTCATCTAGTTTGCTAGGACATAAATAAACAAGAGGCGTATTTCATAATATCATATCTTAATGACAGGAATATTTTCGCCACCACCCACGTTAATACCAGATGACACACAAATTGCCACAACATCAGACTCACAATTAAGAGACAACCCACCCATTGTACAACCCACACCACACGTTATAGATAAGGAAACAAATACGGGAGTTTCGGATGATGAGTGGGAAACCCCTTCAGATGTAGAGAGTATCGACTTTGCAGCTGCCTTAAATACGTATGCCAATATACTTAACAGGGTTCACCGGTCCGGTCATACATATTCTACCATTCCCTCACATAACGATAAACTCGTACAAGTTGAATTAACAGGGCAATCATTAAATATGAATCAAGAACCAAATACTGCTGATCTAAAAACCACACCTCACGTTTTTGTGTATCACGAGGATAAGACTGCCCCAAAATTCTCTGGCACAGACAAGGATCGCATTGATGTCATTTCATTAATCAGTCAGTGCGAACAAATGTTCATCAAGCGCCACATACTAGATGAACAAGAGAAAATTGCTATTTTTTCATCTTGCATAAGCCAGGAAAGATGTCCAGCAAGCAATTTATTGCGCTCCGATAAGCTACATCGTGCTAGGACATATGATGAATTTAAAACTGAATTTCTGAAGAAATTTTCTGGAGGTATGAACTTCTTGCCAGGTATAATTCCAGAATTACATAAAATTGTAGATCTTGTAAGGGAGCACACTACAAACCATGTGCTCAGTGAAATAACTGCTGATGTCTCCACAATCAAGAGAACCCTATTAGCTACTCTGGAGAATTCTAAGTGGATAACAGATGATGGAAAGATGTCCCCAGACCTCGTCGTGGACATCATTGGTTATGTAGCTGCCTTGTGTAAATTACCTGATAGAACCCTTAAGATCGCCAAAACAATCGCGTACATCCCGGGAATGTGCTTACTAGACTTAATGAACGAGGTAGAGATGCAGTGCAGTAAAGCAGGTGTGGTCGACACACATGCACATTCTGGTAGAATCAGGGTACCTGAGACAGTATCAGCTGTGAAAACATCAACACCGACCCCAAACAGAGAACAAAATCGATCGCGACCAGAAATGAGGCAGCCCAAACAAACAAAGACGCCTAGACCTCGTTCCCACACACCTTCCTACAGGCAGTTTCATAAGTTTTCGCGCAGCCCGAGCAGGTCTCGCGCCATAAACAACACTTTTTGTGGGAAATCACCTCGTAGGTCACAGTCAAGGGATAGGTCCATTCTGTGTCATTACTGTGCAAAACCAGGACACACAAGGTATGAATGCTTTATCAAGGCAAAAGAGGATAATCAAAAGACACAAGGATTTGGTCCTTACTGTAGGCATCATAGATACCAAGGGCACTGGACTAGTGATTGCAAAACAGTAGAAAAAATTGTGTCTATGTTCAAATCGGGGGAAGACCAAGTCATGACAAAAAACGAACAAACGTAAAGAAGAACAAGGTTAAACTTCACATAGGAGGCATGTTGGGAAATGAGTGTATCTTGATACCAGCTGTATGTGAGGATCAAAACGTTTCCTTATTTTTAGATACAGGCTCTCCAGTGAACTTAATAACACATGAAGAACTAAACAGAATTCTTAAAAATAAAAAGAAAGTAACTTTTCTGGATGAAGCTGATTTAGAATTATACACAGTAGATGGTCAAGAGATTACAGTAAAAGGTATGATAAGATTAAATCTCAGTTTCACAGAAACTACAAGACCATTCTCTGCATTGTTCTATATCGTTGAAAACTTAGCAATTAAAGCTCATATGTTACTGGGCTTAAGATCCATGAGAACTGAGAACATAACTATACTCCCACAAATGAATGGAATAGACTTTGATAATGAATTCATAGAGGAAATACTTTCAGAGCCCTCACCGATTGGTAGAAGAGAGCCAAAAAGAATTGGTAATATTAAAGGCTTTAACAAACATACACAAACAGATGAGTGTATAGATCCACTTACACCAGCAACCCCATCCTCCAGAATTAGAGACCCAGATAACAGTACTGATTTATCAATTTTTCCAGCCCATCTCACTAATGATTTAGTTATACCACCTAATTCATACATGAAGGTTACCATAAAGAGCAAATTACGGAATAGTACTGTTCTTGTCTTAGAAGAATTATGTAAAGTAAAGGGATTGTCAGTAGAAAACGCATTATGTCATACGAACGACGAAGGGCTAACTCAAATATTCATTATTAATCACATGAATGGGGAAGTTCAGTTGAAGAAGGGAACTTGCATAGTTAATATTGAAAAATGTTTCGCCCCTGTGAAGGAAATAAATATTGGTGGAGTAACAAGTGAGATCAAATCTACGGATAGAGAAAGAATAAAAGAGAATTTAATTCACTCAGGTGAATTTGACGAAGAAAATGATTTGTTAACCCTGCTGGAAACACACAGGGACACCGTAGCCTTGCCCGGAGAACAATTAGGGTGTACTAACTTGATTAATCACATGATTAATGTGCACCCAGAAACACCACCAATTTTCGTACCAGCTTATCGCATACCACACTCCCAACGTACACTTGCAAATCAGTATGTCGATGAAATGTTAAAGCTTGGAATTATTGAGCCTTCAGTTTCTCCGTGGAACGCTCCCCTTTTCTTTGTGCCCAAGAGAAATGGAGAAATGCGTGCGGTAGTAGATTACCGTAAACTAAATAATCACACCATCCCAGACAGATTTCCCATGCCATTGCTAAGTGATGTTCTACAGAATATTGGTCCTGAGAATAATATATTCTCGACCATCGATCTCCTAAACGGATACTATCAGATTCCGGTATCTCAGGAGTCACGTAAATACACTGCCTTTTCAACAAACAGAGGCCATTATCAATATACAAGAATGCCAATGGGACTGAGGACAGCCCCCGGTACGTTCCAGCGTCTTATGAATTACGTATTGTCCGGAATTTTAGGACAAGGAATATTTGTTTATCTTGACGATATTATCGCAACGAAGAATATTAAGGATCATCTCAGGAAATTAGACTTACTCTTACAAAAGCTTAGTGATGCTGGATTAAAAATTAAACTTTCTAAATGCAAATTTTGCTTTAAGGAAATAAATTTCTTAGGCCACAAATTAAGTTCTGATGGTATTCACACCACTGATGACAAAATACAGGCAGTGAGAGATTTTCCTGAACCCACTACGACTGACGAAGTTAGACAATTTTTAATTCTGGCTGGGTACTATAGGTCCTTCGTACCACAGTTCTCTCATATAGCCTTCCCTCTATTCCAACTACTCAAAAAAGATGCTGTATTCCAATGGGAAGAACAAAAAAGGGCATTTAACAATCTAAAAATTAAACTAACAAATGCACCTTGTTTAGCATATCCGAATTACACGAAATCATTTCTTATTTGTACAGACGCATCAGTTAAAGGATTAGGGGCTGTACTGATGCAGGAAGATAAAAGAGGAAAGAATCAACCAATTGCATTTGCCAACAGACAAACAAGAGGTGCGGAGAAAAATTATAGCACTACAGACTTAGAGGCACTTGCAGTGATTTTTGCATTACAAAAGTTTCGAGATTTGGTATATGGTTACGAAATCCACTTATTCACCGACCATAAACCACTGGTGGGTATGTTTAAAGAAAAACTCCTTTCTGGGAGGAGAGCAAGATGGAAATGTACAGTTGAAAACTACAATGTACAAATACATTATATACAAGGTAAAATGAATATAGTAGCTGACGCATTATCTAGGAACCCGAACACAATTCAGGTCGCGGCGTTAGATCTCAAAGGAAATATCCCAAACCACGAGGATATCGCAAAGGCACAAAGACTTGACCCAGTATGGTTAAAAGTAATATACAAGTTAGAAAGTGGAGATGACATACAATTACCCAAACTGCATGTCCCACTTGAACAATTCACAATGGTCAATAATACATTATACAAAATTAACTCTAAACAACCAAAACACCAAAGAAATACTAACCAGTTGGTAGTACCTAATGACATGATACCCCAAGTATTACGAATGATACACGACAGCCCACATGCAGGACACCCTGGAAAGGATAAGACATTCAACCAAGCCCAGCTATTATATTACTGGCCTTCATTACGAAGAGATATAAACAATCATATAGACAGATGCGAATCATGTGCGAAACACAAAGGATACCCAATCACACCTGCACCGATGGGTAATTACCCTGTACCACATCAACCATGGGACGTTGTCGCTGTTGATTTACTCAAGATGCCATTATCATACAATAATAACCTATACTTATTCGTAGCAACGGATCATTTTTCCCGTTATGTCATTTTAGCTCCAATTAAAGATAAGACAGCAGAGACAGTAGCAAAGGCAATAACAGATAATGTAATATGTCGCTTTACTACCCCAAAGGTATTAATAAGTGATAATGGAGGAGAATTTAATTCTGAGATCTTACAAGAAATATGTAAACAATACAACATTAAAAAGGTTAACGTTTTGGCCTATCACCCAGCATCGAATGGGTTGGTAGAGAGACAAAATAAAAAAGTATTAGATGTGCTACGACACATTCTCAGTGAAAATTATGCAAGCTGGGATGATTGGATTCCCAGAGTAGAGGCCTCCATTAATGGGTCTATAAATAAATCCATTGGTGACACACCACATTTCATTATATATGGCACAGATAAAAAATTACCATATGAGCTCCTAGAAGGTGACAGCATGCCTATATACAATTACGATGATTACTCTAAACTCCGTTTACGTGAATTCCAGGACATTCACAAAAGAGTGCAAAAACAATTAACGATGTCCAAGGAAGAAATGACGGAGGCATTTAACAAGAAGGCAAAAGATTCACCTATCAGCTTAGGAGACATTGTTTACGGAGTCATTCATACGAGAGACAATAAATTATCCCCTAAATTTGAGGGCCCATACAGAGTAATTAACATAAAGGCAAACAAAGTTTTAATTAAGTCACTTTCAAGTGGCGAGGAAAAACAAGTTCATATTGACCATTTAAAACGAGTTTCAAGGGAATTATCACATAATTATTCAGCCTCGGATACAACCGAACAGGTGAACGTACCTCAAGAAACCAAGCAAGAACACAACAATGATTACAAAAAGAAATTAAGGTCATATACCAAACAATCGAACATAGGTGCAACTATTCCAATGAAATCTACAGTACATCATTTACGAGAATTGAATATCGATTTAAACTCCTTCTATAAATGAAATAACAGCCAACCGTAACGCACATCATCACTATCATCAACCACAGCTTTATAGGAAATTAATAGATTTTTTTTTTTTCGGTAGGTTACGATGAAGGGACTTATGCTATGGATTCTCCTATACATAGTAAGAGTATATGCGCACCTAGACCCCAAGCATATAGTACGACAAGGATGCCTCATAGCTCCAACGGCCACGACTACAATCGTCAAGGACGTCATGAGTACTGAAATAAGTCTAGATTACTTGTATGACTTACCTACTTATGTAGAAAGGCTTGCGACGCCGATGCGAACTCTGGACTTCAAGATAGGGAATTATGTTTCACAATCACATATCACCAAGGAAGTGGATGAAATGGTGAAGTTAGCGAAATGGAAACTAGAACAGGCGAAGTCAACTATGCTCGTCATGATCCAAGATCTCCCATCTTATGGAACGGAGGTGCTGAGCGACAGGAACAACATCACACGTACTCGCCAAAAGCGCGGTTTGTTCGATCTGGGCGGCGCAATTCTTGGGAACATCTTTGGATTGGCTACAGAGGATGACCTTAAAGAAATAAACAACAAATTTAATAAGATAGCTCAGGTACTAACATACCAGGATAAATTCATCACAGGACAGAACTCGGCAATGAAGACAATTGTGAAAAATCTGAAACAAGCAGAAAAAGTAGCTCTCGAGAGTATAGATAAAATAAATGACTTAGAGGGCAACGTTACTCTTTTCCAGCACTTCTCCATCATCACAGAACATATTGACACGATTCTACTACAATTAGAGAACACTAGAGATCATTTCAGGGCACTTATGCAAGGAATTTCGAATGCTGGTGATGGCAAGATCACGAATGACTTACTCCCAGTTCATGAGCTACGTCAGATAGTTAGTCAAGGCATACATAAACATAAATTGAAGCCATTGTTCCGCAGTAGGGAATTTATGCAATATTACCCATACTTAGAAGCAACACTAACACCAACATCAGTGATAGTTCATGTACCATTCATCACGGAAGACCTGTTCACAGTATACCAAATACACCCCTTCCCCTATAGAAACAACAACACTTTAGTCATCATCAACATCAACACAGACACCGAACTCATCATGGTCTCCAAGAGACGAGACACTGTCACTTTCGCAAGTGAGTCAACGATTGAGCGAAAGTGCCGCACATCCTTACATGCTGTTCATCTTTGTCCTGCGTACATTTTCACGTTTCAGCCTACTGATACGGTCCCTTGTGAAATGGCTATCATCAGCAATAACAATATTCATCATCATTGCAACTTCACTTTTGCTCCAGATAAACTTGTACACCATCAACGCATTGGACACTCGCAGTTTTTTTATTTCCCTCATAACACATCAGTTTACATAGTCTGTCCAGATATACCACCATCTCATACATCAGCCTCAGGATTATACATAGCACCAGACTACTGTGCGGTATTTACACCATCCATGTCTACTTTTTCCACCATCAATCACTACGCCATTATCAACCATACACACAAACATTTCCACCCACTGCCTGATATGAACTTAAACATGAGCACAAGTATTAAGCTGACTTCACCTAAGTTTGAAACTATGCAGCTGATCAATGAAACAATGAAGCCCTGGGAAGATTTGAGTTTGAGTATGTTCAACCCATATTATGTGTATAGCCAAGCACCTTCTGTCTTTATAATCATCTGCATTGTGGTTGCAGTATTGCTGTTGGCAATGCACAGAATGCATGCAAGAATTGCTAATTTGGAGTCATTGTTTAGTGGGGGGAGAGTTAACATCACAGTTAACCACCCTGAATGAAGTGTATATATTTTGTATATAGTATTAATTATATATATAAAAAAAAAATAATAAAAAATAATAATAATAATACAAAGAAGAATGACCCATATATGACAGACCAGTACCATTATCTTTGAATGAAATATTAATAACTCTTACAATAATCTTAATTTTAAACTATTTTTATTCTTGCATGTATGCATTTCACTATAATATCCCAAGTACATACTGTATTACAGTTAAATAATTTACTTTAATGCATTTATTCCAATATGTATACAACTTATTTAAAATGTAGTATTACTGAATAATCACTATTTACTATGAATAATATATGTATACAATATTCATACAATTATGTTACTTTACAATATTATGTATTTCACTTAATTAGCTTATAAGTTCATTATAATGTGTATGTAGTATGTATTAATATATTATAACTATTAAATGTCGATGGTACGCCATTTTCGCGCGGCCGAGCAAATATAGGACTACATAATAGATAGATAGATAAATAGATAGATAGAGAGACAGATAGAAGCAGGAAGTCAAATGATGAGAAGGTGTTGTGTCTGCGAGAATCTAGCAGCGCTAAACATGCTTACACGGAGGAAAGCTGACGACAGCGGCCAGTAAGGAGATGATGCAGTTAGCTGTCAGCAGTCCTCTCGTGAGAAAGATCCGGTTGCCATGAGGAACATATGTGACACACCCCTACTACACCAGATTTTAGAAAAGAGAGTTTAGAAGGAGACAAGCGACCCTAGAGAGAGGTCGAGACGGAGATTAGTCTTAGAACAGAAAGAGAGAGAGATAGCGAGACAGGGAGGTAGCTACCCGGGACTTATACTTTTATACCTGTTTAATATTTCCAAGACAAATAAAAATAGTCCCATACTATTCTTTACCTCTCCCGTCACTACATGACATCTGGTGGGGAAACTACTACAAGATATAAAAGCCGCTCGACCACAAGTCTAAAATATACTTCTCTACAAGTAACTACAAAGTCCTTATGACAAAATTTGTCTGGACTGATGACTGTGAATCCTCTTTCAGCAAACTTTAAGCTAACCTATTAAGTCAGCCAGTGCTCGCTACTCCAAATTTTGCTAAGCCTTTTAAGATGGCTGTTGACGCAAGTGATACAGGAGCTGGGGCTGTTTTGCTGCAAGAGGATGATCAGGGTATTGAACACCCTGTATCTTATTACAGTAAGAAGTTCACTCCACCTCAAAAGAACTACTCAACTATTGAGAAAGAGCTTTTGGCCTTGATTTTGGGTTTACAGCATTTTTCATTTTATTTGTGTTCTGGTTTTGACCCCATAGTCATTTATACCGATCATAACCCACTGAAATTCCTTAGTAAGTTTAAAGATAAAAATCAGAGATTGACAAGATGGAGTCTACTTCTTCAGGAGTATTCATTAGACATACAACATGTCAAGGGGAAAGAAAATGTTATTGCAGATTGCTTATCTAGACTTTAGACAGATTGTTTTAGAGTAATAAGAAATTTCCTTTGTAAATTTCTTTTTCTTTGTGGGGAGGTGTTACATAGCCTATGATTTCATCATCCTTTGTATAATTCTAACGTACAGTATGCTGCATGTTTGATCACGAGCGTGTTCTACCTCACTCCCCCCTTCTCCCCTTATAGTAGAGTAAGTCGTTCTTTCTGTTGTTCAGAGCAGGATTGTCAACTCTTTGTCTCCTATGGCTTCATTTGCGCGTCCTTCTTACAAGTTGTATCAAGCTCTGCCGGCCCCTATATAATGAGCTCAGTCTCTGCATTAATTGCCACTTAGATCTACTCCTCATTTTGTTCACATCTCTGTCCTCCCCTGTACAGTTGTTATTATTGTGAGTGCTCAGGAAGTCTCTAACCATCTAGCAGCTGTGTAATTCGAGTATAAGTGTTATTACATTTTTTCTTGTACTGTATAGCATAAGGTGTTAATTCGTAGGCCTAGTGAGGTTTTTGTGATTCATGTGTTTTAGGTGTCAGCCATTATTAATAATAGTTTGTATCTGTAATAATATATCTTGCATTAACTGAGCATTATCCGGTTTTGTCATTTTATCAGGGCTGACTTAGATAAATTTACTCTTGCTAATTTCGTGTTAATAGAGGCTATTGCAGTTAACCATATATTTAACATGTTTTTTGCCATTACATTATCCTTATGAGTCCTGAATGTTTAGTTGTTAGTTTGAGCATTAAACTTTAACTTGTAATTTTACCTAACTCTTTTGTTTTGAACTGGAACTTTGCGGGACAGTTTTCTCTGTTCCCTTTGCGGGACAGTTTTCTCTGTTCCCTAACATATATATATATATATATATATATATATATATATATATATATATATATATATATATATATATATATATATATATATGTATATCGTTTAATCTCACCCAGCTGGTAAAGCAACCAACCAGGATACCTGACAATCCTGACCACAATGCCCATCTCTTGGATTTATTCATGACAAATAATCCAGATCAATACTGGATAGAGGTACTGTCACCACTTGGATCCTGTGACCACACTCTCATCAAAGTCTCATTAGTTAACCACCCCACACCTCCCCGTTCTGAACCTGTCAAGGTGACCTGATGGCACTTTGACAGGGCAAACTGGGATGGATTTAGAAATTGTCTTGCTGACATTCCATGGCAGTCTATCTTCTCTAGTGATCCCAGTTCCACCCAGTCCCACATTTGCGACTTAATACTAGCTGGTATGGATATATTCATACCAAGTCAACAGTTCACTAAAAGATCGAACTCTCCAAAATGGTTTGATGGCAACTGTGCCAGAGTAACAGCCGTAAGTCACTAGCATATAACTCTTACTTAAAATAAAAAACATCTGATTCACTCTCTCAATTTAAAATTGCTAGAAATCATGCAAAAGCTGTATTAAATCTAGCTAAATCAAACTTTCTTCAAAAGCAAACATCAAAACTACTTAACAACCCTAATGACAATAGAATATTCTGGTCAACACTTAATTCTTTCAATAATAACTTTAACAGTCATCTTCCATTCCCCCACTAAAATCTTCAGATGGCAACATTACAAATGACCCGCTTGGGAAAGCAGATATTTTTGCCAGTACATTTGCCAGAAACCCTACCTTAAACGATACCAGCCAGAAAGTCCCAGTACTAGAACTTAATTCTCCCGAAATTGCCCCACTTAAAATACAGACAAGATACGTAAAATCCATCCTAGACAATTTACCTACCAACAAAGCTCCAGGCCCAGATGGAACTCCGCCAAATGTTTTGAAAAAATGTTCCCCTGAACTTGCCTCTGTTCTTGCTAAATTATTCAGACTATGCATACGTACTTCTTTATTCCCAAATTCATGGAAAGAAGTTATATCCACCCAATTACGAAGAAAGGAAGTTCGTCTGACCCCTCTGATTACAGACCAAAAGCTGTCACATCTTCTCTTGGTAAGGTATTTGAAACTTTAATTAATAAGCACATTGTTAACCATCTTCAATCCAACAACATAATTAGTGATAGAGAATATGGTTTTCGCCACGAAAGATCCTCCATTGACATACTCAATCTCCTAACTCATACCATCCATCAATCAATTGATCTACAAGGAGAAACTCATGCAGTAGCTCTTGATATTCTAAAGATTTTGACAGAGTATGGCACCGTTCCCTGCTGTCCAAACTCCCTTGCTATGGACTAACGTGTTTTGTTCCTTTGATATCTTCATATCTTAGTGACAGGAAAATAAAGAGTAAAAGTAGATGATGTATATTCCAATTTCCACTCAACGCATGCGTGTCGCAGGGGTCAGTTCTGGCTCCAACCCTATTCCTGGTTCATATTAATGATCTCTTAACTGTCACCCACAATCCCACCCATTCATACGCAGATGACTCAACACTACATAGTTCATTCACACTCAGACACCCATTTAGAAAGTCTAATATCTCTACCTCTCAACTCAGTACAGCCATCTCCATAAATCAAGACCTATCTTCGATCAGTGAATGGAGAGAAAACAACTTTGTCTCTTTTAATGCTAGTAAAACGAAATATATACAGTTTACTAATAGACAGATATTGCCAGATTCGTACATTTCCTTTAGTGCTACTAATATTCCCATCTCCAAAAGTATTGAAATTCTTGGCGTCTCACTTAACAATGCCCTCAGCTGGACCTCTCATGTCAGATCACTTGCTAAAACCGCCTCTAAGAAACTTGGTTTATTGTACAGAGTCCTTAACTTCTTCGTTGATGAGCAGTTAGCTATAATTTATAAGAATCATGTGCGCTCTCAGCTTCAATATTGTTCACCCTTGTGGAATGGTTGTGGAGAGGTTGCATTAAAACAACTAGGTAAAACTCAGAACAAAGCTGTTAGAATTATTAACAACCCTGCCATTACAAATAAACTACCTCCCCTGCAAGTAAGAAGGAATGTTTCCTCCCTTGCATTATTTTACAGATTTTTTTTTTTGGCAAATGCTCAGACGAAGTTGCGTCCATGGTGCCACCTCTCCATGCCTTCCCTTGTGCTACTCGGGCATCTGGTAGCGCTCATGACTGGAATGTCACTCAGCCATATTGCAGAACTTCTGCCTATCAGAATTCTTTCATTCCCCGAACTGCATCTCTCTGGAACTCGCTTCCCCAGAGTTGTTTCCCTTCAAATTTCAACCCACAGCTGTTCAAGTCTAACTGTTACAGATATTTTATGAACAGAGAACACCAGTAATCTGTTATATGATTTTTTTTTATTCATTTGTTTTTCGTTCCTTGGTTTTGTTTTCGATTCAACACAAAATATAAATATATTATATCATTTTGAATATCTCCTTGGGAAAAGTCTCATGTTAAAGTCGAGCGGAATGAAATCATTCATACCTCTGTCCGAACCCAACAAACTTTCGTACCTTTCCTGGCAACATTAACTCTACAGACAACTACATAATTTTTTAAATAAATGCTTGCATCATATTGTCATCTATCCTTACTAAATTAACTCAAACACACCGTCCAAACATACATTGCAGACTTACACGTGATTCCCAACCAATCAGCAAACCCCCCTCTTCCCTCAATCCCCCGCCTCCGTATCCTTCACACTTACAGTTACCAGACACAAGAGGTCTGGCTACTGCTTCATATTCACCCGTCTCACACCAGTGCTTCGGGAGGTGGGTAACACGGAACTTTCCCTGACTGTACATAGTAATTTCGCTCAGTGATACAATAATGTCTGTGCATAAAAACAGCCATTCCTGAAGCAATTTTTAATGTTTTGAAATTTTTTTCCAATCGGAGTGTTGACGCGGGATGGTTAGTGGCTGAGCAAAGTCAACTTGGATTTTCACTAGTGTCTGTAACGAATTCGTGACACCATACACCAACTCATGTTTTTCTCATCCTTCCTTCTTTTCAATGCCTTACACATATGAGAACACACACACACACACACACACACACACACACACACACACACACACACACACACATGCAGATACACTTACGTAAATACACAGGCACACAAATAGCGGCCTCTATATGTGAAAATTTGTTGCCTGGCAATTGTTCAACGGAACTAAATAACATAATCTGCATGACAGTGCCAACTAGAAATATTTTACATAATATCAGTTTTATTCATAAGCCAGACATAATTAACATCGCCTTGCATGATTTCTTCACATTAGAAATGCAGATAAACCTTCTGGGAGAAAAGTGTAATACCAGTCAATCATGTGATACTTCCGAGGTGGATGACAAACTGGTGACAGGGAGCTGGAGTCCCCGTTTCACCAGCCCTCAGAACCTGTACCAGACTATCTCCTTTTGCTGGACATTTCCAGTGCTTTCATTAACACAAAGAGTTGGCCAGCATACTCTCATAATACCTCTACCTCTAGCTGTCTGCATCACAGTATATGCACATTACACATCTCACCCATTTCCATCCCCCTTTAGCAATGACTGCTGCATTACTATCAGCAAATTCGGTGGGAACTCGGATTGCCACCACAGGCAAGGTGGGGGTGGGCGGCACAGGGTCTTCGTGGTCGCAATGAGGTGACTGTACCTACAACGGTCATTGCAAACACTGTTCATGCTCATCAGCGGAAAAGTGCCAGTTAGGCCTTATATTTCAATTTTATCCTTGGTCTTAGTATCAATCTGATTTCTGTTCAATTTCTCCTCCAATCTGTATCCCCTCTAGCCCTATTCCTAACAGAAACCCAAAGCTGTCCCTCTACCGACGTATCCACATTAAGTTTTTGTGGTTACCATCTCAAACTTCTGTATCAAGGGTGGCACCTGTAGTATATATAAAATTTGAATTTGCAGCTAACACTATTTATAACGTCACTTCAGCTTTCATTGTTCATTATACAGACTAAATTACCTAAATATTACCAAAAAACCTGTATAGATTATTTCTCCTCCAATGCCTCTTCAGAACCCAGCGTATTTGACTCTACATCCTCCCAGTTGACGAACCTTAACCTCACCCTTACCACTGAAATTACTATTTTGGGTGATTTTAACACCCATAATATAGAATGGTCATTGCCAGGACTGAAGATTTTGCTCTAGAATGCGAGCTATTTTCAGAATCGTTTAATCTCACGCAGTTGGTAAAACAACCAACCAGAATACCAAATAATCCTGGCCTATCTCTTGTCCATATTCCTGACAGATAACCCAGATCAATATAGGATAGAGGTACAGTCACCACTTGGAATCTCATACCACAATCCCATCTAAGCATCATTACTGTAGTCATTTGCCCCATACCTCCCTGTTCTGAACCTGTCAGGGTGACCACATTGCCCTTTGATAGGGCAGACTGGGAAGAATTAAAAAATTATTTTGTTGATATTCCATGGCAATCTTTCTTTTCCACTGACAACATTTCTACCCAGTCCCACATTAATGACTAAATATAGCAGGTGTGGAACTGTTCATACCCAGTTAACAGTTTAATAAATGATCGGACTCCCCAAAATGGTTTAACAGCAATTGTGGCAGAGGAACGACCCAAAGGTCATTAGCATATAACATTTAAATCCGTCAGACACTTGAAAATTGTTAGAAACCTTGCAGAAGTAGTAATAAGTCTCGCTAAATCAAACTTTCATCACAATCAAGCATCCAAAATGAAATAATCCTAATGACAACAGAATATTCAGGTCAACTCTAAATTCTTTCAGTAATAACTTTAACAAGTCATCACCCATTCTCCCACAGAAATTTTCAGATGGTAACACTATAAACGACCCGAAAGATAAGAAAAAAAAAAAAAAAAAAAAAAAAAAATCCTTGCCAGTATATTTCCCTGAAATTCTACCTTAGAAGTCAGTCAGAATGTCCCTGACTAGAACTTAACTCTCCCGAAAATGCTTCACTTAAGATACTGACTAGATACGTAAAATCCATCCTAGACAATTTACCAACCAACAAAGCTCGGGGTCCAGATGGAATTCCCTCAATTGTTTTGAAAAAGCGTTTCCCAAATCTTCCTCCCGTTCTAGCCAGAATACTCAGAGTATGCATACACATTTCTTCATTCCCCAGTTCTTGAATAGAAACCAATATCCATCCATTTCCGAAGGATGGATCTCCTCTGACCCCTCTGATTCCAGATCAATAGCTATCACATCTTCTCTTGGTAAAGTATTTGAAATTGTGATTAATAGGCACATCGGTAAACATCGTGAATCCAGCAGCTTAATCAGTGACAGGCATTATAGTTCTTGCCACGAAAGATGCACTGTTGATGTGTTCAGTGTCTTGACTCATATCAACCATTACTCAGTTCACCAGCATGGAGAAACCCATTCAGCAGCTCTCGACATTTCTAAAACTTTTGACAGTGTGGCACCATTCACTGCTACTCAAACTGCCTTGCTATGGCCTATCGTTCTTTGCACTACTGATTTTCTCATATCTCAGCGACAGAAAAATATGAGTTAAAGTCTGTGATGTATATTCCAATTTCCACTCGATTAATGCCGGCGTGCCAAAAGGATCAGTCCTGGCTACAACCCAATTTTAAATTCACATTAATGATCTCTGTCACCCATAGTCCCATTCACTCATATGCAGATGACTCAATATTTCACAGTTCATTCACACTTTACACCGATTCACTAAGTTTATTCTCTCTAACTCACAACTCGGTACAACAATCTCCACAAATCAAGACTTATCTAAAATCACTGAATGGGGTCAAAATAACATTGTCTCATTTAACGTTAGAAAAACTAAATATATACAATTCACTGATAGATAGAAAATGCATGGTTCCTATATTACCTTCAATGCTACTTATATTTCTATCTCCAAACGTACTGAAATTCTCGGTGTTTCACTAACAGTGCCCTCAGCTGGACATATCACGTTAGATTTCTTGCTAAAACCGCTTCATATAAACTTGGATTATTGTACAGATTCCTCAACTTCTTCAACTGACGAGCAGTTAGCTATAAATTAGTCATGTATGCTCTCATCTGGAATATTGCTCACCCTTATGAAGTGGATGTGGAGAGGCCCCATTAAAACAACTGGACAAAATTCGGAACAAAGCTGTATGAAAAATAAATTACTCTGCTATTGCAAATGAACTACCTCCCCTACCAGTAAGAAGGAATGTTGCTTCTCTGCAGTATTTTACAGATACTTTTATGGCAAGTGCCCAGTCGAAGTTGCATCCATTGTGCCACCTCTCCATGCCTTCCCCTGCGCTACACGGGCATCTGGTAGCGCTCATGATTGGACTGTCACTGCCATATTGCAGAACTTCTGTCTATCACAATTCTTGCATCTCCTTGTAACTGGTTTCCCCAGAGTGATTTCCTCACAAACTTCAACCTACGGCTGTTCAAGTCCAACTGTTAAAGATATTTTTTATTAATGAAAGACACCTGTAATCTTGTGAATGGATTATTTTTGTTTTTAATTAATTTGTTTTTCCTTCCTCTCTCCTGTTATTGTGGCATGTAGATAACAAAGCACTCCTGATTATCGACGGCAGAGGAAAGAGAAGAGATGGGTTGTATTAATGATTATTTGATTTTCATGACAAAAAAAAAAAAAATTAGTAAATTTTATGGTTTACTTTTGTAAGAAACTTTTGTTTCTTTGGTTATTCAATCCTTTAAGTGCCATGCCCGTTTGTGTGTAAGACACCAGTGAAAATTAAGGTTTAGCTATTACGGATGTGTCTACCAGCCATACTGTATATCTAACCGCTCGTACCGTATTGTACCATTTACGTAACAGTTAAGAATTTTTCTACTCATTGCATTCGATATCTGATTACTAAACACTAAAGCCAATGTTTACCTTAAATTTGTGTAACCTAACCAATGTATTTTTACTTCTTACCAGATCTTAGGTATTTTATAACTAAATACTTTTTCCTCTGGGTTATATTGTTATAATCTTAATAAACATCCGCGCACTTCTCGTGTAAATTTGCTGGCAGTGAATATCATGGAGTATGGTTTTTAAGGACAGGTGTTTTAATTAAGGTATTAAAAAAAAAAATCTTCAAAAATCATGGTTGATGTTAGTTACAGGCGGAAGCAGTATACTGGCGCATCTAAGACCGGGACTGGAAATCTGACTCCGCGTGATAACACCCTAACACCCGCCTTCCCTGTTTCAAAGGCCACATCTCCTTGCCATGCCACCACTTGCCATTCTAAGCACACACACACACACACACACAGAATCATTTTTTATTTTCTATATGCATTCCGTGCATGTGGAAGTGATGAGTTTCTTGACCATGGTCTCCGATATTATTGTGATATTTGCGTCATTTTTAGAAAATTACATTAAAACCTTATGGCCATAATTAAGACAGGATTAGCGTTTTGCAAACCGCAAGGTGGAAGTAGTATGACTGAGCGAAAAGATGTCGTGATATGGAATGTGTGGTTTTAGATGTTATCAGCTGACACTACTTTACACTGTAACGGCCTCTACATTAAAACCTAATAGCCATAATTATAACAGGATTAGCCTTTTGCAAACTGCAAGGTGGAGGTAGTATGACTGAGCGGAAAGATGTCGTGATATGCAATGTGTGGTTTTAGGTGTTAGCAGCCGACGCTACTTTAACCCGCCCCATCCCAACGTTTTCTAAGCAGTGGTATGCCCCAGTCCCGTCATTTTTGGACCTTTTTTTTTTTTGGTTCAAACATCCACTTTTGGTGAGAAACATCGAAAATTCATAGAGAAATCGCTCACCTGAGGTTTAAATTACTCGATCTAGGTACGAGTACCTCCTTACCTGACTGGGTTTTCTAACAGGCTGGCACCAAAGAAAACGAGTTCTATGGGAGGGTAACTATTTTATCCACTCATAAACAGTATTTATTTACTTGGTACGAATTTATATGTGGTACAAGAGTATACTGGTTTTCAAACAGTAATATAGGCATTATAAGCATTGTTTCACTCACTAACTCATCACCATTCATGACCTTTTTTCCAACATTACCTGATCATCATTTCTGACTGTTTCTTCCTCTAATGTTATGTAAACTTTGTCCTCCACATTGTCATCGATTGGGGAATCACTCTGGCCCTGAATGTCTTTATTGGCCAGGTCACTGGTAACAGGTGAATTGCCGAGACAATGGCGTGCAGGGGGTGGGGAGAGGTTATGCGGTGTAAGGCATTGTCCCTGCTTGGCATCATGTATTGTAGAGGAATAGAGGAAGGTGTCCCGTGTATATGTGCCAAAAATCACTCGCGAAAATTGAAAATTGTGCAAATTAGGGACCTTGTAATGTTGCCGCGTTAATTTACGTCTCTGGGATATGAGTGCACATCATGTGAGGACGTGAATTCACATCTACAGGACGCGGCGGGTTAAACAGTAACGGCCAACACCTAGGTTTGTTACATGTTGCCAATTCGGAAGTTGCCAATCTGGCTTCGAAAAATTGGTGAATAAGCAGGCAGAACAACTTGTAATTAAAGTATAACATAATGTGGGTTATTTTCATCCTTAAGATTTTGTCCTAACCAAAGAAATACATTGGAAAGATAACTATTGGTGTAAGGGTGGTTCACAGTAGAATGCCGCACCGGAGAGAATGAATTTCTGAGACAGGAATTATGTATAATCTGAGAAAATTACTGCAATTTATCCTTAGTTCTCGTCATTAATTTCTTCTGAAAACAAAGTAAGATTTATGTGCAAAAGTATGAAAACCATACATCTACCACAGGTATCAGATTCCCATTAGTGGGACCCCACCTGGTTAAGATAGCAACCAGCGACAATGGATCTGTATAACCATTCACCTAATATCGTATAATATAAAATGTTAATTTTCATGGCATTGATTAAACTGAAATTATCTAGAAGACCATAGACACACAATCATTAGACAATCATGCCGATAATGATAAACATCAAAGTAGAATGAAAGGGGTTTTAAGTTGCAAAAAATTAGGCTGGCTGAAACTAATAAAAAATTATAGCGCTTAAGTCTGACCTGAGTTTCGAGACTAAAGTTTAACCATCATGCTTGGAATTTTATAATACCTATCCATAATGAATTACTATTATGAAAGTTTCAGTGGAAGAAAAACATACATAAATCATGTTCACAATCTCTAATGGTTCAATTTTAGTAATGAGATAACGCCTAAGTGGCAGTAGTACGAGTTTATCTGTCAAGCTGATCAATCAACCGCAGGCAAGCAGTTGCCCCTGCTCTGGGCTGGCCTGTGCAATGATGTTTCTTTATGGTTGACAGCGCACTGCAGTGGCGGTGTGTGGGGAAGAGTGTGGAGGTTTGGTTATTGGGTGGAAGCGGCATTATCGTCTCTCCACTCAGTTAACAGTGGCACTATAGTAGGCTACCCATCACCCTGTTATCCGGTTGTATGGTTACCACCCAATGTTTCAAATGGTTTCTATGGTTACAGAAAAACCGTTACGCTTTTCACTCAGTATAGAGTCACCAAGAAAGGAGGAGGCAGCACTACATCAAAGAGTGTATGATGCTCACCACCACTCACCACTTAAAGTTTTTTTTTCAGTAACCTTGGTCTGTTTCACCGAGAAGACATTATCCACGGGTAAGCAACCACCCTGCAGGGCCATCTCGCACAGTGAACCTACAATATGTTCCCTCGCGGTGGGGAGGCACGTAGAAGCTCGTGGAGGTTGATTCCCGGATGGAAGCCGCATTTGCTTCTCAACACTTAGTTAACCGGAAAACCATAGAAACGGCGTCTTTCATTTACCAGAGCTCATGTGCTATGAAATCTGTGTGTGTGTGTGTGTGTGTGTGTGTGTGTGTGTGTGTGTGTGCGTGCGTGTAAGCAGAGCTTATGTTGTGCTGGATTAACCTATTGTATCGTTAACCGGTAAAATAGTTTGTGATAACATGTTATATCACACATTTTTTCTTAAATTTTCCTGGATCTACGAACTATTTAGGTGAAGATAAGCCCTTCGTTTTTGCTATCCAACTGGTCTAATTCCTCTTCTCAAGCACCAAACCCCGTCAGTCCTCTCTACCTCCCACCCTTCGTATTGTCAAAAAATTTTCCTTCAATGTCCTTTCTCCCTCATCACTGATGGCTCGAAAAGTTAATCAGCCGGCTCATGGTTTGCATTCACGGAGTGATGGGACTGACAACGCTAACTATAACAGGAGGAAGTACGGGACGGTATACAAAATCTTCCTAATTAAAACAAAAGGGCAATTGTTGGAAGGTTGGAAATGGTCAACCTTGGGAACGGACTGAATGACAGCAAACTTCCAGGTAGAAGGGAAAGCGCAAGTTGATAAAAACATAGGAAAGAGTTTTCTCTAAGCAGTTTGTCAGCATGGAGTCATAGTTCTTGAGAAGAGCTTGTCGAACCCTATCAGGACCGTATGCTTATTTAATGCTGAGGTCGGAAAGGGCAGAAAATACAGTACAGCTGAAAAAGTTTTAATTGCGGGCAAGAGGAAGTCACAGGGGGAAAAGATGGAAAATTACCCAGAAATAGAATCGGCTAGAGCAAAATAAGAGGCAGTGTTCTGAATGAAAAATTCAACATATAAAGAGATAGAAACACCGACAGAGCCACCAGAATGGTGAAGAGGAAAGTGAAACTGAAATGAAGATTTGTGCATGACGTCAGAAGCAGCTAGAGCAGTTAGAATGACAAGTTATTACATCTAAAGCGAATGATTCTTCTTAGCAGCTCAAAGAACAGATCCAGCTTGATTCCTGGCAGTAATATATGCAGCACGTGATTCATGAATCACCTGCCATCAGTACACTTTGTAAGTCACCTGCTGATTGTGGACAACATTAGATCAAGAGTGAATAATTTTTTTTTTCTTTTACAGGTAAAAATATAGGAATAACGTAGGCATGTCTCATGCCCGAAGGAATAACCTTCATGTTGTAGTCCAGGGAAAGCGAAAAAAGTACTGATAGATGGCTCCCAAACCGACAGTACTGTAGTATTTCAGATGCTGCTTTCGGGAAGGTACACAGGTCTATTAGAGAGCGAGGACAGGTTACAAAAAAAGGTTGTCAGTGGAGAAAATAAGAACAGTATACTGTACAGAAGCAACAGTTGTAAGACCTCGTGTCTGTTACGGCTCATCTATGTATAAAAGAGCTGCGATGTTTGCTTAATTGTTTGTCCTTCAATCACGCCCAAACCAAGGGCCAGAGACTCCCAGACCCATATATATTCTGAATCAGGGCGACCCAAGGATGGTTTTAGGGAGGTCAAAATTCAGATCTGGGTATTTCAAGGTCACTGGTAGAGTGTTCGCCTTTTTAGCCTGGGAAACGCCGGGTACCCCTGCAGCCCCATTGTTGGAATGGAGACTCACATGATCTCCAGTTTGGACATACGCTATGTGAGGTTGACCTCCGAGGTCATTTGAGGTCACCGGTAATACACACTCGAATGACTGGACACAGCGGCCCAAATTTTTGGTATGGAAACTCACATGACTTCCAGTTCGGACATAGGCTAGGTTAGGTTGACCTCCAAGGTCATTTGAGATCACCGGACGGAAGTCATTTGAGGATCCAGTAACAGTAAACAAGTGCGCACAAATACTGTGCGTTATTCTGCGCAAGCTGATATTGAGAGGTCCTGGACCTATTATAATCCTTCTTCAAAAGCATAAGAGGTACATGGTCTTTCTGGAGTAGAAAGAAATACTGAACTAGAACAAATACGATTTGAGTGTTCGTCTTTTTGGCCCAGGCAACGCTGGGTACCCCTGCTAGCAAGTAAATAAAAGAAAGGCAACATGCAATATGTCTTAAATGTGCCTTGTTGAAGTACTTCTTTTACGACTTTGTGTGTGTGTGTTCTTACCCAATTGTTCTTACCTATTTGTATCTTTGCAGCTATGAATCAAGCTCGTGCTGTCCCGTGTCTTAAACCATATTTATCGTACATATGCTTAAATTTGTGAATTGTTTTGACACACACTATTTCATTCGGTAGTGCATTCCACTGATCAATTGCTCTGTTTGGGAAACTGAATTTCTTTACGTCTTTATCACCTCACTTCTTATGCAGTTTTTTTGCAGTGTCCTCTTGCTGATGCTTCCCCATATGTTAAGTAATCATTTATGTCTATTTTCTCCTTCCCTGATATGCATTTATATTGCATTATCATGTCACATCTTTTCCTTCTCTCCTGTAGTGTTGGTAGATTCATTTTATTTAGTCTTTCTTCGTAGCTTAGATCCCTAAAGCTTGGTATCCATCTTGTAGCGGCCTTTTGAACTTTTTCAATCTTGTCTATGTATTTTTTGAGATGAGGACTCCAGACTACTGATGCATACTCCAGAGTTGGTCTGATGAATGATGTTATTATCCTTCTTAGCATGTCTTCATTTATGTATGTGAATGCTATTCTCATATTTGCAAGCAGTGTATACATGTTCCGTACCTTCTCACTGATGTGGTCAGCCGTAGATAGTCTGTTACTGATAATCACACCTAGGTCCTTCTCTCTTTCTGATGTGTGTAGGGTTTTAATTCCTAACGTATAATCCCAATCAGGTCTTTTTCCACTTTTACCAAACTTGATTACATGACACTTGTCCACATTGAATTCCATTTGCCATGTATTACTCCATTCATGAAGTTTATTTAATTCTTCTTGTAGCTCTTTACAAGAGTCTGTGTTAGCAATTCTCCTTTGTATTTTTGCATCATCTGCAAACATATTTAGATAGCTTTGATTTCCAGTGTTACTGTCTATATCATTTATATACACTAAAAACATGATTGGTGCCAGCACTGAGCTCTGTGGTAATCCACTAGTCACTTCTTTCCATGATGAGTAATTTCCCCTTAGTACTGTTCTCATTTCTCTTTCTATGAGAAAATCTTGCATCCAACAAAACAGTTTGCCTCGAATTCCTCCTTGATGGTACAGTTTCCATTAAAGTCTTTGGTGTGGTACTGTTTCAAATGCTTTCTTGAAATCTAAATAGATACTGTCCACCCATCCTTCTCTTTCCTGTATTGTGTCTGTTACTGTGTCATAGTAGCTCAACAGATTAGTAACACATTATTTTCCATTTCTGAAACCAAACTGTCTTTCTGTTATCATATTGTGTTCTTCTAAATGATTTACCCAAGCTTTTCTTATAAGCTTTTCTAATTCCTTGCTTACAACACTGGTGAATGATACTGGTCGGTATTTGAGTGGATTTTGTCTATTCCCTTTCTTGAATAAGGGGAAAATATTTGCTTTCTTCCAAATATCAGGTAGTTTACCTTGACTCAAGGATTTTTTGAAAATTAAAAATAATGATTTACTTAACTTATTTGCACATTCTCGTAGCACCCAACATGAAATTTCATGAGGACCATTTGCTTTTCCTCTGTCTAATCCACTTAACTTCTCATGTATTACATTTTCTGCTATTTGTATATCTGGTAGTATGTGTGGACATGCATGTTCCACATAGTCCCTCTCAAAATTTTTTTCTTCTGTAAAAACTGATTGGAAATTCTTATTTAGTGCTTCGCAAATATCTTTCTCTTGTGTATTGGTGATTCCCTCGTCCGTAATGGATTGTATTTTATCCTTTACTTTGGTTTTGCTTCTGATGTAGCTGTAAAATAGCTTCGGTTGATCACTACTTTTATTTATGATATCCTCCTCAAACTGTTCTGGGGCTTCCCTCCTTATTCTTGTATAATCGTTTCTTGCCTGTTTGTAATTATTTTATGCCCTTTCACTATTGTGTCTTCTGTATCTATTCCACAAGAAATCTGTTCTTTCTTTTGATTTTTTTATATTCTGTATTGAACCATTTCTTTATTTTCTTTTCTGCTTCTTTGTGCTGTGGGATTTACTTCTGGACTCCTATTTCATAAAATTCAAAGATTTTTTTATATACAGCATGTAAATCTTGTCCTCTAAGCTCATTTTCCCAATCAATTTCTAAGAAATACTTCTTTAGGGCATGATAATTTCCCTTTTTATAGTTTAGGCTCTTTTTGTAACTTTCATTGCTGTTAACTATGCCATATGCTATCCTGAAGTTGCAATTTAGTACTGCATGGTCGCTTTTGCCGAGTGGAGGGTGGTGTATTAAACTGTCAATATTATTTTCTTGCCTAGTAAATATGAGATCTAGCATTGAAGGTACATCGAGTCCTCTTTTTCTGGTGGTTTCCCTCACATGTGTTAGGAATAACTCTTGCACGAGATTCAGGAGCTTTTGGTTCCAACAGCTTTCTTGGCTTATTATATCTAGAGTATTCCAATTTATATTTGTATTAAAATCTCCAGTTAGTATAATTCTTTTCGTGTGTGTGTGTGTGTGTGTGTGTGTGTGTGTGTGTGTGTGTGTGTGTGTGTGTGTGAATACAGCTACCCTGTATGTGCTTAGATTTAATTATAAACAATAAATATTCTTTTCCAACTGTCCCTGTGGCTATGTCTATCATAGTGCGTAAACAAAAATCTTACGTAAAGGAGAGGTCTCTTCTCCCTGTAAAAGAACATTTTGCATGTTAGTAAAAATCGATATCATATCAGACAGATGTATAAGATTTTTCTTTAAAGGTTTGAGGAATTTTGACAACTTTACACATATTTTAAGATTAAATAACGCTTTGAGATAATTTTAAAACATAATTTTGAAGCTTTTTTCTCAAGTGCGATGGTGGAATTTTAGTCATTCATTTCTTGCTGCCCTGTATCACTGATGAAGGTTATGAAGATGAAGAAACCTTTGTGAAAGAGGCATGAAAATTGGGACAAAAGTGGAATGAAGTATACCCTTCACTGAACCACTATATGTTAGGATCACCAGCCCTTGAGAGAAAATACTTCTTCCTTTTTTCTTTTTTTTTTTTTGTTATGGGACAAAAAAGTGTTAAATCATATTACTTCCAGGTGACTGATCTGGTGGAACAACGCATCTCATTCATCGCTACCGTCATACATGTGATATTACCTAACAGACTCAAGAGGTAACGTCACTGGCACTGTTAAGCTCCTATAACTCAGTATCACTTGATTATCTGGAGTATATATGAAGGCTTTAATGGTGACAGTATTAACACTCAGGCTCCTATGACTCATTCCTGGTGAAATAAAATCGTCTGGTGTTACTTGCAAGAAAATTCTCGACAAAAGGGCAAATGTCAGAATATAAACTTTTTCATCCCAAGAACGTCTCTTATATTTTTCTGTTGCTGTCGCCAAACGATTTGAATCTGCTTAGGAGTTTTAATTATTTATTTATATATTTATTTATTACCTTGAGGGGTTACATATAGCCTACATTATCCCAGTCCACATTAGAGGTATTTCCTTACTTCCATAAAATTTCCTAAAGCAGTGAGAATAAAATACACTAAAACGTCAGCATAAATAATCCAGTTAAATGAACTATTCTACAGACAATAATGAAGAATGAAATAAATAAATAAAATAAAACAATGGTTCAAGTATCTTAAGGGTACGAGTACGTTTACCGAGATGGCCTTTTTCACCTTCACTGCGATGGTCTCTACTATCTGGTGCAAACCACGATCAGACAGTTTCCTTCAGCTGAAAACAGAGCACTCCTTAAAGATGGAGGTGGATAATAATCTTAACACATTAAATACGGTGACCATCTTACTTATATTCTTGCTATCTCCAGACGATTTTACTGGTCAGTCTTCATAAGGGAGGAGGAAATATGACTGTAGCTAGACACCCGTTTGGAGATAGGTGGGGGCATTTACCATCCACTCACTCGATGTAGTGCTGTTTTGGGTGTCTGCCTTTTTTTTTTTCTTTTTTTTTTTCTTCCTGCCTTCCTCTTCTGTCTTTCTTTCCTTCATTCTTTCCTTTTACTTCCGCCTCCGAGTGACTTTACACTCCCCCGTTTTTCTTTCCTTCACTCTGTCCTCTTCCTTCTGCTTATTGGTGACTCTACAGTGAGTGATAAGCCAAAAGGTTTCCTGTACACCAGGCAACCATTTGCTGCGCTGGACGGTAATCATATAACCCAGGCCCGTAATTTCAACAGATTTTTTGAGGAGATGGACCAAATGTATATACCTTCGCACTACAAACTTAAAATTAAACCGAAACACTTAAGTCTACAGACCCTCCGATATTTTTCAGGTTGATTCTACCTAAAAGTTGATGTTTAATGAGATATATATTTAGTGATGGAGTTGGGTGTTTAAATAAAAGTCTTCACTTTCTCCCAGTCTGAACTTTCAGCTCAAACTGTCACTAAGTTTAAGAGTTTGTCCATCTTACATTTTTGTTCCAGTATGTTGCATCCTTATCATGATTGCTCCTACACGCCTGCGGTAAGATTCTGGTAGAAATATGCCGCCCTGTCTTTATTCTTTTAGAAATAATCAAAATCTAAGTACCATTAGGATTTGGTTTATGGTCAGTTTGGATCAAATTTACAAATATTCGATCAAACACGCGTAGAATTGTTTGAATCTTCAACAAAACCACTCCAAGTTTTTCTTCCTTTTTTTTTTCAAGTTCAGCCTTATAAGCCAAATGTTGTTTTCTTTCATATTACAGGTCACTCATCTTCCATAACATAACACCTATTTGACACACACACACACACACACACACACACACACACACACACACACACACACACACACACACATCTGAGGTTTGTTTAGACTACAACAACACGGGGATTTAAGTACATGCTCTGCACTTTTAGTATTGCAAAATGGATACATACTTTAGTAAAGCAAATTTGGACAAGAAAAGGGATAAAAGTAAAAAGCAAAATGATGATTTCTACCAAGAACTGGTTGAAGTGGAGACCCACAACAGACTGGTTGAACGTGTAAACAAATTAGAAATGGCTTTCAAAAATGAAATTGATGAAATAAAGAAGCAGATGCACTTGCAAAAGGAAGAAATAGAAAAACTAGGAAGGGAGGCCAATAAGAAAGACACAACCATCAGTGAACTAACAGTGGGATTGAGTACACTTAGGAAGAAAATGAGTGAAATGGCAAGTACAGTAGTCAATCACGAGAGTGTTATGGAAGAGTTCAAAAATGATACAGAGACAATTAGGCAAGTAAGCAGTCTTATTGACCAGAGCAGTGATATTGAGGAGAAGATAACACAGGTGAATGAAGCTGTGCAAAGCTACAAAAATGATGTGGAAACCACGTATGCTGAAATGATGAAAGTAAAGAAAGACTTAGAAACAAGGGTGGAGGGAAAAAGCTTTAAAAAGAAAGTGATAAGAATAATCCAAAACAATCCAAAGTTAGTCAGAGATTCAGTAGATATAAACAAATCTATAGTAATCACTGGTATAGAAGAGGAAGAAGTAAAAAACAAGATCACAAGAGACAAAAAGGAGATGGCAAATGTAATGAGCTTACTGAAAGAAGTATCAGAGGAAATCTGTAGTAAAGACATAGAGGAACACAAAAGGTTAGGGAAATATGAGAAAAGCAAGACAAGACCTCTAAAGGAGACTTTCCAGAGTGTAAACACTGTGGAAGAGATACTAAAAAATACAAAGAATCTTATGGAAAAAGAGGAGTTCAAAAATGTATGGATAAAAAGATGCCTAACACAAGAGGAACTGGAATTACTAAAAGAGAAAAGGGAGGAAGCAAAAACAAAAAATGAGGGAAGATCAGAATAGGAGAAGAAGAATTTTTTTTTTACAAAGTAATAGGATTGCAGGTACGAAAGTGGTACACAAACAGGATGGAATAAAAAGGAGGAAGGTAGTAGAACCATGTCATGACAAGTATATAAACAAGATGATAAAGTTGATGTACTCAAATGTGGATGGAATGGTATCTAAATTACTAGAGATGAATGATTATGTCAGAGAAAATGAACCACAAATAATATGCCTAACTGAAACAAAATTAACACCAAGGATATCCAATGACATACTAAACTTAGAGGAATACAATATATGGAGAAGAGACAGAAATTTAAAAAAACGAGGAGGAATTATAATATTAACTAAGAAAAATCTAAAAGTCAATGAAATAAAACTAGATATACCATCACAAGTAGAACTGATTGCAGTAGAGATCAACACATCTGAAGGTAAAGTAATTGTAGCCAATTTGCACATGCCGCCCAGATCAAACACATGGGAAAGAGATGAATATGAGGACCTGGCAGAGAGTACAATTCAGAGTTTAAGATCATTACTACACAAAATGGAAGAGAAATCAGAAAGAATTATACTAACTGGGGATTTCAATACAAATATAAATTGGAATACTCTAGATATAATTAGCCAAGAAAGCTATTGGGACCAAAAGCTCCTGGATCTCGTACAAGAGTTCTTCCTAACGCAACACGTGAGGGAAACCACCAGAAAAAGATGACTTGATGTACCTTCAGTGCTAAATCTAATATTTACTAGGCAAGAAAATGATATTGACAGTTTAATATATCACCCTCCACTCGGCAAAAGCGATCATGCAGTACTAAATTAAAACTTCAGGATAGCATATGACACAGTAAACAGCAATGACAATTACAAAAAGAGCCTAAACTATAAAAAGGGAAATTATCAAGATCTAAAGAAGCATTTCTTAGAAGTTGATTGGGAAAATGAGCTTAGAGGACAAGATTTAAATGCTGTATATAAAAAAATTTGTGAATTTTATGAAATAGGAGTCCAGAAGTACATCCCACAGCACAAAGAAGCAGATAAGAAAATACAGAAATGGTTCAATACAGAATGTAAAAAATCAAAAGAAAGAAGAGATTTGTTGTGGAATAGATACAGAAGACATAATAGTGAAAGGGCGTATAATAATTACAAACAGGCAAGAAACGATTATACAAGAATAAGGAGGGAAGCCCAAAAACAGTTTGAGGAGGATATAATAAATAAAAGTAGTGATCAATCAAAGCTGTTTTACAGCTATATCAGAAGCAACACCAAAGTAAAAGATATAATACAATCCATTACGGACGAGGGAATCACTTAAACACAAGAGAAAGATATTTGTGAAGCACTAAATAAGAATTTCCAATTAGTTTTTACGAAGAAAAAGAGATTGAGAGGGACTATGTGGAACAAGCATGTCCACACATACTACCAGATATACAAATAGCAGAAAAAGTAATACAGGAGGAGTTAAGTGGATTAGACAGAGGAAAAGCAAGTGGTCCTGATGAAATTTCATGTTGGGTACTACGAGAATGTGCAAAGGAGTTAAGTAAACCATTATTTTAATTTTCAAGAAATCCTTGAGTCAAGGTAAACTACCTGATATTTGGAAGAAAGCAAATATTGTCCCCTTATTCAAGAAAGGAAATAGACAAAATCCACTCAACTACTGGCCAGTGTTGTAAGCAAGGTATTAGAAAAGCTTATAAGAAAAGCTTGGGTAAATCATCTAGAAGAACACAGTACGATAACAGAAAGACAGTTTGGTTTCAGAAAAAGAAAATCATGTGTACTAATCTGTTGAGCTACTATGACAGAGTAACAAACATAATACAGGAAAGGGAGAGATGGGTAGACAGTATCTATTTGGATTTCAAGAAAGCTTTTGACACAGTAGCACACCAAAGACTTTTATGGAAACTGTACCATCAAGGAGGAATTCGAGGCAAACTGTTTTGTTGGATGCAAGATTTTCTCATAAAATGAGAAATGAGAACAGTACTAAGAGGAAACTACTCATCATGGAAAGAAGTGACTAGTGGAGTACCACAGGGTTCAGTGCTAGCACCAATCATGTTTTTAGTGTATAAATATGATATAAACAGTAACACTGGAAATGAGAGCTATCTGAATATGTTTGCAGATGATGCAATAATACAAAGGAGAATTACTAACACAGACTCTTGTAAAGAGCTACAAGAAGAATTAAATAAACTTCATGAATGGAGTAGTACATGGCAAATGGAATTCAATGTGGACAAGTGTCATGTAATCAAGTTTGGTAAAAGTGGAAAAAGACCTGATTGGGATTATACGTTAGGAAATAAAACCCTATACACGTCAGAAAGAGAGAAAGACCTAGGTGTGATTATCAATAACAGACTATCTCCGGCTGACCACATCAGCGAGAAGGTACGGAACATGTATACACTGCTTGCAAATATGAGAATAGCTTTCACATACATAAATGAAGACATGCTAAGAAGAATAATAACATCATTCATTAGACCAACCCTGGAATATGCATCAGTAGTCTGGAGTCCTCATCTCAAAAAGCACATAGACAAGATTGAAAAAGTTCAAAGGGCCGCTACAAGATGGATACCAAGCTTAAGGGACCTAAGCTACGAAGAAAGACTAAATAAACTGAATCTACCAACACTACAGGAGAGAAGGAAAAGAGGTGACATGATAATGCTATATAAGTGCATATCAGGGAAGGAGAAAATAGACATAAATGATTACTTAACCTATGGAGAAGCATCAGCAAGAGGACACTGCAAAAAACTGCAGAAGAAGAGAGGTGATAAAGACGTAAGGAAATTCAGTTTCCCAAATAGAGCAATTGATCAATGGAATGCACTACCGAATGAAATAGTGTGTGCCAAAACAATTCACAAATTTAAGGATATGTACGATAAATATGGTTTAAGACACGGGACAGTACGAGCTTGACTCATTCCTGTAAAGATACAATTAGGTAAGAACAATTAGGTAAGAACACAAACACACACACACACACACACACACACACACACACACACACACACATTTGCATTCCATCATATAAACCCTGTTCTTAATATATACAGAGTCCAACATACGATATGCACAAAATATAAACATTTATGCAGAATGTCAAACACGAGCAAACATGGCTTTTCTTCTCTCCGCCGTGTCAATAAATTCGTTCAAAACTGCTTTCAGATCAAGAATGTCAAGTTGCCTAGAATGAACACACAGGCACACTGTATGGTTTAGCCGGTTGTGGGTCACTGTGCTCCTCAAATAAGTCTCTCAATCTGTAGATAGAGTTAGGATAACAAAACACAGAAACGTAATTATAAACACAGCAGTAAGAAAATAAACTCACAGGCCAGAAGGTAACAGAGAGCTATGAAGAACTCGTGGCGAATGACAAGAACATCATTGCCACACAACGTAAACATTGGAAAATATAACACTACCACGGTGCGTCTCAAATAGTCGTTCCAACAAGATTTATAACATTCGACATAGTATCATATATTACTTACAAACTGGATCAATTTCAAGAGTTGTAACTGAACCCTCAATCTTACTTTTTTTTTTTTATGCGAGGAAGAAAGAACCAAAGGCCATGAGCCCGCAGTAACAGTTCCCTCCAAGAGAAAAACAAAATACAATAGAGAGCCAAATTCAAGATCCGATCATTTTGAGATGCCTGGACACACTACGTTTGAAAGACTGGAGATCATAGGAAGCAGGAAATACAGACAGAGGGAGACAGTTCCAGAGCTGACCTGTTGCATAAATGAAAGACTGGGAGTAACGGTTAACTCTTGCATTAGAGAGTTGGACAGAAAAGGGATGAGAGTTTGCTGCCAGACGGGTGCTACGCGCCCGTCGTAGAGGTGGAGGAATGCAAGCAGACAGTTCAGAGGAGCAGTGACCATTAAAGTAGCGATAGAAAAGAGATAAAGATGCAACAGTGCGGCGAAGAGACAGAGGTTGAAGGGAGTCAGTAAGAGGAGGAGAGTTAATGAGACGAAAAGCCTTTGACTCCACCCTATTGAGAAGAGCTGTATGTGGGGAGCCTCCCCACACATGAGAGTTGTACTCCACACAGGGGCGGATAAAACCCCTGTATAGAGTCAACAATTGTGCAGGGGTAAAGAAAGAGCGGAGTCGGCTTAGCACTTGATGTTTTGACCAATTAATATAGAGAAAATATTGGGTTTATCCCCCTTGTCCCTCCTCCCCCAAGAAATTACGTCCCTGTAACCAAATTATGGTGCCTGGTGGTTAAGTGGGTAATTCAGGCGCTGCAGTCGGATTGAGCCTGTGTTGGTTTACATTCAAGGGGTGTTTGGGGCTTATTGCTCACCTAATGCCACTCAGGGATGAGTGAGGCTAGTTACTCTCATCTTATATGTCAGGACCAACTTGCCTAGCCCTGGGCTTCTACGCTTCTTATGGGGCAGCATAGGATTGGATGATGGATGGCAAGATACTCCAAATGTTTCATTAATGTGATGAAACTGAGATCGTAATGGACTGAATTGAAATGTATTTAACACCTCAACGGCTGACAGCGTTGAACAAAGCTTTATGGTAAACGTGCTGGTGACGTCTAATTAACGCAAGCTATAGAAAATTGCGAACAGTTACGGAAGGGGGGAAGGGGAACGAAGGTCGCTGGTATATTTACCCGACCCTACTTCTACCATCCCAAGCACTCAGGCGGTAACTTTTTCTCAGATGTTTTTGCATTTATGTTTACACATTAACCCCTAAACCGCGGGCTTGTTTTGCTTTGACTTGAGTGTCCCGCGGGCATATTCACCCTCCGACAGACTCTCTAAAAATAATTGCCAAAAATAAGTTATTAGTCCTAGAATATTAAATTTACATATACATATGGCACATACCTTCAGCTTTCTCTTGGGATGTTTGTTGAGCCTTCGTCGAGTACCGTAGGACTTGTGGAGACCTCTGAAGTTGGGTAACGAAGTCTTCACTTCACACTTCCCGACAACCCGTAATATGATTACCACAACCTGATATTATCACTAGAAACACTATTCTATGATTCTAAAATAGTTTGGAATCCATACTAAAAAAAAAAAAAAAAAAAATTGTGAAAGCAATTCAATCTATGAGCGCATATGACCTTCCCACTTGCGATCATTAGCCCCTGGTGTTCTGTCATTTATTATCCGTAAAAACACTCACACTTTATATTTCTATTACTATATAACATTTATATATATCTACAGTCTTTATCCATAAGTTTCCTTCAGTAATAGTAATTTATTGTCACTGTAGGCATTCAATTTCTCTTTCAGTAAAATACGTAGCATTCACTTTCTCGTCCTGTATACTAGTGTTGAGAGTGAATCTGTCACTTTCACCTTGACTTGCATAACTCATAGTATTCATACATGCTAGAGTGAAACTTTCACTTTCATTACTCCTAGTATATATACTCGTATTCTTATATTACTACTCATTTACATTTCTATTTACATTCTCTTTTATTTGCATTACTTACATTTCTATTTTATTTACACTGTGTTAGGCACTGTCACTTGCAGTAACTTATAAAACTATTTTCCACTGTTCACTTATATACATTCATTGCTTTCACTTGCTGTTTACACATTATTTACATTTCCACTTGCACTGTTTTACTCGTAGTCACTCTCTATCATTTTCATTGACAAATTAGCCGGTTCACGTTCCACAGCAGTCACTTACCCCTTTACCTCTTTCCACACGAGGTTTAGTAGGGGGTAGAGGTCACAGGGCCCTTTGCATTGGGCTAAAAAGCGGCGGAATTTGACAGGCGTGAATCCGACGTACTTTCACCTTGAAAGACGACAGTAAACTGAATACAGTGTGGTGGCCTGCCTAGGGGGGAGTGCAATGCTGCCAATGTCAGCCTGGTGACAGCTGCTAATATATATGCTATGAAATGATTGGCAGGAAATCTAGATAATACATAATAAATTAGGTTGTTCCAGGTGAATGTAAATATCACTTAGGCTTCTCCCTTCCTTTCTTATATACATTTTTATTACGAGAATAGATTATACGGCATATTTCAAGGGGAAATAAGCAGAGAAAATTAGCGAACGAGTGCACGTGAGGTGTTGTCAGGTGATAATTAGGCAATTCCAGGTGTATGGCACTATCACTTACCTTATTTCTTTTTTGTATATATTATTTGATATAAGAATAGGGCATAGGGCTTATTTCAATGGATGAAATCAGTGGAAAATTCCAGGGAAGATTTACTTAGCATAGAATACAGTGTGGTGGCCTGCCTAGGGGGAGTGCAATGCTGCCAATGTCAGCCTGGTGACAGCTGCTAATATATACGCTATGAAAGGATTGGCAGGAAATCTAGATAATACATAATAAATTAGGTAGTTCCAGATGAATGTAAATATCACTTAGGCTTCTCCCTTCCTTTCTTATATATATTTTTATTACGAGAATAGATTATACAGCATATTTCAAGAGGAAATAAACAGCAAAAATTAGTAAGCGAGGGCACGTGAGGTGTTGTCAGGTGATAATTAGTCAATTCCAGGTGTATGGCACTCTTACTTACCTTATTTCTTTTTTGTATATATTATTTGGTTTAAGAATAAGGCATAGGGCTTATTTCAATGGATGAAATCAGTGGAAAATTCCAGGGAAGATTTACTTAGCGTACCACGGCTGGGCAGGTGAGAGGAGAGGGTAATGGAGGGGAGGTAGAGAGGGGAGTCAAGAATGGGGAGAAATGGCTAAATTGTCAACAATGGATGGGAGTACAGATGAGATTAGGAGTGCTGACTAGTGCTGCACATTGGCAGTACTGATAGATAATACAAGCCATGACTTGAAAGCCCGGGCAAATTCAGAATAACACAGAATCACAAAAGTGACGCCCCGCGGCATAATCCCTTGCTCCCAAGCACCACGAAAGTGACGCCCCAGGGTTAAGGGGTTAATGGCACATGCACAGTGAATTCTGTGAATTTTATGATATTTTCCGCGAATCACAGTGACTTACAGGATGTGTTTAGGAAGATAAAACATTGTCAGGTGCACCAGATGATTCGCTTCACATCTGTCAAGAAATCGATTTTGAAACTCTGAAAAAATGGTCCCTGGGCCGGCCAGGGGAACCCACAGATTTCTGAACCCACAGCCATTGAGGGGTTAATGTTTGTTTGTTTGTTTGTTTCTCTCTCTGTCTCTCTCTCTCTCTTTCTCTGTCTCTCTCATTAAGGTATTTTCTTAAGTGACATAAGTTAGCATGCACTGTTTATAATGCAATAACATAATAGACACTGCATTTATTTTTAAGATTAAATGTAATATCGTTTGTTTAGTATTATTCTTCAAGGTCTTTATCATTTAAAACCAGAGTTATTTCAGAACTCCCATCGTTTTTCATAATCCAGTGGGTAAGTTTTGGTCTCACACATGATGACCTTGAGTGCAATGACCTCAACCTTCACAGAACAGTACCATTGATCCTTGTACCCTTTGTACCCAGTGACCTTTGACCTTTCTACCCTTTGTACCAATGACCTTTGACCTTTGTACTAATGACCTTAGATCTTTCTACTAATGAATTTCAACAATTGAAATGTACCCAAAGTTTGAGTTACCCAAGCCTCAGTCATCTGCAGTGGCACGCCCCTCCCCATATCCCACCCATTCGTACCCTGAAGTATGTTTTCGTTTAGGAATGTGTTGAATTAAGTAGACTGTAAAGTACACCCACAAGTCTGAAAATAGAATACAGGTTCAATGTCCTGTGTGTGATATTGCATCAAGTTTGTTAATACACCTTGGTGTTGGGGAGTGGGACGTGGGGGGAAGTATCCCCTACAAAAGAATCAAAACAAATGTTCGAATGTGGTACAATACGTACGTTATATCATACTCCCAGGCAGTAACGTACACACAGAAGACTGAATGGAGTTTGAGGATCAAAATATGACGTGTGAGATGGTGCAGCAGTACACTGATGCACCTACAGTAAATTGAGTGGGCACAGAACGTACCAGAAGCAACCCATCATACTGTATCAGAACAAAGAGGGAACAAATAGTTGCTCAATAAGTAGATTAAAACATACTCCCACACAGAAGAAAGTTTTTGATGTGGGGTTTAGAGGATCATGATAACGTGCTCCCCGGAAGATCAAATGGAGATGATGAAATACTGGATCATGCTAAGGTAGTCATAAATTCCTCAATGCATGGATGAGGGCGGGGTAGTGATGGAGAAAAAAAAAAAAGGAGGAGGCAAGGTTATTACATCATGTTTTAACACGCTGAGATCGGAATATGTATTAACGTGTTTGAACACATTATTCTTGTGACTGGTCGATGGTTTCAAATCTAAAGTCACATGACTTACTGTTTATCTTTGCCTCCCGACTAGCAGGTTTGGGTTGGGGCTGACCCTGACCTTGAGTGAATCCAGTTTGGACTTGTAGCTGCAGGGTTCCAGAAACGCCAGTATTACCAGGACAATGTCCCCCCCCCCCCTCAGCGACTAGTGGGTAGGACAGTGAGGGGATTAACACATCAAACACAGGACTCTGTGTTTGAAATCAGGTCACAGAAGCTGGTTGTAGTCACCATCATCTCTGGTGAAGGAGGGGGGAATACATTAGGCTAATCAAGTTTATCTATATTGTTCTCAAGTGATATTTTGTATAATATTAAGGGGTGATTAGTTTGTTTAAAAAAAATAATCAGAGCACTATATTTTTTTCCATCCACCCAAATTTCTTGATAAAATATCCTGTCTGCCAACCCCAAATTTCTGTACTACCTGTACTGTCAAATACAAGAAGTATTTGACAGTGTTTGCAAAAACTGCAAGAGAAGCACATGTAGGAGTAGACTGTAGCACCACTCGAGCAGGGCAGTACTCCCGAGGTGGATGGAAAGCTGATGACAGGGAGTGCTGGAGCTCCCGTTTCATCAGCCCTCAGGACTAGTTCCTGACCATCCCCCTTTGCTGAACTTTTTTAGTGTCTCAGTTACACAGAGAGTAGGCCAGCATGCTCTCCAGTACAAATTTCTCTAATTATCTACACCAAACTACATGCACAGTACACACTACACTTCCTATTCAAAATTCAAAAAATTATGGCGTCTCATCACCAAGCCTCGGAGTCCCCAGGGGAGGGGACCATAAATGCCCCATCCATCTGCCCCTCTCCCGGTGATGACTTGAGGTGCCTGGAACCACTGTCTGACTCTCTTCTTCTTCATTTCTGCAACATTTGCAGCCTTTCCGCTAACTTTCGCTCTGTTGAGCACCACCTCTCCTCCTCTAAACCTCACCTTCTTTTTCTAACTGAGACTCAGCTGTCTGAGGCAACTTACAGCAAACTCTTTTCTGTATCCTTCTACTTTGTCTATACTCATTTCAAAGCCAAAGGTGGCTGTTGTGTATATATACACAACGACTTATCTTGCTCTCGTGTTCCTGAACTCGATTCTTCTGAATTCTCTACACTCTGGCTTCGGCTTTCCTGTCATTCTCTGACTAAATATATCTGTGCTGTTTACTTATCCCCTAATTCTACTGACTATCAAAAATTCTTCGACTATCTTACTTCTACGATGGAACACATTCTATCCATTTCTCCTTTCTCTGAAATCTCCATTCTAGGAGATATCAATGTTAACCACCACCTTTGGCTCTCCTCTCCTTTCACTGATCCACCTGGTGAACAAGCCTACACCTTTTCTATCCTTAATGACCTAGAGCAGCTTGTACAGCACCTTACTCGTACCCATATCCCTGACCGCCTTGGAGAGAGCTCCAACATACTTGACCTCTTCCTCACAACTAATCCTTCTGCTTACTCTGTTAATCTTTTCTCTCCGTTGGGCTCCTCCGATCACAACCTTATCACCTTAACCTGTCCTATCACTCCGGTACGGCCTGTGGACCCTCCAAAAAAACGTCATCTGTGGCACTTTGGAGCTGCGGACTGGGAGGCCCTCAGGCAGTACTTCATTGATTTTCCCTTGAATGATTATTGCTTCCATGGCCGTGAGCCATCTGAGTGTGCCTTGCGCATTACGGAGGTTATTCTCTCGGGCATGGAAGCATACATTCCTCTCTCATATCCTTTGACTAACGCAAGAAAGCCTTGGTTTAATCACGCTTGTTCTAATGCTGTCCGCAACAAGGAGAGGGCCTACAAAAGGTACCGAAGCCAACCCACCCCTGAATCACATCATCTTTACATTTCTGCCCGGAATCATGCCAAGTCTGTTCTTCGCTGTGCTAAAAATAATTTCATCCATACTAAATGCTCTCAACTCTCCAACTCGAATTCTTCCTGCTCCTTCTGGCACCTTGCCAAAAACCTTTCTAACAACTTTACCTCATCATCCTTCCCTCCTCTTTTCTGCTCTGATGGTTCTGTAGCTATTTCTTCTACTGATAAAGCAGGTCTCTTCACACAGACTTTCTCCTCCAATTCCACCTTAGACGATTCTGGTGCCGTTCCTCCATGACTTCCCCCCCTCTGACTTCCTCATGGCTGACATTAAAATTTCTTCAGCTGATGTATTTTCTGCCATCACTGGCCTAAGTACTAACAAGGCAAATGGGTCTCGTAAGGTCCCTCCTGTTGTTCTCAAGAACTGTGCTTCTGTGCTTACACCCTGCCTAGGCAAACTCTTTCATCTTTGTCTGTCAACTTGTACCTTTCCTTCTTACTGGAAGTTTGCTCTCATTCAGCCAGTCCCAAAGAAGGGTGACCACTCCCAACCGTCCAACTATCGTCCAATTGCTTTAATGTCCTGTATTTCAAAAGTTTTCGAGTCAATTGTCAATAGAAAAATTTTAAGGTATCTTTCCTATCACAACCTTCTTTCTGATCATCAGTACGGGTTCTGTCAGTGGACGCTCCACTGCCGATCTTCTCACCTACCTTTCAGACTCCTGGTCATCCTCCTTTCGGGACTTTGGCGAAAGCTTTGCCATTGCACTTGACATCTCAAAGGCTTTCGATCGAGTCTGGCATAAATCTTTAATTTCCAAATTGCCTTCCTATGGTTTCTATCCTTCTATCTGTGCCTTCATCACTAGCTTCCTTTCTGGTCGTTCTATAGCCGCTGCTGTAGACGGGCATCGTTCTTCTCCTAGATCTATCAAGAGTGGTGTTCCTCAGGGCTCTGTCCTATCACCAACTCTCTTCTTTTTATTCATCAGTGATCTTCTAAGCTGTACATCTAACCTTATCCACTCATACGGCGATGGCTCCACACTTCACCTTTCCATTCTGTTGCTGCAACGTCCATCTCAACAGTTACTTCAACAAACAAGGGATGAGGCTTTGGCACAACTAATGTCTGACTTGGCTCGTATCTCTGACTGGGGTAAAAATATTATGGTTCTTTTTAATGCATCTAAGACTCAGTTCTTACACCTATCAACCCGACAAAATCTTCCACAGGTATACACACTAATGTTTAATAATATTCAGCTTAATCCTGCATCATCCTTCAACATGCTTGGGGTTTCATTTACTCGAGACTTATCTTGGAAAGATCATATTACATCTCTTGTAAAATCTGCTTCCAAGAGATTGGGTGTGCTAAGCCGACTCCGCTCTTTCTTTACCCCTGCACAATTGTTGACTCTATACATGGTTTTTTTCCCCCCCTATGTGGAGTACAACTCTCATGTGTGGGGAGGCTCCCCACATACAGCTCTTCTCAATAGGGTGGAGTCAAAGGCTTTTCGTCTCATTAACTCTCCTCCTCTTACTGAATCCCTTCAACCTCTGTCTCTTCGCCGCACTGTTGCATCTTTATCTCTTTTCTATCGCTACTTTAATGGTCACTGCTCCTCTGAACTGTCTGCTTGCATTCTTCCACCTCTACGATGGGCGCGTAGCACCCGTCTGGCAGCAAACTCTCATCCCTTTTCTGTCCAACTGTCTAATGCAAGAGTTAACCGTTACTCCCAGTCTTTCATTTATGCAACAGGTCAACTCTGGAACTGTCTCCCTCTGTCTGTATTTCCTGTTGCCTATGATCTCCAGTCTTTCAAACGCAGTGTGTCCAGTCATCTTAAACTGATCGGATCTTGAATTTGGCTCTCTATTTTATTTTGTTTTTCTCTTGGAGGGAACTGTTACTGTGGGCTCATGGCCTTTGGTTCCTTCTTCCTCGCATAAAAAAAAAAAAATGCTAAAGTTTGCTAGGCAGTATCTTGCAGCTTCATGATAACGAGTACTTATCCACACACACACACACACACACACACACACACACACACACACACACACACACATACATACACACACACATACATAAACACACACATACATACACACACACACACACACATATATATATATATATATATATATATATATATATATATATATATATATATATATATATATATATATATATATATATATATATATATATATATACCGCCAGTAGAAATTAATGATTTTTTAGTACTAAGTTTTGATTTTTTTTTTTTTTTTTTAAGATATGGATCAGTTCAACTGCATGCACTTTTGTGCTATTGTCTTGATTCATGAACTTTGGGGACTGGGAGCTGGAGACATTTGGTATTCCCTATCCACGGCATTGGTAACAGCGTTTAGCTAGAGAAACCAAGGAGGCATTTGACATACCTAGAGTTACTTAAACTAAGTTTAAGGATCAAAGTGGAACACCATTTATTGTTAGGGTTAGGTGTGTAAGATATTTATTTACAGAGTTTTCCATAGTAAGTTGACTAGGACTACTCGAACAATTACGAGTAAGTCCTGATCGTATATTAAAATTACTTCTAAGGTATCTTAAAGACCTTAAGCTCTACATTGTTGAAAGTACTTTCATCCTACCAAATCTAACCTTAAAAATCCTCAGTAGCCTAGTCCACAAATTATCAAAGTACATAATTATCATTCTTGTTCAACAGCAGGTGAGAACAGTGTGTATCCACTTAGATATAACATAAAGTTACAAAAGTCATCTTGAAACTAATTGTCAATAACACAGTAGATAAAACGTATCATCATCAATATCGGAGAAAAAGTAGTTTGCAACTGTTACCTTAGGTTTTAAAATTCCAACTTAGTTTTACTTAGAAAAAAAAATAACGGAGATTAAAAGTTATTCTTACCAAATTAGTTGAACACAGTCAGAAAAACACAATCTTAGGAAAAAAAAAAAACACTAACGATTAATAAAAAAAAGATGACTTACATCCTATGCCTTAAGTTAAGGAGACCTATTGATATGTTATTTAAAAAGTCAACAACTAATACCATTAATGCTACACATAACTAATTGCCTATCAAGATAGAACATGATCTAAAAACTACCTTCCACCATATGTATAGTCGCGGCACACAACTCTGAAGTTTTTATTATCGTACTCTGGCAACCTATCATTCAAAAAAGCGTCCAATTTCGCATATTACACACGAATCACATTATTATGCACGAAGATGTTATACGCGAATATTATTATGCACGAACATATTATACACGAATCACATGCGCCTCATATTATACACGAAATCAGACGCACTTTTGAATGGTAGGTTGTCAGGGCACGATAATGACAACCTCAGAGTCGTGCGCCGCTACTATAGTTAAAACTACTCTTATCCGATTTCCCTTCCCACAGAATAAAAAAAAAAAAAAAAAAATCCGTTCTCCACTGGCACATATTAAATCTACACATAACTGATTTCCCACAACCATACAACTTAAATCTTTAAAAGCAACATTTATCTAATTGACACCATTCCGATCACGTAGTTTATCCCATGTTAGGACTCTGAGAGTCCATAAGTATAATTTATCGGGATCAGTCTTGCTTAATATTGTCTGCGTGACACTGGGGCCTTCTGTAAGTCCCTCCATCATCGCTCCAGTATTCTCCCATTACCACTGAGCTCAGTTTACAAAATCATGTGAGAAGCTATGACCGTCTTCTGACTGTTGGGATACAAAAGATGAGTTCTCTACCTGGGTTGACTTGAGTCAACCCCATCATGACTATTACCTCTTCTCTCTGTTTGATTTGGGTTGGCAAGAGATTGGGTGTCTGTGATGTTTTGTTTTTTTATTTGGGAATGTTTGGAGGTAAAGTTTAAACGTCAGGGAGCATTGGGACCTGGAGTTTATTCAGGCCTCCTAATTTTCCCAAACTACGAATTAACCTAGTGTTTCTCTATGTGCCTACTTCTCCGGTTCCCTTTGAGGCTCGAGTGCAGTCGATTAGTGATGATCATGGTTGCTGACTTTGTAGTGCTCTGGGTTTGGTCGGTGTGAAAAGCTTTGTGTTTGGCGAGTGGCGAGGGTGGAGGTGATAGTCCTCATTCTCTAGCTGATTACAGGCGTAGCATATGAGGGCTTCCTTCTAGGACAATGATCAGCTGCTGTTGTTGCTGATGCTGATGCTGGGGACTTAGGACGAGGTGGAGCTGATGGACGAACTGGGGGTGGGTTGGTACTGGGAACAGTGGTAAAGGTGGATGTAGTGTTAATGTTTAATGTATGTCGTTGTTGTGGATGTAATGTTAGTGTATGTCGTTGTTGTGAATGTAGTGTTAGAGTATGTCCTTACTGTGGTGTTAGGGTATGTCCTTGTTGTGGTTGTGATGCGGAGTTCTGGCCACACTGTAATTACACTGGTTCCTGCTCCACCTGCTATCTTATCAACCAGATCGGACAGAAGTCTGTTGGGTAAGCGCGTGTGAATATGAATACTGTTTTTCTCACCTCGGCTCTTCTCCCCATTATCACAGCGTGTGGATCTTTAGTTTTCCAGGGCTACAGTGTGAAGATTGTGAACATAAACCACGGGAGCACCTGTCAGATAAAGATAAAAGCAACGTGTAAACTAACAGTAGTAAATGATTTAATATCCAAAAAAAAGAAATTCAAGGATTAATAAAAACCAATGGTTAATTAATGTACAATACTACGAACTCATTAACTAGAATGGCACTCAGTAGAGCGCATACCTCCGCCACGGCCCAACATGCTGTTCCTTTTAATTCAATCAAGTCTAATCTAATATCAAAGACATAGCCCTATAACTTGTAACACCATAATTTTAAACTACCAATAACTCTTAATCATATTTCTTTAACTCTGTAACAGCCAACAAAACAGTGCATATCATTTCATAATCTGCATTATGGAAGAATAATTGGTTGATACGAAAGAGAAACACGGCAGCTAGAAAAAGACTACCCCCCCTATAAAAGCATAATTATTTAAACCCGCTAGATCTGGAATATTATATGGATCCGCGCCAAGCCATACACATTCGTAGATTACCCAACCCGACGGTTATTAATGCTGTAAATAAAAAAATCAAATGTATAAAGAACTCAACAGCACAAGAAATAGGCGCAGTGCTTGAAGAGGTCTGTCACGAATTTCTCCTTCACCCATTGACTGTAATCCGCCTATACCTCGATTTTCTGGAATATATTATGTGGATTTATGGTTGTATTTCCCAACACGAGTTATTATTTCTTGATGTATTATTTGTTTTGTAAGTATTTAAAAAGAATTATGACTTTCTGTTGATTTTACACGCGTATATCCCCCCCAACACACATGGACACACAGGCTGATATATCACTATTAATCTTTCACTTGCGAGTTTACAAGAGAATCCTAACTTCACACTTAAGGTTAAAGTTAACCCATCGCACACAGTATTTTCTGTTTCACTTACAAGGAATTATCACTTTACATATAGATAATAAGCTTACCTGAAGTTGTGGATACCTCAGCGTATATGGCTCGTGTTGTGATGTGCTGTGCAACTGCGAGCTTGTTCCAGAGGTGGCTGGTGTGCTTCGATGCTCCAGGCTTAGCTTTCATAGCGAATCCTCAAGGGGAGTAGATAATGGGGTGGGTCGAGGGTGTGGGAAAGTACCACGTCGGGTGTAGATGGGGGATGGTAAAGTGTTGGAGAAAGTAGCGTGGCCTGGTGTGGAGTGTAGAGTAGATGTTTACACTTGCTGAATGTAAGATGTGGGCAAAACGTTTTGTGATAAGGAGTTAATTGGACATTAATCTGTTTCACTATCCATTTATCATTGTGTCTAAAGTTTCTAGACACCCACTTAGGAATAATTTCTTATGCTAAAAAATTTACACCACTGAGTGAAACCGCACACATGACATACACTGCACAAGTCCAACATACATACGAGTCCTTATGTTGCAGTCCTAAGTCTACTAATACCAAGTCGGTTCACTTTCCATGAGGGCGCAGGGAGGCATGGCTTGTGTGTGGTCAGTTGGCTTAACTAACAAAAAATGTATAAAACAGCAGACTCAAATTACACATTTATAACAGGGGAAAACGAAGCAGGGGAAGAAGTGCTTCCCTCACACCCCTACACCTTCCATCACACCCCCACACCTTCCCTCACACATTTCAGTCCCTTCCCTCACTTCACCGAACCCCCCCAAAAAAATGTGTCATGGTCTGAATAGTGGAGCAATCATCCACCCTCCATAATGGCCAGGAGTCAACTGAGCTGGTGTTCCGTACTTTCGTGCCAGAGCCAGTCGACGTCACTCCGATGCTCTGCCACCTGCGCGAGCTTGGAGCCGTTTTAGAAGGAAGTGAACCGACTTTGTATTAGTAGACTTAGCTGCAGTTATTATAGCGCAGAGTGAAGCTTTGATGAAGTACAAAAGTGATCGAAAATAAGGTGTTTACACTCAAGGATTCAACCCATATGAATCAAAGACAACTTTGCTTGAATTTCGTATCTACATAGAAAACTTCCCTACCTAAAAGTGTTGGGAAGGATATTAGCTATGAAGAGTAACGGCTTATCAGCTATAGTTTTATTAAAGTCCATCCACCAACTTCATTTGCACTAAATAACCCCCAAATCTTAGCCTCATCACCCATAGTCTCTTTCAAAAAGGCCCATAATATCACGCAAATTCATATCTTATTTTTGAACCCTTTACATCTGCCTGAACGGATCTGTTGAATTCCCTAAAAACAGAATTATGTTATTACTGTGATTGGGTTGAAAGAACTTAGTTCAATTATTAAGTTTGCATTTCTTTATATGGGCATAGTCTCACGCAACTGTTCGGGTACTCAGGAAAATACACACATTGTCCATTCCTCTGCAAGATCTTCAAATTTATTAATCAGTCATTTTCAAGTCCCAGGTTTTGTAATGTGGTGTATAATTGTGCGATTTTATGTCGGACTCTGATTTTATGGTGTGCACAGCAGTTCCGTTCACATTTATTTCGGTATCAGAGATTTAGTTACTGCAAATGATTTTTTTTTTTTTCATTCTTCCTCAGATTCCTGTAGATCTATCATCACGATATCTTCTTTGGTAAAATTTGCTCCCAAACATTTTCCATCATGAAGTGGGCCTTTTTTTTTTTTTTTTTTTTTTTACAGCAACTTATGCAACGTCTTGCAGATGAGAATATCCAAAAACGGTTGGTCATTTTTGTTTTCTAAGGCTAAGGGTGCTGAACTATGAGGTTTAACCTGCATGACCCATAATTTGGCTTAGTTTATGTAACACTGAAATATGCTATCGGTGTTCGGTGACTGCAAGAAAAATTTCCTGTCGGCCATTTCCAGGCCAAGTGTAACATCAAGGTTACTGGGTAAACTGCTTTGGCAGGACGTTACATCAACGAGCAATGTGAAAATTACGTGTAAGTCTTTTTCCCGAATCTATTTAAGAATGGTTTTCTCTCGAGGGGTTGCGTTTTCGAAGTGATATTCCTGTCAAAATATCCTTTTGTAAGAAAATAGGCCATCGATGTGGGAAAAAAAAAAAAATCTTCCCAAACTCTTTGCTTTTCCGGGGATCAGTGTCATAAGAAGTTTAATATAGGTTGCATGATACAGTTGATTATCAACAGACGCTCCACCAAAAAATAACCATATGGCTCGTAATATTGTATTAGCAATCCTGTTGGCGAACATAATGTGATCAGTTTCCCCCAGAGGAGTGACATCATCCTCATTAGTAATCCGGAGAGAAAGCTATATCAGTAAACTCGAAATATCAGCAAAATCCGGAGTGGGTGGTATCCTGTACTCGAGATAAGGATCTGTCATTTGCCAGTCCTCCGGCGGCAGGTTGAATGGTAATACGCCCACATTACATTTATTAGGTATGCTTGCCTCAGCCAGTCTTTGTCTTTCTACACATGTGAATTGATCCACTATGGTCGCCTCATATTGTGTGGCGTGAAAATTATTCCCCCACCTTCGGTATCCGACGGGTGGAGCCAGCAAGATGCCTCCTCCCTACAGACTGAAATGCATATTTGTATGTATTTGATAATATAACATCGAGTTAAGCATTTTCACTGTATTTCCTCTTCTTTCTGGTTCTCTTTTTATCTTCCTCGTCTTCCTCCGTTTTACACCAGCCACCCTTTTTTTGTCTCATAACCCTTTATCTCCTCCCATCCCCTCCAGTCATTATTTTTTCCCCTTTTCCTGTAATGCTCCAATTCCTCGTTGCTTTAAATAGGTCTTTAGATTTATCCAAAATAAAACATCATCAGCTACATTTTGAATGAGATTTAGTCTGGTGGGAAGTGATTTCATAACCAGAAATGGTGTACCATCTATAGCCAGACCAGCCAACATTACAAATAATCCCAATCCCTGTGGCGAAAGTTCAAAATGTTCAATGTCGGTCAATGAACCCCCCAGAGGGGGTTCTGCAAATAATTTAAGGAAATATTCCTCCCTCCGAGGTTGAGAAGGTACCGTTATGCCGAGTGCAAGGACAGTACTGATGTACTGACACAGAAGTATTGGTATTTATTTCGATCTAAAATGCAATGCACACGTCACACTCTTGTCTTTTTAGAAGTAAATAGACACCGTGTTTTAATTAATTAATTTCATGGCTAAGGATTCAGTGTGATGCGAGGGAACTCTCTCATCAATCACACTGCTATCGTTCTTTGCTATGGAAGATCGGAGAGCAAAGATATATATATAAAAAAAAAAAATGCAAACTGATTTCCAAAATTCTTCCACTGATATCTATGTATGCATAAACTATTGTTGAGAAGTTTTTCCCAAGCCGTGAGGCTGGGGCATATTGATGAGCACTTGTTAAGTTTCCTCAGGAACATTACTGGGGACTATATAACTAACTGTGCAATGTCTCTGCCGCAGCTGCCGCTGCTGCCTCACGGGCTCTGTCTGACAAAATCATACGCGTGGTAGATAGTGATTTATAAGTTCGTCTGAAACCCCAGGTATTTCGCCAATGTATGTCCCACCTTTAATTTAAAGGTGCAGTAACAGTCTTATGGGTTACATAATCCTTCATTCATTAATTTAACTACTTTGTCAAAGTACGGCAAGAAGCCCAAGGGCCCTCTCTCATCAAAGTATTTTAGATAATGCTTTCCCATACCCTGCTTTAAATCTTTCTTTATTCTCCTGTCAAACGCCTTGATGGCATATACCACATCGTCGTGAGAAAGGTTCATCATAGGCGTGTCAAAAGGTCCTGTTCAATGATATCATTCTGTTTGATGCCACAGAAGATTATTTCTCTGTCGGGATTATCTTTAATTAAACTCATTTTCTAGATACAATGTATTGAGTAACTCCACTCTGTGCTCCCTAGTAGTATCGAGCTTCGGAGATGGTTGTAGTTTGTTTTCAGCTGCATGGTTCTGTTTATGGGTGAATATATCTACTTTAGAACACATAACTGTCCGGCCTTTCCATTGTGTTTCACAACTTATAATAACATCAGGGTAAAACATAATAGGTATATATGTACCTTGTATGTAGTGCACCTATATTATTGAACAGGTACAACAATATTTGATTATCTCTTTTACAGTTCACTCTCTTCCAATCTTCTTCTTCCTTGGGCTGTCTCTGTCCTCTTAATGCGTCACCTATTTATCCCTATTCATGGCATCCGTTTCTTCGGAGAGTTCTTCTTCAGACACTTCCATATTTTGGATGGGTTCCTCATCATGAACTTCCATTTGGGGGGTTGTCTTTTCGTCCTCCTTATCCTTCTCCTCCTCTTCTTCTTCTGTAGGCATATGGAGGGGGGGGTCTTCTTTGTGAGTGCTGGAGGATCATTATCATCTTCTCTTGGTATGGGCAGATCTTCCTTGTCTTCTATATCCCCAACAGTGGCTTTTTTCATGACTTTTATTTGCTGGGCATGAACATGAACATCTCAGCGGGAGTTTTCCAAAGGAGATGTTAACACCACCTCAGTCCTACATAGCAGCACGTTTTCAGCACTCTTGTGAATTAGAGGTAGATAGTGCTAAGCGACCTCCTGTTTTCCTGACCGGGGTTTTCACACACCCGCCATTGTTCACACTGAACACCTCTGTTCGTAGTTCTTTCTTCTTGGACTTCAGAAAACCGGTCATGCATCCCAAGGCCTTAGCAAAATATCGGCTGCATACCTCACAGGTGTCTGTCTTCAATCCCTTGAAACAATCCTTGTCAATCGAGTGGCATATGTAATATTTAAACATCTCTTTGTCCTCCGTGGGGTAACCAATAGCATATTTCACTGTTTCCAGTAAACCAAGGGTCCTTGCTTATGCTTTCAATATGACAAAGACTATCTGGTCTGATGCGGCTTTCTTAGGTACAGCAGTTCAGATTATACAGTCTCTTGTAGTAGCATAAAAGTCTAACCGGCTATATTTCTTCTCCAGTTCCTTGACATAGCCAAAGGATTCGCATCGATTATAACACGACCACCAAACAGCCCGTCCTCTTCCTGTAAGTTTCGTCAACGAGGTGGTTGACGGCCCTAAGTGTGATAGGGTGTATGTCCATGTCGCTCTAGACAGACGATGTTGCAAACTGATTCGAGCGTTCCTCCTCACTCGACTGTTGTACTCTGGGTCAGGGACGGGGCAGAGCAGTAGAAAGCAGACAAATTAACAGTAGTCCTCCCACTAAGGTATGATCCCCACCTTTACAAAGCTTTGCCTTTAAGCTCGCATTATTCAAAAGTTTGGGGGAGGGGGGTATGTTGGCGGTATCTAGTAACAATCTAAACCCTGGGATATCCACATGAGAGCTCCGAGGGGATACTGGTTTTCCCAGCCTAGATATTCTTTCTAAGATATTTTTTCTTCTCTTGGGTGGGATTAAATTCCTAGAGTGTCCCATTCTATTTCAGGTGTTTTTTTTCGAAAGTAGTGAGAAGAAAATCGGCATAATCCCGCATGCTGAGATGGGTGTACAACGAGAGGAGGTGACATGACGGTGGTTTGCCTGCCGTTAGTTCTTTTTTTTCTTTTTTTTTTATGGGGGGAGGGAGGGTTAGAGATGTCCTCTTGCTCTGGGATGGAATGCGATCGGGGGTCGAGTTTTCTTTTTGTGGGGAGTTTTGGTTTGTTTTCTTTATTTTGGAGGTAAGAACTGCGTTTTTTTTTTCTTTTTTTATGACGTATGAAACTTTCGGCTTGAAGTGCTGGGATTAAAAGATTTCATTTTGTCAGGGAGGCCACCAGGAGCAACAAAACACTCAAAAACACTACCCCCTCGGATTCGATGGAATACTTTCCTTGGATGTAACCCCTGTCATTTTAAGCACTACCGTCTTAAGTTTTTAACCGAATTTCTTGACTTTATTCACAATACACGGATCTCTGAGTAGATTTCCCCACTTTTCAGACGTGGTGTCGATATGAGGTTTTGGAGAGAGAGAGAGAGAGAGAGAGAGAGAGAGAGAGAGAGAGAGAGAGAGAGAGAGAGAGAGAGAGAGAGAGAGAGAGAGAGAGAGAATAAATTTCGCTCTTTATGCCAGTTTCAGACACTGCAAGAACAGTATAATATCACCGGATCTCAAAAGAAAGGGAGAGAAAGGCATGTTACACCAGAAAAGTGCTCTTTGCTAGTGCGTGACGAGCGAGCAAGCGTTTGTACATACGCCTACCATCATAATTTCATCTCGGTGCAAAACTTTCAACAAGTCTGGTGAGGTAGTTGAACAATAACAGAAGAATAATTGAACTAAATTATTTACTTTCTCACGTTTTCTCCCTCTCACGTTTTTTCTCTGGATGTGCATATACTAAGGTGCCGTAGTATTTATCACACACACAATGTTTAGTTCTCTGCTTCCAACTTACTGTGCTAATGAACTGCGTCGGTAAACGCTTGGTTATTAATCGAATGATAAAATCCAGAAATGGGGTGATTACCCTTGCTGATTTCACCCTCTAAACATAGATAAAACGTTAATGTAAATTTATGAGCATAATTTAACTGTCTGAATTCATGTAAGAGAACATTGTGTTACAAAAGGAAGTGTTTTTTAATTCGATTTCATAGTGGAGCATGTCAATTGAAGCCCTCGGTACATTCCCTTGGAAAGCTGGATTTCCAAGGGGTTTTCGTTGGTTTCATTAGTAAAAATGTAGCTAAAAGCAATATGTATTCCATGTATCTACTTCCTGCTGAAAGAATCTCCTCTTTTTTTCACATGGTAGAAAAGTTATTAGCCTCTGAAATCCATCATGGTCAGGCCGGGCAGGGTCGTGTAGGGCCATTCATTTCTCAGCTGAACATAAACATCGCATCGCTCACTCATAATAATTTTTAGATCTTTGGCTGCAACCCATGAATTATCGCTTTCAGGATGTCCCATACACATGGACAAATATTCTTTTTTTACCACTTTTGCTCTGCAAGCAGATAATTCTGTTGGGTTTCCAGGGACTACTTCTTTCCTATAAATTAACCCCAGTATGGGTTTGTTGTTAAAATCTTTCATCCTGTATATGTATAAATCCTGCTGTTGTACAACCTTGTCTATACCAAACACCTCTTTAGTGTTCTGCATGTGATAACCCTTGTTAAATCTGGAGGACCTATTGGCGGGAACGATATACACCGCGCATCTGACGCTAGCGGTGAAATGTCAAGTCCTGTACGTGATCTAAGAGATTTAAATATTTTCTGGAGCTGGTCTCTGGATAATCGAGAGGCTTTGGTGGAGTGTACTTGCTTGGGAGTTTGGCCTGATGTGAGAGACCCTTAGGGGGAGTAGAATTACATCTTTCCACCAACTCATGCAGAACATCAATATACGTTCATGTGATATTCGTGGTTAAATATCAGTATATCTTCCCTTTCACATTTTGTGTGAATCTCTCGGCTGGTGAGCTCGTTATCTCTTGTAACGAATGCTGTACACTCAAAGTCTTTTAGGTTCCAAGGGTTCTCTGTGCGTAGCGTTCGTAAATTTCGTACCTGTGTAACACAAAAAGCAACTGACTCATTTAAAATCTTTGCTTTCCAGAGCCTGGTTTTAAGCACTGGTGAACACATTCACCATATTTTTCTCTTAAGGGAAGACTTAGAGAACCAGCTAAACACATTGATCCATGCTTGAGTAAACTCTCAATTATCCATCCTCACCACATCTTGCACAGCTATCTTGGCTGTAATAAAGCAATATCTGGCTAAAATATGAAACATTCAGTGCCAAAAAGGGACGTAACTAGCAGTCCATTGCAACATCATGTGTTGAGGGTCTCAACCAACTTGTAAGCAGTAGCCAACTGGTGCCAGGTGAAATCTCGAAACTTGGAAACCAGTGAAAATGCCTGCCACGTGCCAGCCAATCAGATTCTGCCACGTGTGCAGCTCACTCGGTACGCCAAGAATACTGCCGGTCTCTCGTTCTCGCTCATGAATGTCGTCCAGTCACGACATGCCTCTGCGCTCCACTCTTCTGATCATTTGGTAGCAAAACCCTGGTGTTATGACTTACTCTGTGGCATCCTACTTTCGAGGTAGTGTACTGAATTGTATCGTAAAGCTAATGGCCTGCCAGTGATCACGTCCTAGTGCTCTCTTGTTACTGTTAAATTATTCGGTGTGCTGTACTGTATATGAGTGTGAGTGCTAACACCCTATGCAATTTTTCAAACCCCCTAGTGATGTTCCTCCTAACCCCCCAGTGCAGTTCCTCTTTCCGAAGTCCCTCACCTGTGACCTCAAAATGCTCGATATTAGTTGTGTGTGATGACTGAGGCTGTGGTTTTTGTGGTTGTGCCCTGGCTGCTGCAGGTCCTGCTGGCCTTGTGTTTTGTCCTGGTCCTTGTCTCCATTGCTCCCTCACCACCTGCTAAGAGGCGTTGTATCGTTTTATCCCTGTGGAGGAATTTGGAGATAATCAAGAATATGGAGCAAGGCTGGACCATTGCAAGGCTGGTGCATTACGACAAACCCCAGACCATGTTGTAGGATTTGCGAAAGAACATGCACTCCATCAAGATGTTCTTCCAGGGAAACATGGTGCAATTGTGTGATGGCACGAACGCAAGATGATGGCCAAGCTATGGTTTGGTTAACTCAAGCATGAGGTCTGCCTGAAGTGGTTTCGATAACAACGTGTCAGTGGCATGACTGTGCATCCAGTCGTACTGAAGGCTGCAGCACCAAGTTCTCTGAGCAACTGGGGATTGCGGATTTCAAGGCACCTCAAGGTTGGTTGACTTGGTTCAAACTTCAACATGGGCTGTCCAACAAGATGACATATGGTGAAGTGTTGGATCCAGACACGGAATGATTTAATATTCGCACAAGGCTTAAAAACCTAATTGACGAAGAAGGGTTATGTATCAATCAGGTTTATAATGCTGATGAAACTGGTCTGTCCTTCAGGTCAGTGCCGACTTATACCTTGGCTGACGAGAAGAAGTCATTACCTGGTTGTAACAAGAGCAAGCAGCGTATCTCAGTTTTGTGTTTTGCCAGTGCAACAGGTTTCCATCATCTGAAACTAGTTGTAGTGGGGCACGCCAAACAGCCACGTTGTCTCTGGGGGTTATTGGATTTTCTCCCAGTGATTTATTACATGTGTTGAAGCCTTTTAATGACCAAGATCTTCAGAGGTTGGTTCTACAATCTTGCAGTGAAGATTATTCACTATCGGACAGAGAGTCTTGACCTTGCCTATGACCAAGTGAAGGCTCTGCTGCTCCTCAACAGTGCTCCTGCTAATCCTTTTGAGACAAACTTGGCTGGAGATGGAGGTCGTATTAGTGTCATGTTCTTGCCTCATAATTCAACCTCAGTCTTGTAACCCATGGACTAGGGTATTATCATGGCAATGAAATGACTGTACTTGAAGAAATTTATGGCAGACATTATGGTTGTGCTCGAGGGGAAGGAGCAGGCAGCCCAAGGTGTGGACAGTAGGTGGAAGAGGACCTTGGCCTACCATACGCAGTATTCCCTCAAGTCTGCTATCCTTAACTTGGAGCAGGCTTGGAGGGAACTCCCTGCACTCATGCTTGAGCATGGTTGGAATAAGCTCCTCAGAGATGAAGTGGCCACTGCTGATTTTACCGTTCTTGAAGCTCAGGAATCCGTGATGTATCGGAGTGGCAGGAGAACGGGTAACTTACAGCTAGATCAGTGATTCGCCTAGAAGTGGACGAGGATTACCCTGAGTACTATACTCTGTCCAACAGGGAAACTGTGAACTCCGTGACTGCAGGAGGCAACAAGCATGAAGTGGAGGAGGAAGAAGAGGACGATCATCGTCCTGTCAATGCAGAAATCACGAGGCTCTAGCAGGTTCGTGATGCTGTGGACGTCCTTTTTGACTACTGCGAGTATCCTACTCGACAACCAATCTTCGCTAATGTATTGGCACTTACCTGCGACAGGCAGTGAAAAGGTGATAAAGCTGCAGTCGAGAGGATCCTCAGACAGTCCTCCATTACATCCTTTTGCCATCCCATGTCACCTACCACTCCGTTGTCACAGCCCTCGACCTCCTGTCATCATCCTCTCACCCCAGCCGTCAACCTCCTCATACTAGCCTCTGTCACTCCAGCCCTCAACTTCCTCACATTGGTGTCGTTTATCCCAGCCAAGCACTATTCACGGCCACTTTTTCTTCACCTTATCTAGGCATCTCAGCCATGGCACCACCATCAGTTCGACCGACTGTGGTATCTCCACCTGAGGCGTCCCCTCAGTAAAAGGCCTCATTGGAGGTCCACCTGACTCCCTCTCCTACTCCATCTCCACCACCTATTCCAACACACTTTGCAGAAGTCAAGCATGAATTGGTGGAGCTGGAGTAACTTTTAGGAGAGACATTTACTAACAGACCATATGAGATTGTGTATTGTACAGTACAGCGCAGTACAATACTGTACTGCACGGTGTACAGCTCTACCCTCCATTGATGCCAACACTTGGTGAATACATACAATTTTACATTATGTACAGTACTTTATTACTGAACTGTATCATTGCTGTATTGTTTTTTATATGCATAGTATTCATCTTTTATTCATGGTAAAGTTCTTTGGATAGAGGGTCGAGATGGACAGAGTCACAATATCCGGCTAAATGCCGAAAGTTGTGCTCGGTATGAAATATGCAGTGTTTCACGTTGTTCGATGCAGGCCTTGGCTGAGTTACAACTGATGATTGAGAGTTTACTGTAGTATAAACGGGGTGCCTTTATTCAGCTTTGTCAGCCAATTCATTTGACAGTTCACAGGCTAGGATAAATTTAGGTTAGATGATAGTACTGTGAGTCTTTTTTTTTTTTTTTTTTTTTAATAGAGGAGGGTATAGGCTCTGTTGCCCTCTAGGTATTTTTTTTTACCATCTTTACTGTCATGGTTAGGTACAAGGCAGCTGTGTATAATGTCTGTATACTTCCATATGCCCAAGGTTCTCTAAGGTCTTTGTACTCTAAAGTCTTAAGCAGTTCATTTAAGCCTTCCATTTGTTAACAATTTCAAGTTTGGGTCCAGTGATGCATGATTTGAAGGTCAAAAAAATCGGCTGTGCAGGGGCAACGTGCATTACCAAATACCAATAGCTCTCCGTGCTGGCTTTCTTATAAATGCTTACCATCTGTCTGGGTTCACCCTTCCTGAAAAACTGTCTTCCTATGGTTTAGGTCTACTCCAAAAACTGGATCATGAGCAGCACAAAATAATAAGAAATTAAACTTATATCACTAGAGTATTTTCCAATTACAAAAATATTATGAGTAATGATAATAACACTGGTATTGGAATGTCTTCCCCTTGTAAATGACTGCATCACGATCGTATGCTCCAAGGCATCAAAGAATAAGTTATCAAGAACAAAGCGAATTCCTCTTTCAGTTTTGCTGCCATCAGCTTCCTTAAATATACTTGTTATACCTTCCCACAATTCCAGTTTATGGGGTATTTCACGGTTAGACAGCACAGGATGACTTTCAACATCTGAAATAAGGAGCTTATAAAAGTCTTTCTCATATTTGGTATTCACCTATGAGACAAACGCTGACTTACCGCTACTGGTGTATCCCATCATAAGCAGTCTTGCCTGTGGTCTGTATATAACGAGCAGCTTATTGTCTACACGCCGAACATTCTCCATGCTCAACTGACTGACCTAACCTGCTGAATGAGTGACTGCTGGTATGAGTGATGGAATTTATGAAGGTTCCTGCCCCCCACCACCTGCGTGTTGGGGAGGAGAGTGTTGCCTTGCACCGCCTCCCCTCCCATCCTGCAAGCCTGCGGTCGGTGTGGTACATACCTACATTTCTGGAATCACTCATTCCACACTGTTACTCCCCGAATGTCGACAGGGACGAGTGGATGCGGTGGGGAGTGAGGTGGTGGTGGTGGTTGTGATGGTGGTGGTGTGGTAAGTCAGTCGGTCTTGCTGATATATATGCATGCCCAAATGCCAAAAAGGTGAAAGGGTTAAATTGATAATGCTAGTCATCAAGGGAAGGAAGACTATTCATCCATATGGCTGTGAAGCAGATGTTTTCTTCAACATTTCTGATGCTGTAAGCATTGCAGCATTCTGTATTTGCACGACCTTCAAAGGATTCCTGAAATATGGATTGAGTCAGTGTATTGCTGGGGTGTTAAGGCAGCTCTTTGCATTATATAGTGGAAGAATAATTGCACTTGAGCAAGCTGTAGTTCTTGGATCTGAGAGGTATTTCCTTCTTCATAATGTTGGGACCGACTTTACTCTTGTGTAGCCCCAGCTGTCCTTTCCATGATGGAACGTAAAGAGGGTGACCGCGATCAAAGTTTGAAAAAAAAAAAAAACATCCAGTCCTTTCATGATGGACATTCCTTTTCCTCGAAAATGCCATCCCCTTCCTTCAGGAGAAAGATTTAACTGTCCATGCTGTGCTAGGCGAGCTGTATTAAATCACCATGATCTTTCTTCAGTACACTGTAGCAGGTTTCATACAACCGCTTTTTGGCCAATTGCAAGATTTGGAATTCTACTACTGTGGGATGGTTTATTTTGACAGATGTGCATTTGAAGGTTCAAATAATCCTATTTTCTTTAAGATGGATGATTCTCTTTAAAAGTAGGCTATGAATCAGCTGGTTGAATATTGTCTTTGGAACCACAACCTCTGTTTTCTCAGTGTATCTCTCTTGGTTCATTAGAGTTTACCAAAGATGAAATTTGGTACTATATTCAGGGTCTTTTGTCTGATTTTTTTGTGAATTGGTGCTGATCACTGACATTTCTGAGTATGAAGTCTCTCAAGTACAGCTTTTTATGAAATGTGTACACGTCTTGAACTGATTCAGTTTTCAACCCCCATCCCAAGTTTGCCCGCTAGAGTTGTGACAAAATCCCAGCAACGAAAAACTCTTTTATTTCCTCTGGCTACAATTTGCAGACATCTGCCACTGGTGGCGGTCGTTGCATTACATCTGGGCACTGTTCCAAGCGTCACTAACTCCATAGTTGCATGTGATAGCCAGTTAGTTGAATGTGGAACTGGGGCTATCCCTACAACGACCAGAAGTTGCCTATTTTCTAAAATCTCTCCCGTGATAGTTACTGATACACCATATGTAAGCTCTTAATTATATTTTCTTCAGTACTCATACTAGCTTCCTAGCTATGTTTTAGTGCGATAAATGCAGTAAACGAGTTACTAGAAGTATACAAGACACCAGGATGACAGTGTTCATCACATATACACAAGTCTGTAGCTGCACCTTTGGTTTGAAATCCATATAATTTAGTTTTCTAAAAGAAGAAGGCTTCATCTGAAAAATGCTGAAGAAAATTTGCTAAGTTTTTCATATATAAATTGTACAGTCAGGGAAAGTTCCGCATTACCCACCTCACGAAGCACTAGCGTGAGACAGGTGAATGTGATGCGGCAGCCAAACCTCATGTGTCTGGTAACTGTGAGTGTGAAGGAGGGGGAGGTGGGTTATTGGGTGCAGAGGAGGGTTTGGTGATTGATTGGGAATCACGTGCAAGTCTGCAATGAATGACTTGGATGGTGTGTTTAAGTTGATTTAGTAAGGATAGATTACAATATGATGCTCGCATTTTATTTGAAAAATTACTTAGATGTCTGTAGTGTTGTCAGGAAAGTTATGGAAATTTGCTGGATTCAGACAGAGGTTTGAATGTTTTAATTCCCTCTCGACTTTAACATGAGACGTTTCCCCAGGAGATATTCGTAACGATATAACATACAATATTTATATTTTGTGTTGACTCAAAAACAAAGCCACTATATGTATGTATATATATATATATATATATATATATATATATATATATATATATATATATATATATATATATATATATATATATATATATATATATATATATATATATATATATATATATATATATATATATATATATATATATATATATATATATATATATATATATATATATATATATATATATATATATATATATATATATGTGGAGAGAATGGAGGGTGAAAGACTGACGAAGAGGGTGTATGTGAGTGAGGTGGAGGGGGAAGAGGGAGGGGAGGCCGAGGATGAGATGGAGGGATGGGGTGGAGAGGTATATGAGAGAGGGCGGTGTGAGTTGGGAGCAGGGCGACTTGGAGGCGATTTGTTTGTGGCCTCCCCAAACGGGATTGAGGCATCTGGCTATATATATATATATATATATATATATATATATATATATATATATATATATATATATATATATATATATATATATATATACTGTATATATGTGTGTGTGTGTGTGTGTGTGTTTATGTAAATTCTTATAGATCTGTCCAATTATTTATCCTCTGTCATTCCACTATAAACATCCGCCTGCAAATATTTCCACTATTATTCTGGGTATTATTTATCTGGAACATAAAAGAAAAATAAAGTTTATACGAGCAATTAATAGACTTGTCAATTCTCTTTAGACCAGATGACGTGGGAAGCCTTAATCTGTCTCTGTAACTACCATTCATATCGAACATTACAAAACGAAGGCAAAGAAGCATACCTTTGACAGTAAACATGAAATAACGACATCCAGTGGCAGCACAACACCCCCATGAGGCGACAACGGAGGGTTAATCGAAGCGAGCGGGACGTCCAGCCGAATATGAGCGCAAGTCCCTAGTAGCTGCGTGCCCCTACTCCCCGGAACCAGCCTGACCCGAACACCTCAGCCCGGGCGCATTACCCTCTCGCCAGCCCGGCGTGCATCAGGATCGGGGTAGAGCTGAACCTTACACTCCATATAGCGCCCCAGAGACTGCCTCCAGCCGCTCATACCAGGAGACGGCCTTCAGTTGCTCCACCCTAGAGACTGCCTCCAGCAGCTCCACCTGGACCACCCACTCCACCTGCAGAGCCTGTGACGGCCTCCAGCCACACACGTGAAAAGAAGGGTCCTTCCCCTTTCCACCTGCAGTAGTCACGGAGAGCACGACATTGGCGACGGCCTCCAGCCACACCCGCAGACGGGAAACGGCCTCCAGCCACTCCATGCCTGCACGTCACCCTTCATTCAGGACTCAGGCGATGGCCCCCAGCTGCTCCCCATCTGTGGTCCCATCAAGAAGTCGGGCCCTGACGACAGCCCCCTGCCGCACTGACAGGGTTGGGATGGCCTCCAGCCGCCCTCCTTCTGTTGCCCAAGGGACCTCGGCGATGGCCTCTAGGCGCGCCAGGGAGGGAAGCTACCAAAGCTTCTCACACCCTGTGAATTTGCAATGCCCTTCCCCCTCCAGCTGCAGCAGAGTCGAGTGTGGCAGTCCCCAGACGGAGAGTTCCCCGCTAGTGGACTGGTGGCCAGGCCCTGTGTCATCCCCAGGGCTATTCTCTCTGCAACCGGTGCCCGAGGAAGGCCTGCCCCTAACGGATCCCTCCCTGGGACGGCGACGCAGCCCTGCTCTGACAGTGGAGCACCAGGAAGGAGACCACAGCCTCTGGGGCCCCAACTCTGCCCCCAGCACCCCGGGGCGAGGCCTCCCCAGCTCCCGGCCCAAATGACGCTGCTCCCTCACCAGGCGCATGCTGGAACGCCTGGAGAGGCTGTTTGGCCTGTGCCCTGTGGGCCAGACCCCTGTTCACTGCCTGCAGCACAAGGGGCCCCTCACCACGCCCAGCCATAGTCTGCAGAAGGGGACGACACCCACCTTTGCCCCAGAATAAGTGCCCCAGTGTGTGTGTAAGTGGCTTACAGTGAAATAGTGATAACTGGAAAACATGGAAACTCCTATTCAGTGTAACAGTGGCAAGACATGCCTAATTTCCCCCGCCCCTTGTGATTGTGCCAACCTGACGTGAACTTTAGTTCTCACCCCCCCCACGGTGATCAGATCCACACTCGGTAAGACTCCTGGAATGAGTGCATAACAGTGAATCAATCAACTCCCATAGAACCAGGAGCCACTAAAATGAGAAATTGTAACTTGCAATACTTTGGTGATAGAAACTCCGTGTACAAACAGCTATATAAGGAGTTTATTACGAGCTCACAGTAAAATAGTCTGCCCGTCTTGGCTGCCTGCTATGAACTGAACTGTGGCACCATCTTCCCAGGCGTGGATTCCTGGGAAAGCGTGCTAGGTCAGCAAGTTTAGTGGGGGCATGTATGCATTGGGGAGGGGGGACATATATACATCGGGGGTAGACATATTGTGGAGGGGGTACACTACTCCCCTGGGTAGCTGAGATGGTGTCTCCTGACACCAGGAGTGATATGATGTTTGATTATATTACTAAGGCAGGACCGGGGAGGTTTGTACAAGGGATAAGTTTGATACAGGGGCAGTAGGGGAGACATGGCCATGTTGAGGGGAGGGAATTAGAAGGATATAGACATATAAGATATACAAGGATTAATAGGTATGTGTCCAGTAAGGGTCGAAGGTATACATAGATATAATGGTGATTATACAATAATAGTTTGATACATGATAAACAAGGAGTAGATATGAGGGTTCTATTGTTGTTCTTCATTCATTTTTTTTTTTTTGGTATTTTCTGTAGGATACACTGTCACTCAGTAATGCATTAAAGAAATACCATCATTTTCTAGTAGGCAGCGTTCTGTTCACAGTTTGGTTAATTGTCAGATGGCATTGGTAGTCACTGAATGTGAAGGCACTAAGTACGGGGAGTTTCTACGTCGTGTGTAGGGCGTACTATGCCTGTAGCGACTCTGATTTCCTGGAGTCGACGTTCCATTTTTCTGACACAACAATGCACTGCACATATTATGAGTAGAAAACCTATGAAAGCGATAACCACAGGGGGAAACACAACTGTTGGATGAACCCATGAACGGCTGAAGGCCAGAGAAAATTGATCCATAATGAAATCACTGTCATTGAGGAAGGTTAGCATGCGCAAGTTAGGGGAGGTGATGGTAATGTTGGCAGATGGTAGGGTTGAAGGCATGTCGATTGGTTGAAAGATGTCATAGGAGTGTTTACGAACAGCTTGGTGATAGCGAGTGGCGTAAGTGATGACGGACTCTGATTTGACGGTACAATAGTCTGGTGCTTTGTAGGGACCACTAGCGGAGACGGATCGAACCGAAGAACCAGGACACAGGATTGTGACAGAGATGGGAACAGCAAAGAAGAAGTACTGGACATGGTTGAGGTGAGCATGGTGGACCGGGAGGTCAGGAGCTGGGACGAAAGAACAGGCCGAGAAGATGGAATGGTTGCGAACTAAAGCAGACTCACAGGGTGTAGCACTGCTAGGGAAGATAGTGAAAAGGTGGGCAGCACAGAGACGAGAGGTTGGAGTAAGGGAGGAACATTTCTGGAGGTCTGTGGAAGAAAGGAAGGCAACTGAAAGATAATCATGGGAGAGGAGGAAATATTCTGAACGAACAGACACTTGTAACACGGAGTTGTTGAGGTGGAAAGGGAAGGGAATGATGTGGAAAAGGTTTTAAGGTTATGACAGAACGGAGAGGAATATGGACGACGACGGATGTGGTGAGAAGAGTGGCTTCGAGAACAGGATAATAATATTCAAGGGAGGAGTAGGGGAGGACTGGGGAGAGACCGAAGGTGGAGTGAGCCCAATCCAGGACAGAACGGAGAGCTGAGACAGGTACTAAGTCGGCAGTGACACGTCCATTTATAGCATCGACCAGGATACGAACCAAGGTAGAGACTTGAGACAGGAGAGAGTCAATGGCCAGTTGGAGATTATCCATGTTGAGTTTGAGTAGAAGAACTGAGAGAACGTTGAGATCTGAAAGGTGACGTTGTAAGATATCAGTGAAATTATTTAGAGTGGACGTGACTTCATTTAGGTGGGTCGTGAGCTTCTGTAACATAGTGTGTTGGATTTTAATGACTCGACGTTGAGATTCTAGAGCTGAAGCTAAATGAGCGAGATCAGATTTGAAGCCAGAAATGTCACGGGCTGTAGCAACGCCAAACAAGCCACTCAGAATCTCACCACCGAAGTCGAAAAGACCTCGTTTCACACGAGAACGACCAACGGGTGTCTGAATGTAAAATGTGTCTTTGAGCTCAGTGAATCTGTTACTTATGTATTTCAATTGCCAGGAGAGTGGTAGGAAAAGGTTATAGAGATACTCATTTGGGTTGTGTGTCCCCATGATGGCCGTGAGATGGTTCCTAATTCCGTGGAGCTGGTGCGCGTAGGCAAGTAGGGCAATGGCTACATCGGCCAGGGGCACAAGATCGTAGCGCAGGGAGACCTTGCCTCCTGAGCCGACCAAGGCCCCGGGACGTACTCCACCATCGTCCTGACCTGACCCAGACCCCAGGAGGGTCAGCACTGCCAGCAGGGAGATCGCTAACATCGTACCTAGAAAATCAGGGTAGAGTTAATGAGGGAGGTCGTGAAGAGGTTGATGGGCAGAGTGCAGTTTGGACCGATATTGATTGGTTGATGAATGAGCAGGCGGAGGTGGAGAGGAAGGAGACTGAGGGATAGGTGGAGACAAAGTAGACTGAGGGATGTGTGGAGGGGAAGAGGGGGCAGGAGGTTGTGTAAGTGACTCTTCCAACACGAGGCCACGGGGTGCTCGCTTTAAGTCATCGACGTGGACGCATCTGGTGTCCTTAGTGGACAGGTCCTGGAGGTGAAATTTGTTGCCTTGTTGAGTGAGGACGCGGTGGGGCCCTGTAAATTTGTCATCCAACTTAGAGGAACGCGTATGGGAATGAGCAAAGACAAGATCGCCTACATTGATGGTGATAGGAGAGGCGGATTTATGTTGGCGCTGTAGCATGTCCTCCTGAGAGAAAGCCAAAGTGGATTGGACATACTGGTGGATTGTCTGGAAGTTGGCCACTTTGAGTTTAACATAATCATTCATGTTGTAGATGGGTTCTGGCTTTGAGGATATGAGAGAGTATGGGAGGTCCTTGTCAAAACCAAAGAGGACGAAGAAGGGAGATTCAGCAATGGATGCATTGATGGAGCTATTGATGGAGGATGCCACTTGGGGAATCCAGTCATCCCAGGACGAGCTATGGGAGCCTAGATGTCTAAGGCACTCTAAGATTTTTCGGTTGTGGCGTTCTACAAGGCCATTGGAAGCCGGATGGTTAGGCACGACATTGCACTTACTGATATGAAAGCGGCAACGGATCTCATCTAGAAGGCTATTGTTGAACTCCGTACCGTTGTCAGTAAGAATGGTATGAGGGGTACTGAATGGGCAAATTACGTGATCTACAAAGGCACGTGCAACGCTCTTCGCGATCTTGTCGGGGAGGGGTACAAGGACACAGTAGCGGGAGAAGTGGTCGACCGCTACGAACAAGTACTCAGCACCAGATTCTGTGAGAGGTAGTTTTAAGAGATCGATTGAGAGTTTCCCACGGTCGTGACGGGATTGGGTATTGTAAGAGAGGTGCTGGTAAGCCGGTTGATCCTTTGTGGCGGTGGCAGGAGAGGCAAGAGTCACAGTGGGCATTGATATTGCGGCGCATGGTTAGCCAATAGTATTTGAGACGTGCTTGGTGCAAGCATCGGTCTTTACCTGGATGAGAAGCTTGAGGAGTATTATGAACAATATGAAGAACCTTTGGTATCAGGGCAGTGGGGACAACAAGTTGGTATACTTCGCGACTGGGCATATCTTTGCAGGTTAGTAGTGTTTTCCTGTACAAGAGATCATCATCTAGCATGAACTCATCTAGTGATACTGGCAGAGTAGGTAAGGCCGAGGCATCGCCAGATTCTAGGAAATAAATGACTTTGGACCACATGGGGTCTTGGCGCTGAAAGTTTCGAACAACTTCTGACGTTAGTGTAGTGTTTTCAGTTACTTCAGGCTGCAGTGATGTTATAGGTGCTGCTACGTGACGTGAGAGTGCGTCTGCAACTACATTCAACTTGCCTGGTATATACTGAAAAGTGGGATTAAAGTCCTGGATGATGACAGACCATCTAGCTAGCCTACCTGTTAGGTTGCTGTTCTTGAACAAATCACATAGTGGAAGGTGGTCTGTTTGGATATGCACTGGATAACCATAGACTATAGCTCTGAAATGTTTCAAGGACCAGACTACAGCTAGCGCTTCGAGATCTTTGTCACTGTAGTTACATTCAGCGGTTGTAAGGGTGCGACTAGCATATGCTATTACGCGCTTCCTTGATGCTTCATCGAGTTGCATCAAAACGGCACCAAGTCCAGTGCCTGAGGCGTCTGTGCAGAGAAGGAAGGGTGTGGTATAATTAGGGAATGCTAGAACAGGGGCATTTACAAGAGCTGTCTTTAGCTTTTGGAAAGCCTGTGACTGGTCGTTAGTCCAAACAAACGGCACATTCTGCTTGAGTAAGTGGGTCAGAGGAGCGGCGATCTTCGCATAATCCTGTATGAATCTACAATAATAGCCACTGAGGCCCAGGAAACTTCGTACAGCTTCGGTAGTGGTAGGTTCTGGGAAGTTAATAATCGCCTTAGTTTTATCCTCATTAGTATGAATGCCTTGTGCATCTACGACATGGCCTAGGAATTTGATTTTCTTTCGCAGGAAGTCACATTTACTGAGACTGATTTTCAGGCCTGCGAGCTGGAGGCATTCAAAGACTTGCTGGAGTTTGGTAAAAGGATCAGGGATGGATTTACTCACAACAATGATATCATCTAGGTAAGCAAAAAGAGAGTGTCCCATCATACTACTGAAGACTGAATGAATAAGTCGCATGAACACGGAAGAAGCATTTCTCATACCAAAAGGGAGTCTCTTAAACTGAAAATGTCCAGAAGGGGTGCTGAAAGCTGTAACTGGACGAGAGGACTCTTCCATTTCGACCTGCCAGTACCCGCTGAGGAGGTCTAAAGATGAAAAGACTACGTTATTTTCACCAAGGGATTCTAGCAAATCAGTGAGGATGGGTAACGGGAAACGGTCGGGAACAGTGACAGAATTGACCTTACGATAGTCGACTACTGGTTTAAAGTTGCCGTCCTTCTTTGGTACTAAGAAAAGTGGGCTATTCCATGGACTGACGGAGGGTTCAGTAATGTCTTGGTCTAACATGTTCTGTACCATTTGACCTGTCTGCTTTCTCTGGCTGTGAGGAAATCGATACGCTGGTATGTAAATCGGCTGAGTTCCTGGGAGTAGTTCAATCGTATGTTTGACAAGATCTGTTCTACCCATCGGTTCACCGGGTAAGGCAACCACGTTTCTGTACGAGGTCAGAAGGTCGAGGAGTTGAGGCGTATTTTCTGGGAAATCTGTGCAAGTGAGATGTGAGAGCATATCGGGTGAATATGTCGGCGCAGATCCCGTAGAGTTAATAGTACATACACCTATTGGCGTACTATCATCAGTCTGAATAGTAGGAATTGAGGAATCCTGGCACACCTTTACGGCCGCTGGGTATACTAGGAAGTCTCCAATCTTTACACCACTTTTAAGTTTTAGTGGAGCATTTGTGACATTGAGCAAGTACAGGTTGCATAAACTGTCCTCTAAGACTGTACACCACGCTGACTCATAAGTCAAGCCATTCACACAACACGTCTCAGGTAGTGTTAGTACATCCACTCCTTCTTTCGCACCGGCAACACAAACAGAGACTTTGGTGAACTCATGCGGTAATAAAATTGTGCACGTATTCGTTACTGCACGTTTCGTCTCTGCGTGTTGGAGAAGATCATTCACACTGTGTGAGGTAGGTAATTGAGACATGTCTGAGTCAGCGATAGTGTTGTCGGGAGAGGAGGTAAGAGCCATGTCCGAAGGCTGAGATGATGTATCAGTAGACACTGAGGAATTTATGTCCTTGCTCGCAGTCAGTAAAGGAATGATCTCTGTATTCTCAGATGATGATAGTGGTGGTTTGGGCTGGGTTGGACTTTTTGGTAGTGATAGGGACAGAGGTAATTGAAGG